>NC_137662.1:6370437-6803446 GCF_963422515.1 Blennius ocellaris
CCCTTCTTGGAGGCTTTAATTCATCTTCAAGTCAAAATCACTTGTAAAACCTTTAATATTGGGATAATGTATACTCTCATTTAGAGGTTTTTTCCCCTCATTTTCTGATCATTGTAACTCAAAGGTCAGCTGCATGAGTTCGGATTTTTCAAATGAGCGGTTTTCTGCTACTTCTTGATAGAGTAGAGAGGACAGCATGCCGTTTGTTTAGCCCTCTAGACATAAAGGCATGCATTAGTGTCTCCTCCGCAGATATGAGAAGGATTGATTTTTGTGAGAAAGCAGTGATGCATAAAAGTATCGACACAGATATCAGTGTCGGCAGATAAAAGCTTTGAAATTAAATATTGGAACTTCCCTGAAGAATAACAATGTTTGAAAACCCCCAGATTTTCGCCAATACAAAGAAAACCACCAACAGGAGCAGGCCACTCCTTAGTAAAAGGTGCATGACCGCCCGCCAGGCTAATACTGTCCCGACAGTGAAGCACGGCGGTGGCAGCATCAGGCTGTAGGGAGGTTTTTCAGCGGCAGGAACCGGCAGACTAATCACGAGAGAGATGAAAGATGAATTCTGCAATGTAGAGAGACATCCTAAATGAAAACCTGCTCCTGAGTGCTCTGGACCTGGGCCGATGGTTTATCTTTCAGCAGGACAACGACCCGAAGCACACAGCCGAGATACACATCAGAGGAGGTTTCTGGAGAATTGTGTAAATGTCTGAGTGGCCAGGAACTAAGAGTGAATGATTGAACATCTCTGACAGGATTTTTATAATCTCTGTGCACTGAGGGAGCCTGAGAGGCGCTGCAGCGAGGAAGAAGTCAAACTGCCCAAAGACACGTCGGACAAACTTGTGGGTCACATTCAGAGAGGCTGTGCCAAAGGTGTGTCAAAGTGAATAATTATGTACATATGATATTAAACACATTTAACTGGATTTTTTTTAAAATCCAATACAAACATTTACAAAAGACTTTTTTTTCTTTCTTTCAGGAAGACCTCTGGATTGTCAGGGGTATGATTTTGAAAGAAGGGGTGTCAGCATTTAATTAATTTACATAACAAAACTACTATGTTTAAATGTTTGCATTGTATCACTTGTTTAAAAATGTTTTAAAAATCACAATTTAAAAGTCAAGTAAAAGTATCATGAGGAGACTGCACTACTTTTGTAAATACTTAGATTTGTTCGTCCTCGTCTTGGATTTTTATATGTAATACTTCATATTTGACCTCCTCACGGTCTTATATTGTCTACTATTGTGTGTTTTTCTCATTACTGACATTTCACTGCTGCCAACACTGTGTTCTAACATTGCTGTAGAGTGACAATAAAGGACTATTCTATTCTAGTCTATTCTATTTTAGGATAATGATGTGTTGAACGTGAACATCCTGTCTCCAATTTACACAAAGGTGAGCTTGCAAAGTCAGCAGAGAAAAAAATGTCAGTGTGTCAGGCCACTGAGAAAGATAAATCCGTCAAAAAGAAAAACAAAATGAACACCCAACAGAGGCACCTTCATCGAGGCAATGGACAAAATCAGACCTGAAAGCTGAAGTGGCACCGGTCCATCAAACATCCTGTGGCGGTTTGTAAACCCAAAGAGTTTATCGTCAGAGAAAAAAAAAATCATTGTTACAGAACTTTATTTATATACTGTGGCACTGTTCATACACGAGGCAATTGAAAGCGCTTCACAACGTGCATTTTGAACTCTGAGAAATTCTAATCATAAAAAGGAGTAATGTACTAAAATCATGCTGTAGTGAACAATGTTGTTTTCAGCCCTGATTTAAACAAACAGTTTGACCAGACTTCAGGTGTTTGGTCCAGTTTGTTCCACGAGTGAGGAGCACAGAAATGAAATTCTGCTTCACAGTGTTTTTGTTCTGGGAGCATGTAGTAGACGAAGCGTCCCAGACCACCGAGCAGTCTGGATGCTTAAGAGGGAACTAATAAATAAATGAATTCATATAATTTGGGTCCAAAAGACTGTATTTTCCATGTCATGAGGTTCCTTCAACTGAATTTTGAAATTGTGCATGGTGTAGTGAGGGGTTGCTGCAATCATAAAAAAATCTGCATTCCTAAAGAAAAAGATTGTAAACCACTGTCCTGGAGCCATGCTAGATAACGTGCTATTTGAAGGGTTCAACCAACATTGCATTCACTGTGATGATTACATTGAGTGATTGCCCCTCACCAATCACAACATTCTCATCAGGATTTCCATTGGAAAACATTTTTGTTTAAAGAAAAGGCTTTCTTTAGGTGTGAACAACACCCTTGACAGATCACTTGTACGCCAGTTCAATTGGGGAGCGCTCAGGGATTGGTGGGAAAATGTCTGAGTGAACGCAAAGAGCCAGAAAATTAAGGTCACATTAAATAGCTTGCATCTCAACTCTGTCAACACTGTGAGCAATTATTTATTAAACAGTAGGGTTGTGGCTATATATATATACTGTATATACATAAAAAAAAAAAATCTAAGCCTTTCATAACGTCAAGAAATTGAAAATGGAAGAGGACTATAGTTTAAAAGCTCTTGGATATGAAATGCTGTTTCAAAATAATCAGTGTTTACAGCCGCACAGCGTTCATGCTGTGTCAGACCCACATCTGCTCGCCACTACTTATTCTGTCAGGGAGGGTTTTTATCCTCTGATCAAAACAAGAAGCGAGAGACATTCAAAGTGGTTAAAAACAGACAGAGTAACTTCCGAAACTTTCATAGACTGAAACAAAGGCTTTAATGGTCTGTCACCGTTCAGCCCAGAGAGCTGCAGGAAGAGATGAGATCGTTTAATCAGTTCGTCTCTGTGGGGGACTCGTCTGAACAGAGGTAATTTGGGAATGATGAGTCCACCAGCACAGGTCAAAGATCTGCACACAGTTGTTGGATAGTTAGAGGAACTAATTGACACTTCAAAGGGAATTGGCTTTTACTGCTTCAAAGCAGAGCTCATCCGCTGAGCTAAAACTCCCTCGAAAATAATCAAAGCGTAGAAATTAAGTGAAAGAAGTAAAGCTACAATAACTTCAGAAATAAACTGGCTTGACACTGAGGCATCTAATTAAACAATGCATTAGAATAAACAGTTCCAGTGTAACGTTTTTGCTTTGCCAAGGTGCAGCCAACTGAAGTGAAAAGAAACTACTGGTTCTGAAAAAATACTCAAGTCGTGGTGTGAAGTCCATCCAATGGCGCCATTATCTGCTGACTGTGGGCAAAAGCATGGCACACCCTGGGCAGGTCACAGAAAGACAGATGATCACGCACGTACGGACTGCTGCAGAGCACCTGGAGCAAAGATACACATAGGGAGAACATGCAAATGCTACACGGGATTCCATGAAGCCCATATCAGAACAGGGGATAGTCTCAAAGGGAGGCAAGGCTGCTACAATTTTAATTTTAGTTGTTGTTGTTGGAATTGTATCATCATAAAAGGTGAAGATTCAAAGTTTCGACAGCGTTTTGACAGATGTGTGAGCATGATAACAGCTCTCACTCCTGCACTAAGAGGGTGGAATTGGCCACAGAACAAGGAGTCCTTAATGCCTGAGCCCATTTGTGGCGTCACCTCGTTCCCGGTTGAAAGATTCATTGAGTTGTTGAAGTGTAATTAGATATGCATAGTGAAGTCACCCACAGCCATGCCATTAAAAAAACAAGTTCATACTGTTGAAGTCTCCTCTTTCACTCCCCCGAAGCAGCCGTAGTCAGTCCATTCGTTTAGCTTACGTCAGGAGGAGCGTGTGAAGGCCACTATAAATTCCACAATGATTTGTCGAAGGTGGACATAAATATATCTCGATTTTATAGCTGCACCAAAACATATTAGTTGTCCCGGGAGAGCAATTTCTCAAAAACTTTTCAAGGCTTTTACACGTTTGGTAGCCTAAACTCCAGATATCTCACATCTGCAAAGAGAAACAGAATTGTAAATAATGGTAACCATGCTTTTAGTATCATAGCAAAAAATGTTTTTCTGTACATATTTAGAAATTAAACTGTGGCTTCACTTCAAGCAATATTGGGCCAATATAGTATATCGGACTATTTCCCATTGCTTTCATTACAAACGTTTCTGCTTCTGGATGTTAGTGAGAGCAGGTGTTTTCGCCAGTGTTTGGCTTCACGGTAATGTTTTGGCAAACCAGTTGAGTGAAGGGGTCTGGGGACTTTGTAAGAGGCAATCTGTGAGTGATTTAAGGAAACGAATCTTGCTAGGGAAAAACTAGTAAAACCGTATCTAATCCTTTGACGCATAGCTCACAGAAGGTGAGACAGAACGGGTTGAAATGATAAACACTTGAGACAAACTGCAGCCGAGAGCCTCCTCGGGGTGAGCGGAGCTTTGCTCTCGTCATTTCACCACATCTCAATTAGACTGCAGGCGGAGAAGTGGCCTGTATTGATCTGGAAGAGCAGCGGCGGGAAGCAGCAGCACGTACCCTGAAGTACCATCTCCCTCTGTTCGCTGCCCATTTTCATTTTCTGCCTCCTTTCTTTTGTCTAAATTATTTGTCACATTTCAATTATGATTTGAAAATGTGACTGTTGATGAGTTCAGTTAAATTACAACTGATAATACCGCCGTTTATATTCCGACTAAATAAACACATTTATCATTTGTGCCCCTTTGATTCACACAGTGTTTAATAGTTTCAATTGAATTAGAAATACAATATAGTGTGAGCCTGTGTTACTCTTACTGTTACTAAATTCAAATATTGATGATTTCTCTGTATAATTAGAACAAAAATCTAAGACATTTGATCTGCTGACTTGTTTGATGTTTGAAGGTTTGACTAAAAGCTTAGTTATATTTTAAAGTTAAGGTTAGAAAAGTAGAAGTTGTGGCCAAGGTCAGAGTCTGCAAGAAATGTGTTTAAGTCAATGCAAAATCCCGCAAAGAGAATGAGTGTATGAAGTCCAGGAAAACAACATTGTGGAGTACTAATTCACATCGGAGGACACATGTTTTATAAGCAATGTGGATGCTGAGCTCATTGGTGCCTCTGATAGGTTGATGGCATGTCTGCTCCAGACATCATTAACATTGCAATAACCTATATCTGTTGACAAAGTATGAGAACATGTCCCTTTCACAAGGACACAACAGCAATCCTGTTAGTTTAAAGCAGGGTGTTCAAAAATGCAGCCCGAGGGGCAAAAGTGACCCAGGAGAGGGTTCAATCCGTCATGTAGCATGGCCTTGCAAAGTGGAAAAACAACAATTAGTACTGCAAGTGTTCAATGAAAGTAAGTTTCTAATTCTTACATAGATAAATATGCCAATTTAGTACAAGATGAATTTCCATCAATTATCCCACATAAAACCATACAAGGTTCCGAACAAATAAAATAAATTTTGACAAAATAAAACACATTTATTTGGTCGGTACAAAGGTCATGATGCTACAAGAGATCCAGAAAGCAGTGACACGGCTCATAGCATCAGTCATGCAGCAGAGAAAGCCATAGAATGGGTTTCGCATCGATGCAGGCAAATACCAGAAGTTTGTGAAAACGTGGACATGGAAGTCTGCAGAAATCAGGCTTTTTGAGATGGAACAGGCTTCTGCTGACAATAAAAAAGAACAGTGACTGGTTGGATTTCATTTTTGACATGTAGCATATTTAAAATGATGGTTGTTCGTACGACCCCAGAGAGGGGGGGGGACACATATTTTAGGACACGGGAGACAAGAGCAGAACTTTTTAAACATTTGGTTTATTTTCTCTGTTTTCTCTTCCCAAAAAGCCTCGTCCACCTGTCCAAAAAGAAAAAAGCACACAGGGAACAGGGGAAGTTTAACTGAAAGATGCCCGTGACTGCACGGCCAAATGAAACAAACAGGTGCGGCCCACAAAAAAAACATTTAAATGTACCCATTACGCTTATTCGGTGCACAACCAATCAAACACAGGACAGGGTCTGTCACCACATCATCCTAGTCCGTGCAAGAATAAGATGCACGTTGCTGAGTCAACGCCACCTCGAAGCCATCCTCACCAGGTGGTGCTGAATTGGACAGCTCCTGTCTGTCAGATTGACGTGAGGCTTGACGCACCTGCCACTCAAGCCATCACACACCTGGGCACGTCACCAGCCACAGCATTACTATGGTAACTTGGCTGTGGCCCATAAGCAGAAATTAGTCAGACACCTCAGCTTCAAAGCATTAAATGTCAAGGTGAAATAAATAATTAAAGTCCCCCCCACCCCAACTCTGTTTCTGGTTGCGATTAGAATGAGCGGTCCACGACTTGCACTGTGTGTGCTCATTAGCAGTGTGAAGCAGCCAGCGACGTCAGGTGTCTGCCTCTCATTTGTTTCAGCTGAGCTTCCCTCTGCCCTCGCTGGTAAGCACCTCCACTTGAGCGTGATGGAGGAGGAGGATCATGGGAGGAGAAAGGAGGGAATGAAATCAAAGCCCGTGAGACAAATGAGACGGAGGGCTCGGCACAAAAGCTGGAAAAGGAGAGGGAATGAATGCAGATGGACAACCTGTCCCGCCGTCGCCGACTGCTTCCTCCCACCTACATCCTCAGCAAAACTGACATGCGAGATGAAGCTCGTGGGGCTGATGGAAAAATATCCACACGGCCAAGTGTTGACAATGTACCTGCCAGCGTGGCACCTTTGCATGGGGCTGATGATCTTAGTGGCATCAGGACAACAGTTGTTTACATGCACATCACAGTCACCGTGAGCCACTTTGTTCAATTTGTCAAACTGTTTTTCCCCTCCACCTCTTTCTCCTCCTGCTGTGTCTTCCTCTCTGACCTTGTCCTTGAAATATTCTCTCCACACACACAATCCCTTCTCTGCTGCCCATTTCCCACATAAACTCATGCCTCTCTGCTGCCAGAGACCATCTGCGAAAAGACCTGTGCACTCCTCCATCACTCTATCTTCTTTGACACTGTTTATTCTCACACTGTGAATGAACACGTTGCATGTTAGATATGCAGAAGATTTATGACCACATATATGCATGTGGCTGTGATCCAAGTGATCAGTGTTATACATCACAGCGCAGCAGCCTCAGCAGATTCAAGGAGACGGTTTTGCATTAAAGCGTCTGGACATTGAGTGAAGTCCAATCGATGGACTGCCTGCTGAGAACAAATGCAGAAATAAAAGGAGAAATAAAGCAAGAGAAAAAGGGAACAGAGGCTTGAGAGGATCACAACAAATAGATATAAAACAAATATGCTTGTATCCATGATTTGTCTAAACACCAGTGTGCATCACCTTTGATAAAGTGAAACATGGGATTAATTCTGCCACAGTGTTTATTTGAGCGAAGATAACCTACATTTTGATTACTGTGGATAATATATCATAAAGACATGCCTAACTGTGACTCATTCTGAATTGATTCATTATGAAATTAGTGATATTGCTGCTTCAATATCATATCCTGATTACCAGGGGAAAAGTGCCTCATTAATCTTGTACCAATCCAGCAATGATAGACGATGCACATGTTCACATTAACATGAACCTGTCTACACAGAACCTTTATCACAATGTTAGCCATGAAAAAAGCAAGAGTTTAGTTCATAACACCTTTCTTATCGTCATTTTTTCATGAAATTCAATTCTTTCAATAATCTCTAACACAAAATGTAACACAAGTTTCGGAGGACTTGATAAAGTAGGTTTCCTTTTCTCTCCGTATCACTTTTAAAACTTTTCTTTTCTGCAGAGAAAATACAAGTGAGCAGCTTAGCGTCTAAGCAGCTTTAATTCTAATTTCAGCCGATGGTGCAGCTATCATGCAGGTTTGCAGGAGGGGAAGAAGCCCTCCCACTAAATCGTCTTATTTTCACCAACTTCCTAAATTCTCCCTCCTATTTGGAGACTTTTCCTCTCTCCTGAATGTGTGACTGGACTGATAGCACCAGGCTGAGGTGTTGCACAGCAGCCGGATGGCACGCTTCACTGACTGCAGTTCACCTTTGATGGCTTTTTGCTGTAAAGCTTCCTGTGGAACAGATTGGGCCCCTCGTGTATCCTGCGTTGGCCGATACCGACTGGTGCATGCTAAGCAAATGTGGGCTGTCACGTGACTGAAAAAGCATTTATAGACGGTTGCAGCATGGATGAAAACCGCAAAGGGGAAACGGAGTGTTTCTTGGGGAAAAAACAACTTTAAACTCAACAATAAAGCCTCAGGCGTTCTGAAAGTGTGGGAGGTTGAGCTCTGTTGGGATACAAAGTACAACTTTTTCCAGCGAGATCTTTGATACACTCTACTCCACCAGTTCTATACACATTGGGCCTGATCTGCTGAAGGAAAAATAACACAAAATAACACAGTCTGTCCATTTAGTGTGTTTGAATTCCGGAATGTGGAATATCTGGTACGTCTGCCAGCTTACCCAGGAGTTCATACTATTTGATTGATGAAGGAGTTCACTGATACTAATATAAGGTCCGATACATCCTGACGACTACTGAGGGTAGTAAAAGGTTCTTTTACTGGTACTTGTACTTGTACCTTAAAAAAAAATGTCATCCGTGCAACATCCCTAGATTCATTTAGATGAATCACTTTGACTGAAAACAAGCTTGAAAAAGTGCAAATCAACAGAGACGCTGTTATTGTGGTGGGAAGAATTTTCCTATTCGGCTCCCCACAACTTTCATTTGCAGATTTGATCATGTTATATGTGTTGTACATCAGACTTTGACTTCACGACCAATTATCTCCATTTTGCTTCATTTTTTGTCCTTGTTCTTTCTTTCAAATGCATTTTTGTTATAATAGTCTGACATGTGTGATAACTTATCCACCAACACGTCCAGCTTCATGACGCCACATTTCACTTTGTGCTTGAGCTCGATACAATCATTCCATGACAATTGCAAACAAACAAACATGGAAGTGACAACATGTATAACAGATTGTTGTGAAATAAAGAGGGTCAATAACAGACAAAAAAAAACCTTGTTGAAATGTTAGTTTGTCTCCACGTCACTTATAATCAATTTATTACAAGAAACATGTGTTTTATTTCTTTTTGCATAGCCCCGACTGTTCCTGCTGCAGCCTTCCCTCTCTTGTATCTGTCACACTGCAGACCTCTACCACGATACATCACCCTGAAAACAGAGCAAAGGACAACACTGATCTCGTCCCACTGTGTCAGTTGCTATTTGTGCAGACTAATTATCCCGTGCAGGTTGTCTGCTGCCTCCGCCAGGCTTGAAAGCAACGTGGGAGTTCAACACAACCTGCCGCTGGCTTTAAAAAAAGCTAAAATTCTTCTCCCAACATCCAGTCACACGTCAGCTGTTTCTGTCTGTGACAGACAGCGTGAGATTGTGTTGACATGTCCAATTATGTTGGGTTTTTTTTGTTTTTATTTCTTTTTGACAATGCAAATGCACATGTAGGCGAGACTTCACATCGCAAATGTGCATAATTCCACATCTCAAATCTAAGTGCACCGGGACAGTTATTACATCCCACACAGTGATACAGACGCGTCATCACACAGGGATGAATGTGTTCTCCCACTCGAGCCTATCAGACGTGATTAGAATGACAATGCAGACACCTCCGGGAGTGTCAAGCACAACTTTCGCCATCGTAATTAATAATAATCTGATTTGCAACAAATGACCCCCGAACCACTGCAGAAGTGAGCCCTGATGGTACGGATGATCCACGCGGTATTTGATCACTGTTATTCAAGGTAATGGTTAAACAATGTGACATATACATCCAACATGGGCACTGCAATGAAAAGATCAATGTTACACCTTATACAACATCACTCCCGTATGAAGAGCAGTTTAACCAGTGGATGAACCAAGGGAAAGTCTATCAGTCTCACCTTTTAACTGCAACACAGGAAAGGTGTCACAAGACTGATAAATAAAAAGGAAAAATCCTTTGTTTTTTTCTTCTTTATTCACCTGATATGACAGAACCGGAGCAGCCTTGAGCTTTTCGCAAAACAAAAAATGCAATGGCATTTGCGAATAACATTGTCTGACAGACTTCAACAGCAGTTTCATAGAGAGAAAACACAAACGCCGAGTAGGAAGGTTTTTTTGAACAGCAGTACAATTTATATAGACTGCAGACAATAAATAATGGCTGTGTAATCTGCATTTCAATGAACCCGCCTGACATACTGACTGGTACACAGACGTGGTTCTCACTTCGCTCAGGAAATCAAAGGAAACCCAAACTTCAGGGATTTGTTTTTTTTTTAGTTAAATGCTTTGCACAGTGCAGCTGCAGCGGGATTTCTTGCTGAGTGTTATTTAGGCATTGTTTATGTCTTTACATTTAAGAAAATTTTGCATTCATACGACTATGTTTTAAAATCGATGTCTGTTTATGCTGAAATAGCAGAAATGCTCAAAACAATGTTGTTTTCTTGTTGGGCCATGAGTTGATGCTGTTGTTCGTTTATCTACTGAAAAGAAACACACACACAGGTGCACAGAGAACAATACAATACTGACAATGGAAAGTACATAGATATTTGTATTCAAATAACTATAAAACTACTCAACTATAAAACTACCAAGTCCCAGGAGAACATGAACGAGGAGTCATGTCACTCTGGAGGAAACATTGTCGTTATTGTCCATCCACTCGGGTACACACAGAAGAACTATTCACTACAGCCATGATGTGCGTAAATGGGGGAAAACAAGCGTTGCATTTCCCCCATTTACATAGAGATGGCGTGAAAGCGTTTTCAAAAAGATCCACCTCTGAAGCCATTGTCAGTAAGTTGTGTTTATAGTGGCTCTGAGCACTGAAACCAAAGTTTTCTCATCTGTTTATACTCCACAAATGTTGTCAATATGGTGGGGTGGTGGTTTGCACACTCGCCCAGCAGAAGAACCTCGTTCAATTTCAGGATTCCAGGATTTGTGGAGTTTGCATTTTCTCCATGTGCATGCGTGGGATTTCTCTAGGTATTCCAGTCTCTTCCCATTAGGGTATGAATGAAGGATTTATATATGGATGGATGGATGGATGGATGGATGGATGGATTGATTGTGTGGACCAAAGGTTTCAATCTCATTTTAGTTAAGGAGCCTCATGCAGCACTTTGATCTCAGTTGAACTGAATCACTAAAGTGAGAGCATGATAACCAATAAATAACGTGAACTCTAACTTATCCAGTCATCTGCACTGTTGCACAAACCCTTTCTAACAATCGGGCTTTGGTGCTCACTCATTAAGTTAAGGTGTCTAATGAAGTAACATTGGTCTTTCGACTGTTAGCTTTGTTACCATTGTTCAGTTTTAAAGCCTCAATCTTGCAAAATGCAGCTTTTCGGAAATGTTGGAGAACTGTGGAGTAAAAAGTTGTTCTGAAAATGTGCTCCGCGATCAACAATAACAATGTTTGACTACATAGGATTTATATGCTTGTCACTCATTAGAATTTAAACTTTAAACTCATTCATTCCTGGATCTGTCGTTAATTTTCTTATTCTTGTGTTTGTTTGTCAGATAATCAGTTTATGCTTTGATCTGAAAGGTACTGCTCAGGTTCATTTGTTTCCACAACGGTTTCTTGTTGGGAGGTGTTCGGATCAATATGGTAATTGTAAGTGTTCAGCCAACCAGCAACATTGCCGGTATGCAAGAGAACACGGGCGATGTCCACATTTTGGAGATTCCCTAAAAAAGGAATTAAGATCACCTAAAGTTCCAACACAATAAAAAGCATATTTTCACTGGTAACATTTCAATATAACAAATTTTCCATCTCTCGGTTTCAGTTAAATTTACTTGTTTAATTTAGCTCAGAAGATGAGTTCAACACGTGAAGATGAATAAATGATAGTGTACATGTGTCCTCAGATAAAATAAATACACATAAATATAATTTGTGTAGGCAGTAGTGGAAATGATATTTCAAGGGGGAAAATGTAACGATATAGTCAGGAACTTTTTTTCTGAATTTGAGGTCAGTATTTTTCTTTCTTACCTTCAAGGCGTAGGAGAATGTTATGTGTGTTTGATCTTATTAATTGGACTCGATGAAATTTGCACCAGTATTCGTTGCAGCCGATTCAGTATTGCAGTGGGGGTGTTGTTAAAAACTGACAGCTCAAACACTGCTGCCGGTCACAAAGCCGCACAACTGGCAGGATGTTTTTTTTTTTCTGATGTGAAATCAGGGTAAACACATTTCACTCAGGACACAAAACCTCATGAATTCATTCAGGATTAAGTGTCTGGTGTTGCTTTTTTTAGACATAAATAGTAAATGGATTTCACTTATATTGTGCCTTACAGCTGCGTCAGCTCCCCCAAAGCGCTTTACGTCGTTCATCACATTCACCCATTCACACACACCAATGGAGGCGTACACATTGTGAAGAGCATCGCCACGACATGTCAAGAGAATGGCACAAAGGAGCTGCGGTGCAATGAGGAGCTTTAAAAGGCTCGGCACTAATGATCTGCTCCATAGAGATCAAAAGGTTGGAGATACGACGACTTAAGAGGAGGAGATGTGACGTTGTCATGGGCTCATTACACGTGGCTGCACGTGTCCGTGCCTGCAGATCTTCAGCGTGTCAGAGAGCCGACGACTCGACATCAGTCACAGGCAGAATAATCACGTTGAAAAGGGTCGTCAACAGTCATCGCTTGTTCTGAAAAGCAGTTTCCAGCCAGAATCAACGTTGGATGTCAGTTTGTAAAATGATGTTTCCTTATATAAAAATTATAGCATAAACTATGAATAGCCTGCAATTGTAAAAGTTTTTTTTTATTTATTGGTTTTCCTGGAGCTTTATTTAATCTAATTTAGTTTTTTTAGCTTGTGCTTTTCCATTTACAGCACCACATTGATGACGCAGCCACAGATTGCTACGAGCAAGAAAACAGCTTGTTCTGCCCCAATTTAAATGTTTATGCAGATAAAACAAACATGGAATCTGTTAATTATGAACCTTGGAGGTGCGAGAATGCCGATTTGTTTTTAGCTGAGCTGAAAATAACACACTTCTGGCTCTATTTTCATAATTATCTTTTGGGCTGCTAAACATCTCGCTCCACCCTTGGAAGGTGTTTAAGTGCATCTCTGGAAAATGTCAGAATGTCATTTACATATTTTATATGGTGCTTTTCCCCCCCAGTTATTAACTGTGTAAACAGGAAAGTTTGCTTTAATTTCTTTCAGTAGCATGTGTAAAATTAGGCTATTAGGCTACGCACATGTGTGAGTAGATGGACAATAACATAATTGTTTGCCTCCAGAGTGTCGTGACTCTCAGTCCATATTCTCCTGGGACTTGGTTGTTTTGTAGTTGAAGCACCCAGAATAACAATCCAACTTTGTCGCCTGTCCATACAAATGCCCATGTACACCCATTGTTAATGTTCAGAGCGTATTGTTCTCTCGGTAAGTGAGTGTGGCTTCATTACAATCACAACCAACAGTTGCCAACCCAAGGCCTGGCATGAAAACAACATTGTTCCTGCTGTTTATAAACTTAAGAACGCAAAACTTTGATGATACGAGGTTGAAAATAGTTTATTATCTGAATAAATTGAGATTATTCTCAAGGATGTGATTTAAAACATAAAGGTTCATCCCAGTCTGACACTTTATATCCATCTGAAGCCGGCGGCCAGACACTTTTTCCCGTCTTCACGATAAGTTAACTCAACAATGCAATCAGGTTAGAAAGCAAGTCTTTGGCATCACACATCACAAAGTTTCCTAAATCCAAACCGTTGTAGAAAAGGATGGTTTTCTGCCTCCATTGCTCACTGATTCTTACACATGAACAGTAAGACAATGACAAAGAATTGATCTTAGCTTTATGCAGCTGTCTATTCCATCTATCGGACCTCTTGTCAACAAGGAAAACCTCCTGTGTGACTTTCTGCCACCATTCCACACAGGCACGAAGGAGGTTGATCTGTAACCCAAAAAGCATTAATAAAAGAATGACCTGCATTGTCTATAATCAATAGCTCATGAGAGGATCCATGTGGGAAATTGATTGCATCAGAAGTGTATTCATCGTGCTTTCGGCTCTGTTCTTTGCCACAGAGAAATATTGATTTATTTGTCAGTGAGTACCTGTACCGGTTGATGGCGCCAATAAAGCCTTCAAAGCAGCCGGTGAGCTGGAACTAACAAGCCTCACACAGTGTTTCTCATTTCTAATCAGCAGCAAGCCTGCAGCGGTGGCACGTCCTCCAATCTTTTACACATTCTTAAATGAGACTTCCACGCAACCTTTGTTTCGGAAGAGAGCTCCATTTTGCAAGGAGGTGAACGGAGGGATCCCTGCAGATTGTTTGAAGCGCGCTGCCTAGACTATCTTCTCCAGTTCTGAAATATATTCGATGCACCAATCAAGCTGTATGGCATTTAACGTGATCATCACAGCGAGACATCTTATCCTTCCAACAATCGTAAAGCACATTTCCCAGGGATGTGAGGTCAAAGCCATTATGAGGTGAATGTC
Source organism: Blennius ocellaris (assembly GCF_963422515.1). Lineage (NCBI taxonomy): Eukaryota > Metazoa > Chordata > Actinopteri > Blenniiformes > Blenniidae > Blennius > Blennius ocellaris. The sequence goes on from NC_137662.1 coordinate 6,384,942, forward strand.
TAAGTTGGTTTAGAGATGGAAGATCTTCTTTTTTCTACCATATGTGAAGAGATTTTCATCCTTAATTTAAGATGATCTATAATTGTGCTTGGTGGAAGGGCTGTTTTCAAAAAGAAAAGAAAAAATTGCTTTGTCATTTTTTTTCCATAGCTCCGAGATTGCTGCCATTAGTCTTCAACATTTATCTTTAACACAGACAGGCAATTTTCTGCATGAACAGCTATCCATTCTCTGCAGCTAAAGGAAATATATTCTCACAACAATAAGTAGTGCGCAAGTTCAAGCCTGCACCTGCTCCTGGCCTGTTTGTACAACGAGAGGGAAGCACCTGTTTGATACCGTTCCACTGAGAGGACATTTAATGCAGGACAACGGCTCAATGATTCACTAGTGATGGACTGGGTAGGCCTTGTTTTTGGCAGAACATCACCTGATAGACTCCAGCCCTCCAACCTTAAACATAATAAAGCAGGTAAAAAAAAAGACTCACTGGCGACTTCATGAAGTACAATCCAGTACAGATTGTGCTTCATCCACGGCTGGAAAATAAGTGGCGTTGAGCCAGATTGCATTATATCAACAGATGTTTCTTCAATTTTGTCCAGCCCTCAATTACAAGGTGCAATCAGAAAGTTGTGGGACTGCGCAAATGAAATAATAAAATTGATTCCCTGTGCAGCCACACACGACTCCCGGCGCTCCCGCCAGCTGCTTGGCGCCGGAGCCGACTCAGGACGGGTCATGAGTCCATCACAGGGAAAACACACAGAAAAGGAAAATGAAATGCGTTTCAATGCGTTTGGGCTTTTTGTTTACACGTAAACGAAGCTGCAAGTCACAGAAAACTGAAAACTCAGAACAAAGTGAGGATTTGGAAAAACTCTGTATGACGACGCTTGCGAGCAGACAGAGTTTAACGTCACAGTTTGAGACAGAAGCATCATCAGCTTCGTGTGCGTGTGACCTGTGTTTACAGTTACAGTTCTAAAAATACTGCCAATATGTTCCTATGCTTTGATTGACAGGATTCCCAGTAAATATTGTCTTGTATTCAATTTTTTTTGTATTCTAACAGCACATTTGGAGGAGCTTTCCAGGATTCTGATTGGCGAGCTTGGCTTTATGCTTGTCGTTACACGGCCGTTTTTAGGTTTGGCATGGTGATAGTAGCTCTTAATGAGGTTTTTATGAAGGTCTGTATTCATTTTTTATTTTTTTAACAATCTGGTATGAACAATGTTATTTTTGAAAGCGTAGAAGGGGAAATATCAGTTTTGTTAATGTGTATGTGTAAACTTGGCCTCGCACGTTCTTTGGGGGAATAAACCAATGCAGGCAGAGCAACAAAATCCAAACTGGACACGAACTCACAACCTTCTGCCAGCCACTTCCCTTAGAAGTCCTTTGTTCCAATCCTCTCAAACATGTTCTGCAATTTCTTCGGCTGTTTCAAAACACTGTCCCTTCAGCTTGAACTGATAAAGTCACATAGACAATTACAGTCATGGTCTCTGTTTCTTGACTTGCATTTTGTGAAATTGTATAAAAAAATTCAGAACCACACTATCTTTTCTACAACCACAAAGAATGACAGTCACCTTATGACGCTCCCAAAGGTGGAACTTTTCAAAAATGCTCCGACGTAGGACAAGACAAAACTTACTAGAAAGGCTCCAACACCATGTTAATAAGGGAAGACACAATTTTTCCAAAATGCTACTTTTCTGACACGCTGTTACTGCACAAGGGCACCACGGCCATGGTAAATAGTTTGGTTTTTGCAGATGCAAATCTGTGTGGTCTTATTACAACAACAGCCAGCAGTGCCAACTCATGGCGTAGCACACTAACTACATTAGTTTCAAAATGTCTCTGTGTAAATGCAAAACAATGCTTTTTCACTTGAAACATTGTGGTGTAAACAACACCTGGAAGTCTGCAATTACCCTGATAAGTGTGTGTTTTGATAGTTGGGGAAAGATGAGGTACCTAAAGAAAACCCAAGGAAGCATGTAAACGTCATACATAAAAGCCCTGTGGAACAAATATATATTATCAATCAACTGTTTATGTATCATGAAAAAAAAGCTGCCAGAATAAGCCGTTACAATGGTTTTATATTATTTCCAGTAAATGAACATCCCATTGGATCCCATTGGATCTTTCTGCTGGTGAGAAAAACACACGATCCCCCCGACACAAACATCAAAGAAGCATCCAAACAGGCTCCTCGTGGGTTTCACTCCACGCAGACGCGAGCGGGACGAGACCTAATTCTTCGTCAAGCGAGTCGATTCCTAATGAGGTTAGGAGACTTCAAACATGGCTCTGAGTCAGCCCCGCTCGCGCAGAAAGCGGCGGATAATGCATTAAAGATGAGATGAGCCCACAGACTTGTACCTGCCTTGGTTTCCCCTTCCAGACACAGTCCATGCTCGACACCCTGACCTCCGACCCTCTTCTTTAGTTGATCGACGACATATTTCTTAAAGCGTTCTTGTTTCGAGCCTTGAAGTGAGGAGAAAATGTTTTAAACAGACTAACATTTGTACTACTCAAATGTGGCTTCGTTCACACCTCAGATATGAAAACCTCCACACTTAAGATATTCATGTGAACCGGCAGGGAAAGAAAAGGGTCACTTACATTCACTTTGGAGGTGAATGATGCCTTCATTCTCAGTTTAATCAATGACATTTTTAATGAAAGCAAATGTCACTTTGTCTGCATAATTGTGTATTGACTGGAAAACTAATTAACCACATTCTCCCTGATAGACTGAACTCACCTTATCATCCAAAGTGACGGCAGCATTTCCACACAGAAAACAAATTCGGCCGCACTTGTTTCTCCATTTTCTTGTCATTATGTGAAGTCAGCAGGCTTCGGTGAGGATTATCGAGTGTGTCAGGTACAATGTAGGCAGGGGCAAGAGTACATTTATACATAAACTGTGTCTATTGTAACTGTGTAAATATACCAAAAACATAGATAAATAGATTATCGTTACCATCATCCATTGAGTCCACGTTCACTGATATATTTCCATACGTAAGTTTCTTCTTAATAAGCTTGTATGAGCAGCGAAGCAACTAAACAAGGTTGACTTTTAGTCCGGACAACACAAAACATTGTATTGCTAATCAAATTTGCCTTTTTACACGAGAACATTTCAAGTGGAAACTCTGTAGGTTTTGTGTTTGTGTGTCAGAAAAGTTTCATGTTTACATGGCAGTGTTCTAAAAACGGTGTAGTTTCTGTCGTCTACAACAAGAGAGGCCGCAAGCATTTTGGAAAAGTTTCCCCTTGGGAGCCGTTTGTAATATTGTCATGAAAACAAACACCTACAACACAACAAAGGTTTTGCTTTTTCCATTTCGAAGCGTTGCCCCGTTGAAGAAATCCGCTAATTTTTGCACATTAGTTTTAACTATAGGACTATTGTTAGCTTTGCCTTGGTGGAAACTAATTACGAAGCCTTTTAGGAAGGATTGCATACAAACAGATCATTCAATACTGAAAATAATTATGAAATCTCAAAAAAAAAGTTTTTTTTCTAAATCCAACTGCCTTTCTTTTCTTTGAATGTGAGTTTTACTGTAAAATATCCTCATTAAAAAAAAACGTTCTTTGCCAAGTTATTCTTAGTCTGTATTTCAGGCTTCAGCTTATTTTGTTTAGTCTGATGTATTAGGCTGAGTGACACACTGCTCTATTTTGACCACACGTCATCAAAACCATCAAGTAATTATCACCATTATTTGAGAGCTCACATCATCATAGTACCATGGCCTTCCAGCTCAGTGTAAAATACATCACGCTGCTAAATAATTCACCAGCTGGAGTTATCGAGTCAAAGGGGGAATATTGTTCTCTCAGGCCAATACCGTGACAGGAAGGCAGAAATAGGTTCGGGGAAATACTAGCTTCACACCCAAAATATACTTCTGAACACTGGATCATATCAGTATTTCAGTAATCTGAGCCGTGTTTGGCTTGTGAGACAGTGGAAGTGACGGCACAGACACACACAGCAGATCACTGTTACTTCAGGAGACGCTGCTGTGCATCGAGAAATAAGGGAAGCAACACATTGCGCAAAAGTGGGATGTAGAATCAGAAAGTAATGTTGACAAAGTACATGAAGCGATTTTAGATATAGAAAAATACCAAAAATAAATTCATCCAGATTGACAGGATTAAAATAGAAAGGAATACTATTGTGAAGTAATAAACAATAACAAAGGAATATGGGATCAATTAAATAACATAATTAAAAATGGCTCAGGACATCATTATCCTCAAGTACTTATAGTTATTATTTTTAATTACTCTTTTGTCAATTTTGGACCAAATGTGGCAGGAAAGAAATCCATGATCCAATTCAGAACTGGAACGATAATCTCATAGAAACAGACCACAGCTCAATATTCCCCACAGCAGTGGAAGAAAAACAAATCATTAATACTGCAAATTGCAGTTGAAGAGAAAATGTGTAATAACTTTGACATGGAAATTGTGAAAAGGGCCATGATGGGAATTTCAAAACACTCATTGTTGTCTGTAATGTGTTGTAGATGAGACAAACTCATTTAAAAACCTTTATGACAAGAGGCAGTTTGTGAAGCTGGGACATTTTGTTTATTTTTATTAATATTTTATTTAAATACAAAAAAAGCCCTTACAACAGGTTTTGAGGCGTCTGACACACGTGGCCACAGACTCAATGAGTCAATTGAACTGTTTTACCATTAAAAAGTATTGCACTTTTCTCCCTGCTTCGTACATCAGGGAAATAAATAGAAAGTGGCTCTGTCACTTCAATAACAACAACAATTTGTCGGCAGTTTAGGAAATAAGAAACAGAGAGCTTCAGAAGGTTTTGAGGACAGCCAGGTGAGTTGTTTAATCATAATTAATATAGTTAATCATTTGCACACTTTCAAGTAGAGCATGGACCTAATTATAGGTCCCTGCTCTAATTATACATTATTATTATAATACTAATTATAATAATAATAACACATTTCATTTGGAACGCACTTTACATTTAAACAATCTCAAAGTGCTACAGCTAATTAAAAGAAAAGGGTAGGTAAGGGCGACAAATAAAGTTCAAAGTTCAAAAAGGGACACATAAAACACTATTAAAAATAGACTTTAAAAAAAAGTAGGTTATAGTTTGTGTTTAAAAGTATCAGTCATTTGTAAAGCCCTCAGGTGGTCAGGGAGGGCGTTCCATAGTTTTGGGGTAACAGAGGAGATGTAATTAATGCTTAATTTTTTAATTTATTTTGTACATGTTGAAGACTCCAAAAATCATTAAGGAATGAGGAAATTGGAAAACCGACAGATCCATAAATAGTTTAAGCAGAAATGTCAAAAATGAATGACATCGCAAACCACTCAGAAAAACAAATGGCCCCGAGTCTCAAACAAAGCATAATGATTCTGTCATCACAGGACCTACCATCAAGCTGAGCCATTGCCATGGAAACCGACATCGTTTTCAGAACTTTGTAAATGTGAAACGAAAACGCAACAAAGCTGCATTTTCACTTGTAACGTTGCGTAAATGGTGCCTTCGTGTACCAGGTACAAGTTTTTAAATCATGTAACGGATATCAACTAAATTCGCTAGTTTCCAGAAACGTGTATTTGCGGTTAATAAGCTGTCCAAAACTATGACCGTGAGCTGCTGTGGGTTGTCTCTCAATGGTTCCTCTTTGATAGATTGTCGACGTGTTCAGAATCTGTGCTGCCTTTACCCACGGTGAGATGAAATGGCCTCCAGAACCTTTCGGCCATGGATTGGATAAAACAGGATAGAAGGTGAATGGATAGATGTGGTTCATCTAACTTTGACACTCTCAAGTTCTCAAGAACTCTGGACCTGCACATGGGATGCATATTATTCCTAACCTGAGTATGCCTCTGTTCTCTAATGCCAGGGAAGAAGTTAGATTCATGTTTGACATTATAGAAAGTAAGATGTGACACTTCACATTGTCGCATGTTGAATTGGAAGCTATTGCCCTTTAGTGACTGAGCAATAAAACCTTTAAACAGCTGATGCGTTGAGACATGCCAAATCTAAAAAAAAAAAAATACAAAAATACAAAAATAAAATGAAGCACCACCTCATATAAAGGTCACAGCCTCACTTGTGACATTGCACGAAGTCACAAAAGTAGGTTGCAGTGTCATCACTCGGGTTGAAATCCTCTGGTCTGAATGGCTGACAGGCACATAGTGCAGCATGAGTCCTCTCAACTGATTCTATAAAACAATTATTGGAACCTCAAATTGAAATAATTTTCTTGAAAAATTCCACTCACTTTTTATTTGTACTTTTTTTTTTTGCTTTTCACAGACAGAAATAAGACCGAACATCCAATTTTGTTACTATTTTACATATGTTCACCTTCACAAATTTATTTATTTATTTATTTATTTATTTATTTATTTATTTATTTATTTATTTATTTATTTATTTATTTATTTATTTATTTATTTATTTATTTATATTTAATCTTTTTTTCCCATTCAAAAATAGAGGAGGAAGAAATGGAGGGTAAATTGCTGAGTATGGACATGAACACAAATAAATACGTGAATACATTAACATACACCTATGTACTGTTGTATAACCAGATTTGTAAAGCAGAAGTCCGGCCTGTGTCGTGTCAATCCATTTTTAAATCCAAGATTTAATTAAATTCCATGAACTTTTCTGGAGAGAAACCAAGAATTCCATATGAGCAAGTAGAGAACATTGAGAGAGAGAGAGAGAGAGAGAGAGAGAGAGAGAGAGAGAGAGAGAGAGAGAGAGAGAGAGAGAGAGAGAGAGAGAGAGAGAGAGAGAAAATGTTCATACAGTATATGATAATGAAACATGGTGAGTGAGGAAGGAGAGAAGCTCAGTAGTTTCTCTCACTTAAACAAATCTTTCATTAAAATAACATATGTTGTTATTTTCTCAGTCTTGTACGCGTTCCTTGTTATTGCCGTCTGCATTGGGTTCTGTTATGCGAGGCTTTTTACCAGCCACCAACAGAATTCTTCATTTTTTAACAGCAATGATAGAAATAATGAAGCAGTTCAGTATATGGTTAAAAGGAAATTTTGTGTACTTTATTTTGACGGCAACTTTTGTTTATTTACCTCTCGAAAGGACACTTTATCCAACCCAATTTTTTTTTTTTTTTTTTTTTGCTGTACTTGGAAGTACTGAAGTTCCTTCATCTTCCGTCTTTTTTACTAAACTGTTTGCTCATCATTCAGCGAGGCTGTCATCAGATTGCGACGTGCAATCACAGATAAAGGGCTCCAAATGTGCTGTATGGTATCTGGACCCTGCTCAGCATTTCTTTACCTCCTTCAGTGTGAGCTCAGCTGTTTTCCTCTCAGGGTGTATCTCTGAAAGCACCCAGCAGTGCCCGCTGGAGGTAAAGGGATATCGTCGTGTGTGGGCTCTGCCACTCAGATTAATGTGTTTCATTCAGCCCTGCGGTGTGCAGTTTCTTTCAATGCACCTCTAATAGCATTCAGGGAGCTTTTTTTAATCCATGTAACGTGAGATTATGAGTCATCAAAGATTGATCGGTATTTTCTCCACTTTTCTATGAGAAAAAGAAAATGTTTGAATAGTACAAAGGGCGGTTGTGTCCGCCGCACCCTCCACCTGACCTCCATCCACCTGGAAGCTCACCAGCCAGTCTGTTCTCACTGTGAAATGATCCAGACAGTGACGGCGGCTCGGAGAGGACCAGATAGTCTGGTAATTGTCACTTTTCTCCGACAGCGTGATCTGCTTTCACCTCCACCTGTACGTTTTCAGAGCCCACGGGGGAGCTGCTGAGTGGGATTGGAAACGTGCGCCCAGGGTTCTGTTCATCAGCTGTCGACAGCTTCCCTGCAGCGAGGAGACGATGTCATATCAGGTAGCGGTGTGGCGTTCACTTCGGCTGTTGAAGGTAAACGCACTGGACCGGTCTCTGGGAGCGTACTGTACGTCTTCATGTTTCAGCCTTCTGTAATTCTTCTCAAATTTTTGAGATGACGAAATCGACACTAACAAAGACACTCATTGCTTCATGAAATCCTCGAAATCATTTTTTCTTGACCCGGTTCAGAGTTCCTGCACGGTACTCTCCAGAAGCGTGATCAGATATTCCAAGAGCAGCTCCTGTGTCAATACTGGCCCTGTTCCAGACACCACATGACATTTACTTGACTTTTAAAACTCTGGTGCATCACTTCCTCCTTCACCATCATTTCTAATTGTCCTCTTCCTTCCTTCTCCCCACCCCCGACAGTCCCGGCAGGAAATAAAATACAGAAGCGCTGCATTATCTGACACTGACGAACACTTAATCCATGATTTTGCAGTCCCGGTTGCTACAGCAGCCTGTCATTTTGTCTGCTCTGACCTTTTGTCTTGGGACTCCCTCATGCAGCGCCGGTAGTGCAGAGCAGAGCTCTTATGGATATTTGGTTCTGCATTGTGATGCACCTTTTGTGTAGTTAAAAGCATTTATAATGTATTCAATTGACATTCTCATCGGTCTTACTCCATGTGATTGCACGTATAGCCACTTTAAGCCAGAATTAAAGTCATCATTGCTCTCACTTGAGAAGAGACACCTGCAAAGAGGTTTTTCTCCTGGCGCCAGGATCGGCGAATCGCCTCAAATACGATAAAAATCATCAGACAATGGACAAGTTTTACTGGAAGACAAAAGAAAGTTATTTGATAGAAATTGACTCTAATAAAACATATTTGATGACTATTTGTCTAAGATTCCAAAATATCCTTTCTATGTGTGATTATGAATAACATCTAATATAACCTCGTGGGTTGGCCGGGAAACTAAAGCTTTGTGTTTTTATTCTCTTTCATAACATTGTTGGGTTAATCCCTATCTTATAAGGCAGAATTGCCTTATAGATCCTGCAAACATTAGTTATCACTTATGTGTTGATTATGTTATTGTAAATATATTAGGATGTGTGAGTATAGTTGTGATTGTTGGATGTTTTTGTGCCGCCAAACACAAACATACCGAACACTAAAAAGAATCAACTGACAGAAGTTGTTCTAACAAAGTTTTTCATTTCAAAATGAGTGATTTTTAAACACTGTCATCTGGAAAGCAATCTAATGGGCATGTTAGCCCTCAGTCAACTCTGGAAGTGTGCTCAGAAAGTTGTGACTCCTGGTAAACACAGTTTTTACACCCGCTTGCTTGTCTATAGGAGACGTGACTATGTGATGTTTACCGCGGCTTGTAAATACAGGGTTCTCTACTGGAGGATCAGCAGATGTAATTGCACAGATAAACTATAGGCTTGGCTGTGATCACTCTGAGCTCAGAGAATGGCACGAGCCTCTTCCTCATCACAGGACATTGTTTCCTCTAACCTGCAGTGGATCTCATAATTATGAGTTTTCACAGCAGTGAAGGGTGTGAGGTCCTTCGCAGGGACATGACGACACTGCAGGACAATGCGCCTTAATAAATCTGCACTCAACCGAGACAAATACTTGTGTTATCCTGTAATAAAAGAGCATTTGTATGGAGTACACACGCTACTCAGTCAATGTTGTTTATCGGTGGGAGCGCCGAGTATTCATTTGAGACGATCACAAATAGAACAGAGATCACAGAAGAAGATAAAAACAAAACAAATTTCTTTTTTGAAAGTGTATCAGTCAAAGAGAGGAGTGTGTCCTCCGAGAGAGGTGTTGCCGGAGAGGAAATGAGAAGACGGGGAAGCAAAGTTAAACACAATCAGCAAGGACTCTCTTTTTCTTGTGTGCTTTAGCGCTGCAAATTCAGCAATCATGGTCACATTGGGACTGATCCATCATGACTGTGGCACATCTGTGAACATTATGTAGTTTACTACACTTACTACTGTGTAGATACTGTAAATATCGACATGTTAGTATCTTTTGTATGTCCATTCATTTTAAAAACCAGAAGTGTTTGGGGCACAAACCGCAAGTATTCCATCTAACAGGATTTCAAACAGACTTAGAATAACAACCATCTACTAATATCTGTTTTAGATTAATTTGACTAAAAGTCCTTGTCAGTAAAGTTGCATTATATTCAGGTTTCACTGTGACAAAATAAATGCAAAAACAACATGGGAACAACATGGCAACCCAAAACCTGTGTTTTGTTCAGCAAGCTTACCTTTTTAACTGTGTGGAATCACATTTTTTGATTTACGCTAAGCTAAAAGCAAACAACAACAACCTGAAGAATCCAGTAAGTCAATGAATCCGTTTATCAGTATGACGTAAAAACAACATTGATGCTGTCGAGGCGGAATCGTGTGTTGATTCAGCTTGAACGTATGAGTCAACAAAATCAGGGAACTTTTCCATAAGAGCTTTTTATATTGTTACACAGCACAGGTTATATATAACGTGTTTTGAAGCCATCTTTGGTCATATATGCATGTTATTTCAAGGTTTTAAGGACCTCATAAAATGTAAATTGTTGAAATATGATCACGACGGAAAATTAATTCCCCAGCCTCACTATTTCAAGCAAATCACCTTTCAGGCATGTTTTCTCATTAACACTATGTATATGATTTTGCATGTGCTGCGTTACGGACGGAAAATACTGCAAACAATGTGTTAATGATGTGATGGGACGTATGTGCTGGGATCCCTGTGAAAATGATCTTCGCCAAAGCATCACACCGTTCCTTTTACCCTTTTCACATTTGAAGCAGATTCATCATCATGTTTATTGCAGTGATTCTGTCTCACTCCAGATAAAACACGCACTGTGCATTACACCAACAATTCATTCTGTATGTTCGATTCATGGCTATTACAAGCTAATTAGGCCATGAATCAGTCCAATTGCCTAATATTTCCACTCATGTTAATGGAGACACTACTTTTTCTCCAAATAGCCATCTTCCGCGAATCTCCTGGAACAGGGTGAAGCACAACACTCCTGGAATTAGCGTGATGTATGACCGGTCATAACGACCTGTGTGACGTGATTTCCTGTACCACAGGACAGAAAGTAATTAGGAAGGACATCAATTATTCAGACCAATTGTGAAATTGCAATAAATCGGTTTTAAATAGCTGGTGGTTCTCAGGGGAGCTTCCTGTAGATGCCCTGCACAAAGTTTCAACCTTTAATAGCCCACACGGCAGCACCCCTTCTCTGAACTTAAGAACTTAAACATGAACGTGTCCATGTTTTGCTGGGTAAATCCATCCAATTAGCGTGATGAGGAGTGAGGACAGTGAAGGCCTTTGAATCAGCATTTCTCTGGATGACATGGAAGGACATGAAGGCTGACACTTGGTGTTTTGCTCGCAGCGCGCGCTTCAAAGTGAGGTGAGGAGACGGTGTCAGCAAAGATGCTTCTTATATAATGATGACCACCACAGAAGAAGTCAGCCGAGAGATAAACAGCAGCTCTGGTGTAGCAAGCGGGCTGGCAGGAGATTCTACAGCGGTAAGGTGAGGATGAGGCTGATTGAGTCAAGCAGAAAATAGACGGCTGACACCGACGGGTCCCACTGTGTGGTGAGCGCTTTTAATGTCCACGGGCGCAGCATATGAAGACAGCGTCTGCACACCCAACTAATAGCAAAGATAAAGCTGAATCGATGGCACTTTTGCTGATACGTGAGTCAGCCACTGTTGGGAAGTGTGTGTGCGCTTTATTCTCCCTCAACTTCAAAGCTTTTGTAAGGTTGTGCTTAGAAAAAGAAAACTCCTGAGACAAAGGTGGGCAAAACATTTGAGACGAAGCGGGACAGAGTCAGCGCTCAAATGAGAGATCAACAGAAATGAGAGACGCACACAGAAAGCCTGCGTTGATGCACAGATTTTACAACTTTCAAAGTAAGTCCATTCGGGGAGATCGAGGTTAGGAGTGTGTGTGTGTGTGTGTGCAAAAGGGAAAAAGAAGTAAAAAAAAAAAATCCATTCGAGCCCTTGGAAACACAAACGTATCTCAAGGCCACTGAGACTCCGAACATGAAGCTGGAGGAATAAAGAAATATGTACACAAACGCTGCATCATAAACTGCTGTGGACAAACACCATTCTGTGGTTAACGACGCTCCACAGAACTAAATATTGACTATTCAACATGTTAGCACCTCTCATAAAGATTTTATGGTACAAAGGATTATTTTTACCATCCTTATGTAAAGTACGCACCTGTTTTCAGTACTGCCAGCTTAACCTTGCTCACGGTGATTCATTTCAATGACAGCATTTCATAAAGGTTTATCTCAACACAATCATGTTTGCCTGGAAAGCACTTTGAATTGTCTTGTGCCTGGATATTGCCTTATAAATAAACCTGCCATGCCTGGCCTTGCAACATACATGTTCACTTGCTACTTGACCCACTTGTAAAATAAATACATCAGGAAAATGATGAAAGTGATACCCACATGAACAACCTCCACCATGCACAGTGTTAGTGTCTTTGAGATTTCAATAAATGACCAAGAATGGGGGTTAATATTTTGTTGCATTTTCTGTGTATGTAAAAGAACTTTGAACTTCATAGCGTATTGTTCTCTGTGCGAGGTTTAATTACAAAAACAACCAACAGCGCTCACATCATTTTCAGTGTTTCTGCTATTTTCGTCGCTGTGTCCACATGAACGTTTTTAGAAACGAAAGCGCAACAACAATGCATTTTCACTTGAAACCTTATTGTGTAAACAGAGCCTAAGTTGATCCAAAAACTATTTCATAAAGATTTAAACCTGTTAAATGCAGAGTGACAATACTTCACTGGGGCCTTTTTTATTTATTTTTTTTATTTTACATTTGCTCCATTTTGTGTCATACATGGTCATCTGATCTGTTGTTTACATCCCAGGAATCAATAAGAGATGCTTTCGATGTGCAGCATTTCAGAATCCTTCCGCCGGCTGAAAGACACCAGCGAGACACAGTTACACACACCAGACACCAACCCAGCTACTCAGACGCTTTGGATCTCTGCCTCAGCTGAGGAGGCAAACCTCCAGGGGGAGGGTAACCGATCCCGAGCTTCCCAGAGTAGTCTGAGTCGAGGATAACCTTTTGTGTCTCGCCGTGGCACACTAACACATGTTGAAGTATACATTTCTGCCACTTAAGATCAGATGCAATTCTTATTCACGCACATCTACTGTAATGAATTATTCATGGCTCAATAGAGATGCACCACAAAAGCTTAGCATGTTAATCTGGAGCCCACCCCTCTGAATCCCCTCAAAAGATTATTTCTTGAATTCAGCTGACATGATCACTCGCCATAATTAAGTTTCTTTTCTGCCGGAGCAGAATTGGGCCACCAATCTGTGGCTCACGGTGATTAGAGTGTAATTCTGTCTGTCCTCGTAGCTGCACAAGGAATTGGACTTAGCGTCTCATGAAACATTAAAACAAAGCGATTACACGATTTAGACGGAAGATTCTGACATGAAGTCACCGCGGTCTCGCCGCACACGCCTAATCTGCATGTGCCAATATTTGTTTTTGAGTCACTACAAGAACTTTAAAAAAAAAAGATGCGTTAGCTAGAAAAAATGGTATGATAGTTGTTTCAACATTTACATATAACTTGGAGATTTTTCTGACATGTCCGTTGCTTTACCCCGAGTCAACCTCAAATCCATCTTTTAAATGTCAGCGACAAAGATGCGACAGGACTCAGATGTTCACACATTTTTATTCCCGCTGACAGAAGCACTCCTCTGACAAATCCTAAAGGACAAATTGCAGTGACACCGCGGCGGAATGAGATGTAAAGATTAATGTCTCCACCGGTGGACGCCCACTGCGTTAATGATAAAAACCCTTTCTACCTGAAGAGAAATGGATTTTTACATTTTTAGAGGATGCTGAACTTGTTAAGTTCAAACAGTGTCAAGCAGGGAAATGCTGTGATTCTGTACCAGTGACAGAAGGGTGAGAACAGATGTGAGAAGATAAAAGCACACTTAGTTTTAAATCCCCCCCCCCCCCCCGTCCTCCTCTTCTGGGTTCACTGTGTCCCCTCTGTTAATCCCCCAGACAGCAGGCATGATCGGACACACGGGCATTTGAGACAAGCTGGTTTTGACACACGTGGTTTAATTCTGCAGAGTGAAAAAAATGAAAGTAAATAAATGCTGAACACAGCTGCTGTATCAGTGATTCACATACGTTGTGAGTCTGCAGCAGAGCCGCTCTAGAGCCAGAGGTTGTCTTCTTTACACTGATTTCTTATGCTTTTGGTTGGAAAACATACATACACCCTTCCTTTGCACTGCTTTGTGAGGTCACTGTGGGCCTGAGTGGATTCGTCATCGTCATTGAGCAGCAGCAGTCTAATCAACACAATATTACTGCTTAACTGCCTTTTCTTATGGGTATACATGTAAAAATCAATCATGTGATGTTTTCACACAAGTCAGCTGTCCGATCCACTGCCCCGACTATTTTTGTGCCTAAAAATAATAGAATAGTGAAAGCATTGGAATTGGGCAGACAAAATTTAAGTCATCCTGCAAAACAGATTAAAAAAGCTTAATTTTGTTGAATGTCATATATGAGGTTTGTCTTAATAGACTCTAAAAAGAAAACAAAAACATATTGAACAACTTCCAAACCATTTAAAAAGGTTCTACTTTTCCTGTCCATAAACCAGCTTCAGTAACATTCTCTCACCCAAATGACTTTTGGCTAAGCCCCGCCCACAAATAATAATAAACACAAATAAACCAACAGCATTCAACGACCAACTGCCAGGCCTTGGAAAAACATTGTCAGCTCTGGAGAGAAGCATTAAAGGTGACGACACCTTTGTTGTTTTTCTGAGCTATTTATGTCATTTAAGAGTACCGTATGTACCTGGCAATAAAAAAATCTTTCTGATTCTGATAAATGCCTGAGCAATCATAGCAAAACATTTCCTTTGACTGCAAATAATGGTGTATGGTTCAGGACTGCACTTCAATTGCCTCCAAAAACTCTTTTGAAGACTCAGGGCAAGGGGCAGTAAACAGCTTGCAGCAACAAACAGGTGTAATTTTCATCAAGGTTGCAAGCAAGGGGGGCTAAAATGCAGATGAAGGTCAAAACAAATTAAATTGAATTGATGTCAAAACTCCAATACTTAAACCAGGAAATAAGCTAAAGATGAAAACAAATAACAGGTGAGAGACGAGGTCAGAAAACAGAACAAAGCTGCTGAGAATAGGAGATAATGATCGGAAGGATGCAGGTATTAGTCCAGGAGAAAGATAGGCATTTTTTTAAAACAACTGGAAAAGGTGCTGTGACCTTTAACAGGGCAAACAGACAAGAAATCCATAAAGAACTGGCAAGTCTGACTTTCCATTGGGAAAATGGGAAGTCAGAAGTCAGTCTTAAAGAACTAAAATCATTAAACAAGAAAGTAGTTTTCATGAAAGTTGGAAAAAGTAGTCAGTCTGCACTAATATATTGTAACTTTGCTTTTACTAATGGGCAGACATTACAACACTCCAACTCACTTAACTGAATTATTTGTGAACAAACATTTTTGTAGAAATAGTTGTGAGATATGGCCAACACAGAAACATAAACCTTCAGATTTTCTCTCCTTCCACCTATTGATCATTAATATATTTGATGGTGTGTTTGTCTATTGTTTGGACTCCACAGAGTCGTTCTTTTCTTTGTTTCGGGACTTTTTCACAGCTTGTTGTGAGCTCATGTTTTCTCTTGTGGAGTCCAGCGGCTATTGCATGATCGGGCTTGAATTTGAAAGGCCTGTGGTTAAGTTTTTATCAGGTACGTTTTACGTTAAGTATCAGGTATCCTGGACAGAGGTAACTTTGTTCTTATTCTTGAGAAAACAATAACATTTCTCTGTTTTTGAAGAGTTTGTGTTCACCTTTAGTGCCACTCAAGTTGCCTAAAATCGGATTTCAGTGAAGAGGAAATTCTGCTGTGTCAACCAATAACAACACCTCACCACATCTCACTTTAACACCAACACACCATTGGGTCACACCTCTGCACACTATAGTGTCACAACCTGGCTCAGAGGATGGACAAAATACCTCTCGTGACAATTTCAAGTTAACTGAAATTGATTCATGAAAACTGCTCTGAATATGTATTAATTCACGAAATCAACCAAAAACCAAACCATGTAAAACCCAGGAAGCCTTCATGAAGTGGTCACTGCTGGCCACTACAGCAGTATATGTAGGTGAGCAGACGACACAGGTGTCAGCCATCGTGGCCGACAAGCCATGACGGCAGCGCCGGGCAATGAACTCCGCAGCTCCTGGGGCCTTGGAAGTATCACAGCATATTTATGCCAGGGCCCCATTCAAACAAAAGGCAATTCACAGTGCTCTACGAAGAAATAGAAGAATATGTATTGATAAGAGAAAAACATTAAAGCTTTATAAGTAATAAAAGCATTAAATCAGGGAAAGAAGCACGGTACCGCTTCAGAAATTCATTTGCAATGAATTTCAAGAAGCAATTTTCAAAGAAGATGGATTTCAAAGTCAGTCACTGTTTAAATGAGAGTTGAATAGATTAGAAACTGCATAAAAAGGAGAATAAAGAAGGTAAGAACTTTATTAAGATAAATGTAATAAAATAAGTAAAGTCTATTGTTTATATGAAAGCCTGTTCAAATGTTTTAAGACGTGAATTAAAAGAAGAGTGTGTCAGCGGTCTTCAGGTGGTCAGGAAGTTCGTTGCACAGGTGAGGAGCGTAGGAAGTAAAACCTGCTTCAGCTTGTTCACTTTTGACTCTAAGAACACTGAATAAATCTCTTCTGAAACCCAGATTTCTGGCCTGATTTGATGTCTGTGGAATCAAGATGAGCACTTACCTTTAACCTTTTCTTTTTTGGGTCGAAAAACAATACCCTCAGTTTTCTCTGAGTTGAGTGGTAAAGGTTTTGGACACATGCACTCATTCATTTCATGTATGCATTTACTCCTCTGGTATAAGGGAGTGTGGTCATTCACTGACACTGGTATATAGAGCTGTGTGTCGTCTGCGTAATTATGTTTAGTGATGTAATGTTCCATGATCTGAGCCAGAGGGATGTTCATGTTAAATGAAAGAAGCCGGAGGAACTCCACAAGTGATTTTCATTTGCTCAGATTCATAAATACTCATTGACCCAGAACAGTCGCAATATTGCAAGTAAGATTTAAACCAACTTAGTGCAGTGCCAGAAATTCCCACCCATTTTTTTCCAGTCAGTCCTGGAGCATGTTGCTCAATTGCGTCGAAAGCAGCACTAAGATCCAGAAACACTAAAACTGAGACTCTGTAAGTGTCACTGCTCATGTAGCTGTCATTCATCACTTTAATAAAAGCTGCTTCTGTGCTGTGGTTTGATCTAAATCCAGACTGGAAAAGAATGAAGTAATTGTTTTGTGCCATAAAAGCATCAAGTTGTGTAAAAACTACCTTTTCAATAATCTTACCGAGGAAAGGCAGGTTTTATGTGATTTTATAGTTATTTATCACTGAAGCATCCAGATTGCTGTCTTTAGAGCATTTGTAAACATTTGTAAACGTTTGTAAAAATGATCTGTGTAATTTTTGGGGTGAAATGAGATGCAAAATCATTACAAGCTGCATCAGATAACAGATCAGGAGCGACTGGTGGAGAGGGATTAGTTAGTCTGTCCACAACATTAAACAAAGTACGAGCATTATTACTGTGCTTGGTGATAGGAAGAAACATTGTCTGGCCCTTTTTAGTTCTCGCTCAAACATGCAAAGTGTTTCTCTGAGATATTATAATGAATGTGGATGTTAGATTTAGAATTGATTAAGTACAAGTGGACCTACATGATGTTATGCTGTCAGTTGTAAAATTAGGCAAAATAAGATTGGATCCATTCAGGGGCTGATTGTTATATTTAATATAGCTATCAATGCATCTGATGTAGACTTTTGATGAATGTTGATCCGTCAGATAACAAAGATTTTAATCACACAAACATTTTATCACGTGCATGAGGTTGCTCTCCAGCATTCTCTTTTCCATCTGCTTCATTTGCTCTCTGAAGGCTCACAGACAAATCAGTCAGAATCTGACAAGAACGGTTAAGTAGCTCATCAGGGTCCTACTGAAGTCATTATTTGGTTTATTTGACAAGCAAAGCTGAAGCCATTCACTGCTGGAATGAACACAATGAAGGACTAAACATGAATCCGGTCCTGTAGCATCAACAACTTTCCGGGGATAATACCACATCTTGAAAAATAGGCTTCTTGCTGAGAGCTGGATAAAGAGGTTAATACGACTCTCATACATTTGTAAGCTTGGCATGAAAGCTTTTGATAGCAGACAGCGATCTCATTGTTGGGTGAGGAACTGAAGCATAGGGAAAAGGTCTGTGTGTCTTAAAGTACGGTTTAGGAATGTTCCCCCCCAGCAAAGTTCACATGGAAAGGTGTAGCCAATATCAACAACAGGATGCAGCATTTTTGTTGGACTGAGGCTCTGTTTACTCAAAGTTTCAAGTGACGATGCATCCTTTTTGCGTTGTTTTTTTTATTAGAAAAGTTTGCACATTTACATGACATTCTGAATATGATGTAATTGGTATGCCAGGCCACTAGTAGGTGATGTCATTTGTTTTTGTAACGAAACCTTACACACATGCACGCAGATAACAATACATTGTGCATTTCCGCCGCCGACAAGGAGACAAGCCCCGAGCGTTTCCAGACAGTTTGGAGCCTATTCCAAAGATTCCACATTGGGAGCCGTTTCCAAATAGTTGCGTTTTCAGTGGCTCCGAGGACTGTTGTCATGTAAACAATAACCCAAAACACAACCGAAAGTTTTGCGTTTTCACTTCAAATCCATGTAAATGGGCCCTGAGAAGCTGTGTTGTGACGTGTATAGATATCGATACTATCCTCATCAAGTAATGTACTATGAGAAGCCAGTTTTAACGTCAAAAAGAATGCAGGATGATAAACACATGTCCGCCAGGTGAAAATGTGTTGTCGATGGTGTCCTCACTGATACATCATGTCCAAAAGGCAGTGGCCATCAATGATGAGACTATGTATAGAATCTATCTCTATAATCTATAGTATACATCTTTATGGGTCCATTTATAGATGTCTATGACAACAAACCCTGTGTGGAAAGCAACTAAGAACAGTTGGCTCGGTTGGATTTTTAATTGCTTCCCGTCATTAAAAACAAACAAAAAAAAACTTTCAACATCAGTAGAATTTGACTAAAAACCACAGACAGTAGGTTCAAAGCAGCCGCGGTCGTCTCTTATATCATGGTCCCTCACCATGCCTGCAGACACAGCTGTCAAACATCAGCATCGTTCATGTCAATGCTTTTCTGACACACTAAAGTAAACGCCTCTGTCCATGAGGGCTGTCATGCCCGGACTTTGGCTTTTCGTCATCAGAGATACGTCTCTGTGGTAAATGTGGTATCGGGCCTGTCTCCATGCTGTGGGTCTTTAGGCTGTCAGTCAAAATTCCTGTGCATATTTGTCCTGGCTGTGGCTGATGCTGCAGAGCTGCTTCCATCTATGACAGCTGATTTTAAACAATGGGCAGACTGAGAGGGTCTTTAAAAGTATGCCAATGATTTTGCTCCAAACCCTGCTATATTTGAACTTTGGGATAATAATAGACTTCAAAACGCTGGGTGCCATCACAAGACAGCGGATTTTATTCGGGTGGTTGTTGCTACAGTATAAATTAACGACTAGACTGAAGACTAATAAGTTAGATAGAGTTCTGTTCAAGAGCCGCTGTCTTGCTCTCAGTCAGTTGATCTATTCTTGTATTCTCTGCTATTCTAAATATACCTCGAAACCCAGAATCCTCGTCTTTGGCTCTGTCTCACAAACAACATGCAGTTTCTATAAATGAAATGACTTTACAGAAACAATACAAAACAAAATGTTTTCTTTTTTTGTTAGTTTAATTTCATTAAGTTTATTTTATTGAAAATTAATTTTTATTTTTAGTTCAATAAATTAACTTTCAATCATCATGTTATATTGTTTGCTAAGAATGTAATGTTTGTAGAAAGTATTGTGACCTCATTTTCCTCAAAGCATTTAAAGTTCCCATATCTTGTGAAATTCACTTTATAATGGTTTTGTAATGGTACACCTTCTGGGTAAGATTGTGGTTCAAACTTTTATGGTTGAAATATTAATGGTTGATATGATCCATAGTGATAAATCCAACGTAAACTTCAGTAAAAGCCCTGTCTTCTCCAGGGTTGGCAGATATGACTCATTTATTCCAGCACAAACGTAAAACCTGGCCATCTCAATAAAAAAAGCTCAGATCTCAATCTCTTAGAAACTCATATTAAAACCATAGATTTACATAAACGTATATTGCATGCGTGATAAAGAACACCTCATAAGCACATAACTGCATAAAATATACAAATATAGTAGCCCAACACTGATCTGCTCCTCAGGAATGGACTGGAGCAGGCGACGATAAAACTGACTGTTCTCAGTAGAGTTCACTGGAGGAACTTTTAGACTGGATGAAATTCAGGACCAAGCCTGGATTTGAGACAATAGGCTTTGAATATAGTGTTGTTGGTCCTCTGACGCATTTGTGAAATTGTTGAAAAACTGTATAATATGGGACCTTTAATTAATGCAGTGTATGTCAATGATAGAGAAACCAAGTACCTCTGCTTCTCTGGAGGAGGCAGTGCTGAGCACATATGATAAGTACAGGTATGTAGGTATCTGTTTAGCTTTAAAAGTTTAGCTTTAAAAGCAGAACACATTTCAGCAGAAAGAAGAAATACACCTTTAATATTGAAAATGGTTCTTTCACTGGTGGCAAAACCAGACTTCACTTTTAGTTTCTCTGTGCCTTAAACCGCTCTCAGTGCACACGTTATGAACTTTGACATGAAAAGGAAGCTTGGAAATATTTTTTATAAACTGCAGAACAACAGTGTTTAGATGTTGTAACTGGTGCTATTTTTGTGAGCCGCATTTGTTTGATGGAAACTTGATTCCTGTTTAATGAGCGAGGAGTGCTTCAGGGAAACAAGCCTTTTGAAGCCGACTCTGCGGAGGGATGATCATCAAAACGGTTTCTTAAGAGTGTTCACACATTATCTGATTCCAAACCTGTGCGAACCCTCAATACCCCCCTATGGCTGTATGCACACAGGTAACAACTGATAAATGGTTGCTCGGACTCTTTCTGGTGCCACTTTGCTCGGTCCATTTCAGATAACGATTAAGCTTTGCTGTAAAGAATAAATACCTTGAAATGCCTTCGCAGCCAGAGTGCAAAATGGGAAAAAGCGTCACTGTAAAAATGTGTAGTCGTGCATAAAAGTGGCTGCAGTGATTGAAGGGGCTGTTGGAGCATGAATATCACCTCTCCTCCAGTGGCGAGCAGTGGCTCGATCACATAAAGCAGGAGGGCATTTACTAAGAGAAGCAGCGCGCCGGCTGAAGTTAATGACTGATGTACAAAGAATCTAGTACAGAGCTTCGTCACATTTGACGTGTACGTGTTTGTGACAGGAAAAAGCTACTTAAAAATTCATTATAGGACCAGTTCCCAGCGCACCGAGTTTAATGCTACAGTAATTGCGTCTCACGGGAGAAGACAGCAGTAGATGATTATGTATATACAAGCTGATGTGGTTTGCTAAAGAGCCCCGGCTCATATGCTGAGAGATTACTTTTAATAAGACTCAAGGCAATAAAATCTAACATGCTTATGGGCTCTTATTAAATTGGTCGAGGAAGAAAGACAAACAATCAGGGTGAGGAAGAAAGATGGACAGAAGGACTGAAGTACATTTATTGTGAGTTTGGCCCAATTGCAGAAGCTCTGATCAGAGTTTTTTTTTTTTTTTTAAAGCATTGAAAATATATAGTGAAGAAAAAATTTCAGACCAAAAGCTTTGGCGTTGACTGGAAGAGATGTGCAGATCATGACCCACTCAGGTCATACATACAATATATACAATACAGTTGAGACTGAGCAGCTTAACAAGATGAGGTCATTTCAATCAATTACGCCTAATGTTTGATAGTATTGATGTTTTGCACTGAATGTGAATCACATCATTAGCAGTAGTGGGTAAACCTGTAGTCTTTGCTGCTAATGATAATGATCCTATTCAAGTAAACACAGACAGAAGGTGGCAAGGATATAATGTGAAATGGAATTTGCAGGGTTTTACCTTTGACGACCCACTAAGCAAGCTTTCCATGGCTCTCTTCTGACATTGTAAGATTAGTCATACATTTTGTAAATAGCTCTTATGTGTGAACGTGTGTGTGGCTGTGTGTTTCTCTGTGTGGCTCCTGTTATGAACGTGACCTGTCCAGGATGTACCCCGCCAAAAGGATTCAGCTCCCCGAGACACTGACTTGGATGAAGAAGGTTTAGAAGATGGATAGTAGTAGTAGTAGTTGTTGTTGTTGTTGTTGTTGTTGTTGTTGTTGTTTAATGGTTTAATGATTGTCAAAATTGACCTCTGTATGTTGGTTTCTTGATGCATTGGTCGTCTCGACCTTTTTTATTATGTTAGCATAATAAAGACAGCTGCCAGCAGACCGTGTTTGCGATGGATCACATGCTTCTAACAAATGGAGACTTTGATGCAATTTCATTCATGTCAGATGAACGATTTCAATCTCAACTGACTCTCCTGACAGCACGTTTGTACGGTGTCATTTCATTACTTAAGATAATGTGAAAAGGCTCAGCTCCTACACACACACACACACACACACACACACACACACACACACACACACACACACACACACACACACACACACACACACACACACACACACACACACACACACTGTGATTCTAAATTAAGGATGGCAGTGACAGTAAATTCATCAATCTAAATAAGCTAATTAAATATTTCACATTTTCCAACCGCATGACTTTAACTGTTCCGATATTGATCCCTTCTTAAATGATCACATAAATCACATTATAGCGGGTTGTCGGATAATACTTGCGAAGTCGAGGCTTGATCAACATGGCCAATGCTCGGATATGCTTGACCTCATAGTCATGGTTCCCAAGAAGGTGCTAACAATCAACAGCTCTGCCTTTCTATCTTGAAGCAGAAAGCCAGAAAAAGAGCCTACGTTGTAATACCTGACAACCAGGAGTCCAGGAGTAGCAGCAGGGAAACAAAGCCGAGCACAAAACTCCAAAAAAAACAAACTAGCAGAACACAATTATCCAAAGTGTCAACTATAACAATGAGGCACGGTTGAACAGAACATGTAAGATAATTATGTAGTTAGAGGACATCACAATCACAAGGGAATGACAAAGAGGAAGAAGATTTAGATTAATTATGTAGGTGAAGGCAAAACAGGAAGTAAGTGGGGAGATGGGAAGTTATGTAAGTGGCATGATATTAGCGTTGTCACAACATGGAAAAACAATGTACCGGGATGCAGCATGGAACATACTGTACATACAGATTAAAACAAGTAATGTTTCATATGCCAATTTTTGCATTCATATTAGAAATTCTCCTATATGATGGTGAAAATGAAAGGATGATGATCAAATCACTGAAATGTATTTAGTGACGATTTTATAGGAACTCTTGGAGGGTGTTTTCAGCCTGCCTGTGGAAGTTTGTGAAGCTTTTCCACTATACCCAAAGGTGCAATGTAAAAAGGTGAACTTACTGTGGACAGATTTGTTCCATCTACTGAGAATCAAAAGATTTAGACCTAGTTTACACAACGCACAGAAAACAATATAAACTTTAAAGATGGTGAGTACACAGACATTCTTATGGACAGACGAGGGAGTTTGTTGCTATTAGGGGTAACTCTTAACTAAAACAACGACCAAGTCCCAGGAGAATACGGACTGAGAGTCATGACGCTCTGGAAGCAAACGTTGTTTTTGTCCATCTACTGAACGTGTGCAAGGCTTTATCCCGTAAAGCCTTGGTATCTGCTTGAAAACAACACTCCATGCCCAGCTCAGACGTAGTGCACCACCACTCCATTTGACCGTTTCTATAGATTTTCTAAATTTGTTGTTCGGTATCTCTAACTCAAGGTTACCCTCATAACTAATCGCTCCAACAGACCGTGTGAGTTCAGCAGCCCGATACGTTCAAAAACTGGCGCATATTTCACTGCACAATATCAACCTCCATTGAGTCTGAGGAAGACGAATGGAGGTGCTGTCTGGAATTTTCACAAACCTTCTCTTTTGTGTTTCTCCTCGATCACAATCCTTCAACTTGTTTGGTTGTTGCGTCATATTCCAAAGTATTTTGACTGGTTGGTGATTCACCGTGTGTTGTAGCTGAGTGGTGTATTAAGTTTGTCCTCATTGGATTTCTGACACTGTCAGAAAGTTATTGAGCGCTATCAGTGGTCACGGGGCTGTCCATGAACTCATTTCACTGTCCGATACAAGAAGAGCCATTTTAAGTGGCTTGGACAGATATAGACACAATTGCACATCGGTTGTTTGAGATGGGCTAAAATCACTGCCTTAAACTATTTTAAGGGTTGTCTACATTTGTATCATCAAAGTATACAAATGATGAAACACAAAACAAGAGTTTTAAGGATTGGGATCAAATTGAAATCCCTATGACTGCGGATCTTGTGTGAAAAATTACGTTTCACCACGTTTTGCTGCTGGAGTCACAAACTCACAGTTTTTGAAAACTGCTTCCAGAATCAAGAGTTTTTTTAAATGCTCTGCTGTCCACCTCTGTGCAAACGAGGAAAACATGCCTTTCTGTAACGCTGGGTACAACATACACTCTATTCTCTACAGTTGTAGAGAATAGTTTTGCACACGCTCCAGTAGGAGAACAATAATGATGGAGGAATGAATCCAGGATATTTGTTCTCTTTGAAATTAAAGTGCATATTTACGACACCATGATCTGGATGAAAGAAGTGTTGGCAGATTTCTTTCATACAGCTAATACTGAGTGGGCCTGTACAACAATGAAAGACGGTTTCAAGGATGTCTACTCGAATGACATGCAAACTACATCATTTTCAGCAATTCTGGCATTTCTGGTTTTGCAGATTTTGTTGTTTCCACTTACACTGATGGTGCTTTATTAATTTTCTGACTTCATAAGTCATTAATTATACTTCTTGTTTGTTTTTTTTTACAACAACCTCCAGGCTGCACGTTGATATGAGGTGGTGTTAAAATCAATTTTCTGTCTGCTTACATGGGAAATTGAACGAGAAATTTCTTAATTCTCCTTTCACCTGCTTGACCAATGAGGGAGCGCAGCGGTTGGACAGTAGCAGCAGCGGGAATTAAAACCATAACTTTAATGAAAGTTTGGTGGACTCTGATGGTTCTTGGTGAACACATTTTGAACACGCACCAAAAAACAAATAAAAAATATCCCTGGAAGGTTATTGAAACAATTACAGAAAGTGTCTTGTAGTCAAATAATGCTCATATTTGTTCACTCCATACTGTAAAATCATTTAAAACCTTTGTTGTGGACATGAATTACTAATGTCTTTGACAGTGTGATAAGACATACAAGGTTAATAACACCAGGGGGCTTTATGGAGGACTCCCGGCTCGTTGGCCTGGACCCAGTGGGCTCATTCAATAATTCAACATGAAGGAGTGATAACTCCCGAACACCACCACCAAAGGACATATTACCAATAGCCTCCTTCCTGAGTAAACAACAATGTTTTTGACCTATTTATTAATTGGATTTTGTTGTCTATTTTTTTTTTTTTTTAAACGCTGCTTGTCTAAATGATGAGGTTATAAATCGATGGGTCAAACTTTCAAAACATAATCACACCAGCAGCAGCGTTAACAAAGAGAAGTCAATATTAATCATAAGGAATATTGTGATGTGTAGCAGCGTATTCCATGAGAACAAACCGCTGCCCCGAGCATTTGCACATTTCCTCATCAAATGCCCCTGAGTGTAAAGAGGAGGGTGCAATTTATGGCAGTGAAAGTATGGGCATAAATCCTGGCAGGTGTGGACATATCAAGAGGAACAAAGAGCTTCTTCTTTGCTGTGAATAAAAAAAAAGCCTTAAAACTGTGAATGAATGGCACACGGGTGACTCAGTGTGAGAATTTCAGTAAAATTACTACATTCCTCGATGGTGTGTGCATCGCGCGCAACCTCGGCAGACACATGGGATTTGAAAGAGCTCGGCTATTTTGAATCAACCTGTGGGCACCCAGAAATGAGGTCAAGACTCAAAACGGATGTTTCTGTGGGAATCCAAGCTCAGCGCAGTGACATTTGTCTCTGAACAAAACGAGACGGCGGGGTGCGGAAGAAGAGCAGCGCAAAATGTCAAGTGAGGCATTTGGGGGGAAAACTAGATAATGAATTATAATAATCCCAGACAGTGTGCTTGCATTACTCTGCATGTGAAAGGTGGGAGGTCACTGTTCACCTCTGGAGTTCTCATGAGACATCCAATGCAACATGCCTGTGTGTCACCCATAGGCCATAGCAGTGCATCTCATAGCATTCCTGCAGGAAAAATAGAAATAGACTGTTTATTTAAAGGCTCAGACTGGTCATTGTAAACTAGTAGAGGGATTTAAATCTTTGGTGAATTTATAATGTATAATGGGTGTCTCTAACACTGCAAATAGGACAGTACATGGGTGTATGATTGGATGTGTTTGGGCCCATGTGTCGGTGGATATATACATATGTGTTTAATTAATTTTTTCTTTTTTTTAAACAGCTCAAACAACGACACAATGACCTTCATACCTGGCTGTCTGATTTTAGCCGATGTTTAACACCCCTGCTTTAAAGTGTGTACAACTGAGGTTTTACTAAAGAGATGCGTAATGCTCACCAATAGATACAACTCTTCCGCTGTTATAAGTCTTTTTTTGGTGGGGGGGACGACATATAGGTCAAACACACACTTTTGCAGTGAGCGTGATGCGCCACGTCGTCACCGCCTCCCGACGCCTCGTGACGCGACCGGTACACTGACCCACTTCCAGCAGTCTGGAGCGCGTTTGAATGAGCGGCGCGCGCTCGGAAAGCCCGTGCGGTCCAAGCAGAAGTCCCACGCCGCATCATGCACGATGCTGGAAAACAAGTTTGATTCCACGAGATGAATCCTGCCAACGAAACCAGAGCCGAGAGAAGCGCGGAGAATTTCCTCTTCGCGACGGGCACGTACAAACTTCTCGCCTTCACCATCGGCACCATCGGACTGTTCGGCTTCTGCAACAACGTCGTGGTCATCCTGCTCTACAGTAAATTCAAGCGGCTCCGGACACCCACGAATTTGCTGCTGGTCAATATAAGTTTGAGCGACCTGCTGGTTTCAGTCATCGGGATAAACTTTACCTTCGCGTCGTGCGTCAAAGGCGGCTGGATCTGGAGCCAGGCAACATGCGTCTGGGACGGCTTCAGCAACAGCCTCTTCGGTGAGAGAAACATGACATATATGCGACTTTTTAAAATGTTTCACTTTTTATTATTATTATTATTATTAATAATAATAATAACCTCAGAAATAAGCAGTTTAACCTCAATGACCTTAAGTGATTGTTCCACTGGATGGCATCAGTCAGAAAATATCAAAACGCAATATGCAAAACAAATCCACAATTTCAATTATGAATGCAGTGGTGAAAATGCATTAAACATACGAGAGACTGTATTTTTCCTTCCTCTTTTTAAAAAAAAAATTGCAAATGTATATTGTTTTTTGCGCGCACATCCGTTACTGACCATTTTCTCCGTTCATTCTGAAGGTTTTTTTTTTTTTTTAAACGTCATTATTTAATTTATTACGTAGGCTTCTGTTCAGTGCTCCTAGTCTTTATTCCCCACCTCCAGTGCGCCTGTTCTCTCTCCTGTGCTGCTGTACCATGACTGTTCTTTTATTACCTGCATGTTCAGCAGTGAGGTGTGAATGAATACTTATCAGGGTCGTTCTTAGGGCCCCACGTCTGCGGGAATCCCAGCTCCAGGAGGACAGGCTGGTTGGTGATAATGAAGTCATTAATGCCAGGCAGCCTCCAGGGCTTCTGCTGCTTCATCAGCAAACTAAACAAAGAATGAGCCGCTTCCCTTCAATGTCCTTTACCTGACATTGTTCTTCACATGGTCTGACCATTACTTCCGACTGTATTGAGAGGTGGTTTGCACTTGCAGATATATACCAAGCTGGAATAACTGCAAAGCTGGAGCTGACATTGTGATGTACAGTTTATATTTGAGTTAAAGTGATTTACAATAAAGAATGTGACATTGAGCAGGAAGGATGAGGCGTCCTGCTGCTTTGGCTCGGTTGAGTACCTGGCAGAAGTGTGAGGGCTTTAGTCACCGTGAAGTCACCTGCCCCTCCCTCCCACTCTCCTTTCCTCCCATTCGTCCCTCCCGTCCTCACCTTTTACCAAACAACAAATCGCAGCATACCTAGCATTCCTCTGTTTCACGTGCAAAAAAATGTCAAGGTCGTGAAAGTGGCCCTGGCACCGCGCTGCAATATCTGGAGATTTCCTGCACAGATTTCTGTTGACGCTAAGCACACTGCGATGATTGAAAGTGTATAATAAATCCTGCCGGTATTATGTGTCCTCTCGTTCCTTTGAATGTGTGTCCGGATGGAGACTTATCAATATGTATTACTCAGTGGAGACTGGAGACAGTGTGGCCAGTGCAGAGACCCACAGGAGCTCCATCCTGTGCCGCTGAAACACTATCTGGCTCGCTGTGGCTCGAGCGCAGTACATCAACCTGAGACGACGGCCGTCTGCATCGTGTCTTCCTGTTTATCAGTGCTGAGAATTTGTAACGCTCATGAATGAACTGCAAACAGCTGGGTGAAAGCAAGCAGCCCTGCAGGGCACTGGAGCGTGCACTTGGACTGACAGATGTATGGGTTTATGCGGGGTATCGATTAAAAACTACAGAGTCAATGTGCGCAGTGTAGATTTGGCTCGCTGAGGTGCCTTCCAAATTACATGATTTATAAAAGACGGAGCAAAACAATTAACACAAGAGTTGCAAGCATTCAAAACAAGCCTCTTCACTCTGCGAAGAAAAAAGTGGGCTGTGTAGTGAATAAGCAGCTCTTAGAGGTGTGTGTGTGTGTGTGTGTGTGTGTGTGTGTGTGTGTGTGTGTGTGTGTGTGTGTGTGTGTGTGTGTGTGTGTGTGTGTGTTCCTGCGTGCGTGGGAGTAAAGTGTCTCGCTCCATGAGTTTTCGAGGCTTTTCTGATGAAAAAAGATTGAATAGGATGCTCTGCATTCAAGATGTTTTCAGAGTATATGATGAAACTCTGTCCAAAGAGGTGCTGAGCAGTAAATGACCCAGATCCCGCAGCACATTACTCAGCTCTTGTTTGTGTTCGTCTCTCTCCGCTGCCAGGCATCGTTTCCATCATGACTCTGGCGGCCCTTGCATATGAGCGCTACATCCGGGTGGTACATGCTCAGGTCGTGGACTTCCCCTGGGCATGGCGGGCCATCGCCCACATCTGGCTTTACTCGCTGGCCTGGACAGGGGCGCCGCTGCTCGGGTGGAACCGCTACACGCTGGAGATCCACCGGCTGGGCTGCTCTCTGGACTGGGCGTCCAAGGACCCTAATGACGCCTCCTTCATCCTCCTATTCCTGCTGGCATGTTTCTTTGTGCCTGTGGGTATCATGATCTATTGCTACGGCAATATTCTCTACACAGTGCAAATGGTAAGGCATGAAGAGCGTTGGGGGCAAGGGTCTTGCTCAGGGACCTCCAGTGCATGTTTTTCTTTGCTGTGTTGCCAATCCATGATAAAAAAAAAAAAAAAGTCTGTATTTTTGCAAAATTGAACATTTAATACAGGAAATGACTACAATCTCATCGTGAAATCCATTTTGATGACATTTTCTGGTGCAAAATACAGTGAAAATCCCCAAACTACTTCTGAAGCTGTTGCATTACGTGGGTCTGCTACTCTTAAGAATTCTTTTTTTTTTTTTTAAATATAGTTTGCTTGTTGGTTTGGCCAGATTGGAGCGGTGATGGGTTGATATTGGCCCACGGGCCTCCTCGGGCTTTCCTACAGCTTCCTCACATCTGCATCAAATATAACTGATATTTCTACATTCAAACTCTCTTTGTCCACTTTGTCCCCGACATGCCGGCTACGTGAATCTGTGAAGTCCCGGTTCACTAAAGTGTGCCGGATTGCACACTCGTCAAAAACAGTTCACCTGCATTTTGGCACGTCATCAATTTGCAAGAGTATTGAAATGATTGCGTTGCACTCGGTTGACACACGTATGATTCAGAAAAGAATCTACAATGTAAAAAGTGGCACAGCACAGAAAATATCTCATTTTAAAGACTGCATGTAAAATTCATGGGGAGCCAAACACCTGTCATCACAATAACATCAGCATTTCTCCTCCAAGCTGAGTAGATCTTTTTCAAATGCATAACAAACAAATGCAATCTTTTTTTTTCTTTTTTAGCTCTTACTCATACTGACAATGTCTTTTGTGCAACATTTGGTGCAACACAGAGATAGAAAAAAAATGGATTCGAAACGTATTTATTAAAAAAATATAATTTGTTGAGTTGATAGCTTGTTAAGGACAGCATGTTGGTGATTCCTTAAAAAACATTTTTGCCAAATTGATATCAGTTAAATAGCATGGATTTGCAATAAAATGATGCAGAACTTTCACTTTATTTGTACTTTTCTGTCAAAACAGTTCACAAACTTTTATAGATAATATTCTCGCTGCGGTTGTTATTTGTTCTTCAAATGACAATTAATTTCCTCTACACACTGGATCGATTTTTCTTCCACCTTTATGGGCTCACGCACACTTGAACTGCTCTCAATCTTCATGCCGTTGTTCTATTTCAGTTTACACACATACTGTACAACCACAATTAGTTCTTGTTATCACTTCCAAGTGTTTTCTTAGACACAATGATTAAACATTTCAGCTCTTCAGCTTGGCTTTTCTCAGTCTCACCAGCCACTTCAGCATTAATTTTTCCACCTAAAAGTGGACACTTTTTAACGTCAGAACTTATCTTGGGAGAGAAGTCTGACAGTTTTATGTGACGGCTGGACCAAAAGATAGTCTCTGGTTTTTGTTTTAATACAAAGAAAGTCCTTGACCTTAACTGGTTCAAGTACTGCCTTTCACTCTTCTTTAATTTTCGACTCTATTATCATAATATTCCTCTGTGCCCTGAGGACTTGTCTTGTACAGTGAAAATCATTTGAAAAGTTCATTGTTTCTGGTGCTTGGACTGAGACGTGTGCCCTGAAGGCATCACTGACCGTGACAAGGGCAAGTGCACGAACTGTGTTCATATACAGTAAGTCCTGAACATTTATAGTCATGCTAATGAGTCCAACACAATCATGTGCAGCCTTCTTCTGTCAGGAGAAAGTGAGAACATGTCATAGATGTCATAAACAAGCAAACATGTGAATGAGTGTGAAACAAACTCAACTCATCTGGAATCAAATGACCCAGATGTCTTTGGGTGTTGTATTTTTACTCCTGGTAGACAGTGTGAGATAAAACTCCCCGAGAGCTTTGAGCCAGAGGGCTGCAAAACTCCTTGAAGCACCTCAGAAAAGTTTTTACACCTCCCAACACATTGGAAAAATCTTCAAAGAGAAATACTTTGAACGTTGCAGAGTATTTCTGGTCTGACACCAGACACCCTGCTCCGCCATAGCTGTATAACCACTTCATAGATATCTGAAGACCTGCAGAGAATAGTAGTTAAAGTTTGGATGCTCATAACTTAAAAGATAATAAAACTCAGAATCCATGATTGATTTTAGATGCTTCCATTGTTTAAAGGTCCTATATTGTGCAAAATTCACTTCATAATGTTTTTTGTTTTTGTTTTTAAAGTCATATGTGTCCCCATGGTAACAGAAAGCCACGGCAGCTTCTTCAGGGTTGCCAGGTCCGACTCTCTGTTTTCAGCCTAAACACAACGTACAACCCACCCACATGCACATAAAGAACACATCATAAGCACACAACTACACTAAATAAAGAAAGAAAAGGGTAACACAAACAGGCTCCCCAAGAAGCCCAATTGGGCATGGACAGAAACAGCCTGTTCTCAGTAGAACCCAGTAGAGGGACTTTTAGACTGGCTGAAATTCTGAATCAAGGCTGGATTTGGGGAAATACACTTTGGGATCTCTGACACCTTCATGAAACTGTTGAGTAAGTGTATAATATGGGACCTTTAAATCAGCCATTGTCTTCCGTCTTGAGAGGGTCTAGAAAATAGACAATCTCTCATCAGTGAAGTTGAAGGTGATCTCTCATCTGTACCGCTTGATTAGTGAGGATTTACCACATTGTTTCCTTTTAAGCTGTCATCTCTTAGAGAGATGATATATACCAGCTTAAGACAAGGGAAATAAACCTAAAAAAAAACAACCCTCCTATTATTTACCTATCCAAATGATTGCGCAGTTGTATGACCGATCCATCTCCATGTTCCCATGTAATCTCACAAGCAGCTCACGGATGATAGTTGCTAATTCACGGATTCACAAACAGATTCACAACCCACAAATGTGTTGAACTCATTCCGAATCACAAACATTGCATCTTAAACAACCACAGGGATTGATTGGAGAGCCCGACTGGGCGCCCTTCCAATCAGGATCTTAATGACGGCAGCAACAACACTTAATGTGATGGCAATCAGATTTGACTGAAAAGCCGGTTTGAGATGACATTATAGAACAGCTGTGGAAGAATGAAAAGCAGGTTTGATGCAAGGTGTTTTCTATTTGCTGAAAGCTGCATTTGGTAATGATAAAGAGAAAGAAGTTGGAAAAAAATGTGATTGTGTGGGGGCGTACAAACACAGCATTTTCACTGCTGCTGTCATGGTGCCTTTAGTTTGTTTTCTTTTTCCATGCATTTTGAGCAGAAGTCCATGTTTTTATGGAACAGATGTTTTTTCAATGCCTTGCGCACAACAACTGCAAAAAAAAAAAGTACGACACTTCTCCTGATCAAAGATAAAATGTCTGTGCTTTTTGTGAATTAACTTATTGTGCACAACAGAGGTCGCCTTAACAACAATATGAACCCACTTTGTGTTTGTTTATGGTCCTAGTAATTCTTCAAAGTTATCA
This sequence comes from Blennius ocellaris, assembly GCF_963422515.1. Lineage (NCBI taxonomy): Eukaryota > Metazoa > Chordata > Actinopteri > Blenniiformes > Blenniidae > Blennius > Blennius ocellaris. The sequence continues at coordinate 6,418,126 of NC_137662.1, forward strand.
AAACCCACAAACGTTTCATTAAATATTTGATAAGCACATGTTCTCGCAACAAAAAACTTCTATTTACAATGAGCTCCTCAACAATGTTGTGACAAGAATTTGGCTCCTGTATGAATATCAATATAATGGTCTTTTGTTTTCCCAAAATTTTTTATTTTAACATATACTCTAAACATCTATCCATGTTCTGTACTATTTATTCCAATTTAACATGATAGTTTACTGGAGCCAATCCCAGCCGACTATTAGTCCAATTCGAGTTTCCAGTTAACTTCAGATTGAAGTTTTTAACCAGAATAACACATTTTTTAAGAAGGTAACTGCAATTCCTAACCTGTCCACTGGAGGCAAATTGGCTGTAAAGATGGACATCCAGCCATTATTTCACAAAAATCCTTGTCAGACTTGCAGAATCTTTGCACCTGGATTAACTTTGAGAAGCGCTGCTCCACTTTTATCTCGCCCAATGCTGTAGTTTAAAAAAGAGCCGATGAATGCCCGTTTACACACAAACTCTATCCATTCCGCCTCTTGTGTTTCTTGTAGCTGCGCTCCATCCAGGACCTCCAGACGATTCAGATCATAAAGATCCTTCGTTATGAGAAGAAGGTGGCCGTCATGTTCCTCCTGATGATCTCCTGCTTCCTGCTTTGCTGGACGCCCTACGCCGTCGTCTCCATGATTGAGGCCTTCGGCAGGAAGAGCATGGTCTCTCCCACTGTGGCAATCATCCCTTCCTTCTTTGCCAAGTCCAGCACGGCGTACAACCCCCTCATCTATGTGTTCATGAGCAGAAAGGTTAGCATTCGTCTTTTTTTTGCGAAAGCTCAAGGATTAATGTGGGCCACCTCCACTTGTCATCCAGAATACATTATGTGTTTCACTTGAGAGTTGTGAAGAGTCGCTTCCTGTGTGATCAGGCGATTTATTTCCCTCCAGTGACCATAACTGAACCACAGTTTAATATGAATAAATAGGGCAAATCAATGGCATCTCATTTAGTGGTTGGAGGGGGTGTTTGTTCTCTTTCTCTGCTGCCCTGTTTGCCTTTTTTTTTTGGAGAGAATTCACATAAATGTTGAGGACATTTTACACACATTTATATCTCGAAGCATTTTCTAAGCTGTATTGTGTACAGAGTGTATTAATTGTGTGTGTGTGTGTGGGAGTGAAAATGTCACTTGTACTAGGCTCAGTTTGGAGGCTCAGAGGATGATATAGTTTGTTTTTGACGGACAAGTGAACGAGGACAGGGTGCTATTTCATAGCTGTGTTAAACACTATCCTCTCCTCTCCCCTCCCACTCATCTTCTCACAGTTCCGCCGCTGTCTGCTGCAGCTGCTCTGCTCCAGGCTGTCTTGGTTGCAGCGCAACCTCAAGGAACGCCCCTTAACCCCGGTCGAACGCCCCATCCGTCCCATCGTGATGTCCGGCGCGTCGTGCGGCAGCCGGAACCGGCCCAAAAAGAGGGTGACCTTCAGCTCCTCCTCCATCGTCTTCATCATCACCAGCGACGACCTGGAGCAGCTGGACGTCTCCTCCAGGGCGAGGTCCTCCACGCGGTTCAACGTCATCCAAGTGAGGCCGCAGTGATCTGCCGGCGGCAACGGACTTGTTTCTCACTCCCTTCGCCACTCCGTATGCCTTAGGACCTTAACATGCAATTCCAAGCCAAAACAATCCCGTCTGATTTCCCTCGGATGTTACTTCGTCCAAACACAGTTCCAGATTTGTTATAACTTTGTGTAAATATCCAGCTGCCAGCTCAAGATCCCAGCTGAGCATGTTTCAGTGTGACGTCGTCATCCAACATCGACTGTGGTGATTTCAGTACTTAAAGACATATTTCACAGCTTGTAGGGTTTCTCACACTTCTTTGTCGGATATGCCATACAATATATGTGACAAGTGCAGGACTGTGTTGAGTATTTAGGGGTCATCTATTGATTTGAGTTTGGATTAACATGAGGGTTTTTATTTTTGTTTGGTTGGTACCCAACTGTAAGAGTGTAAAATGGAAAATAAGCCTTAGCTTCTTTAGCCATAAACCATGATGCACAAACTGGCATTATTGTGTATGGATTCAATAAAGAGATCCTATTTTAAGCTACCTAGCTTGTGTGAGTTATCTCATTCCAGACTAAAGATTTCATATTATGAGAACAGCCCTCGAGAATGACATTTGGGGGATCTTTATGTATGAGGTCTACAGGGATGTAATTAGATTAGATGAGACTTGGACCTCGGTGTGCTCCGGTGTGACAACCCTTTCATTATCTCCTGGGCTGTCAGCTAGGAATAGACCTGATGGATGGAGTTCCAGGGCAGATAAAAAACCCTTTTCTTACTATGGAATGGAGAGTGGTTTGTTATTTTTGTAGGTTTAAAAAAAAAAAAAAAAAAAAAAAAAGAAGGTTGGATATGAGATGAAAAGATTGACACAAGCCAATTTTAATTAAATGTTCTTGTGCAAAATACAGAAATGTTTTAAAAAAAACTCCCCGATGTGCCATTTTAATGAAATAAATCCTGTTGAAAAGCATCGAACTGTTCAAGGCCCCATTTACACGACAACATTTGAAAACACATCGTTTTTGCATTTTTGTTTCAGAAAAGTTTTGCGTTTACACTGCAACAATTTTAAAACAATGTCCGTTTACAGGGCACTGGCAAAAACACTGAAGACAAGGCAAATTTATTGAGAGGACGCCATTCAAACACAGGGCAATTCACAGTGCTTTACAAAGAAATAAAAGGAAACAATGTTAGAATGACAGGCCACGTGTTGGTGCTGTTAATTATTTTTGTAATGGAACCACACGCAAGCGTGCAGAGAATAATACGCTATAAACAATAACAGTCGAGAGCATGGACCATTCATATGGACAGATAATCAATTGGATGCTATTCGTAGTGAATCTCAACTATAAAATTCCAATATAGACTATAAAACTTGGATATGGACTTGGAGTCACTGCAGTCCTGGGCAAATGTGCAGGAGCAGCATTTCCACTATCTGCACTTGAAAAGTTTCAGCCACCATTGTTGTGTAAACAGACAAAATATGACAAAAGTTTTACATTTTCACTTGAAAACTAGACCAATTCATTGTTCAGCATTTCTACCATAGAAATGTCCTAAACTGGATAAATTCTGTCTCTATGTTTGTAAAGGATTGGCTAAACACTATTGAGTTTCCACTTGCCTGCTTTTTAATGGATATTTGCAAAACTTAAATCCTAAATATAACTGGAAGTCTGTTTGGAAACGTCCAAGCTTCAATGTGCTCAAGCACTTTCTTTATCTTATTTATTAAGCTAAAAGTATTTATCACTGACCCAGAGGGAACTGTGCTTTACCAAAGATAGGTAACAGCAGCACAAGCAGAAATATTTCATTGATTATCATACATTTAAAATTCTTGTTTGTAAGAAATGGAAAAAAGTGAAACATACAAACACTTGGGTTAATAATGAAGCTGCAGTGAGGAGATGTTTGGCTGGATTTTCTTCAATTGTGGCTTTGAGTGACATATAACAGCATTTACTTCACATGACCAAAAGCTGACCAAACATCTGTTTCTGCCTGAACTTGTCCACTTTTCACTTTTTGTAAATTCATTGACATGCCTGGTATTATTATTGTTCCTATTTAAATTGTCCAGTTCTTTGCACAGAATACAGTATCTTAGTCCATAATCTTAAAGAGGCTGCCTCATGGTGTGATTAGAATATACTATCAAGATGTTGGATCAGTAAATTCAAGCAGGTGAAAAAGCCAGAACCTTCAGTCCAGTCCCATCCGCCTCCAGTTGTCGTGGGAAAACAGTTCAGATGAAGTCGGGATGTGAAGGTCGGAGGTCAGAAGCAGGCAGGGCCGGTAAAAGGAGCTCAGGCGGAGTGTGAACCAAGAAAGCTTTGCAGAGTGAATGCATTGGGATGTGTTTTTTTTACTTTATGGTGGCTTGGCGATGAGCCACAGCTGGTAGCAACAGGTGGGAATGACAGAGGAGGTGGTGAGGGACGTGGAGGCAGAGCAGTAAGGCAGACTGTACAATTGCAATAAACCTATAGTGAGATTACCTTTTTTTTTTTTTTTAATCGCTGGATTTGAAATGTGTTAATTAGTCTCCAGCAAATGCAGCTATCTTTTTATATCTCATTGTCACAAAAGATTCATGCTTTCTATCATTAATTCATTCCAGAGACTTGGAAGTTCTTTTTGCATAGTTTTTCGGTTTTATAATGCATGTTGGAAAACCTCTGACAAGCCTGTATTTTGTTGTATACCATCATTTTATAATCAAATAGTGGACAAATATATTAAATTGTGAATCCATCTTGCAGTGAAGCTGGAGAGCCATTCAATATGAGGCCATTTTCACTATTTTGAAAATAACATGAAGTCAACTGGTGTCACGAAGGAAACCTCCGTCCTGTCCCAAGTCTGGTTTTGTCTTTATCGCCTTCCGTCTGAGAAAGTTAAAGAGGTTCAGAGAGGAGAAAACCTTCAATATCTGAAGGTTTAGTGACTCTTAGAGACACCATCCTGGGGTTTGTGCTTGCTTCTAATTCATCTACATTAGAAGTGTCAAACTCAGGTAAGTTCAAGGTGAGATGATAACGTTTTGACCTATAAATACAGCTACTTTTTTTCTTTGTTTTGTCTAATAAAAGATACCAGCTGATTCTCAAATGTTTATTGTATTTTCTACAAAACCTTTGATTCACAACAACTGAAATCCTGCTCGTTGCATGTTTTCACAAAATGACACTGCTGGTATGGTTGGATGGTAATAATATTTCATTAGCAAAGCAAAGATGTCTTGGTTTAATGGCTGCATCATTGCTCTCTCGGCTTTCGGCCTTCATAAGACAAAGTTTAGCACTGTGATAACGATGATTCACAATCAATACATACAAACAACTACTTTACATTACGCTAATGTATTTGTGCCAGGCAATCATTCTTCTGTGTCTTAATATATTTTGAATGATGTTAACGCAATAGCAATACATTTGAGGTCAACATTAAGCTTTATTGCTCGATGAGCTCTGGTATTACCTTTACTTAAGAATACCAGTAAAAACAATTAGTAGTAGAGCGGATTGCCTTTCCAAAGTTTCTAAAAGAACATATTTAGTTTTGTGTTCAACACTGTAAGACACACCCCAGGTTATGTCTGCTTCTTGTACCTTTAATCTTTTTTATCCCCCAAAAATATTCCTCCTTATAATCTGAGGAGAAACTAAATATGTTTGAAATCAGAGTCAAGGACTGAGCAACGTTTTTCAATCCAAGGAATGACGTACTGATCAGCGAGACACTGAATAGATGTTGTGCCACAGTGCCACAGTGGCAGAACACGTCGAAAAAGGTATGTGGGATAGAAACAAAAAACTGTGATTTCTCTTCAAACACGTAAACGTCACAAAGGCAAGGGCTTTGCCACAGGATGTGATTCAACTTGTGTTTCCATTGTGCAACACACTAACGTCATGTCGTACAGTGTGGCTCGCTGTGAACCTCTGATTGTTAGTCACAGTTTGTCGCCGACTTTAATGATGGGCCAGAGGAGGCATTTCCACTTCATTCTCAACATTGTATTTTGACTATTTTCTCGAAGTGCTTGATGCAAAACTGATTCAGTAAAAGGAGCATTATTAGACCTTTTGAATGAAGTTGCTTTTATGACAATTGGATCCACAGAAAAACAGACAGTGCCTGAGTCGAGCTTTTATTATCACATTTTGTGCAAAAGCCGCAAAACATCTCACACACGTTCTTTACACATTGTCTGTGATAACACTGATGCTTTTGTTTTTATTGTGCGCACTGAGACAATCCATTCTCTCCAAATAAAACCAATGGCAAAAGTTATTACAGTCGTCGCGGTCCATTAATTTCCCTGACAGAGAGTTCACTTTGAACATTATAATTCAATCAAAATACAATTAAAATCGGGAACACTTCCCCGCCTCTTTGCTTTTCCGAGCGCCTCACTCCGGCACCTGTCGGGCGGATGCAGATGTGCTCACGGGCTTTTGAGGGCCACGATTCTGCTCCACAGCTTCTCAGCGGGGACGACCAGCTTGTTGACATCTGGAGGATTTTTAACGAGCAGGTAGGCGCCTCCCAACACGGCGCCGGTAGCAGTCAGCAGCAGGCCGCGGTTTATCACCTGTGAAGAAATGAAAAGGGAACGACACCGTGAGCTGGGATTTCAGATGTGTCGCTTTGTTCTTCACACGTTTGCTTGTGGAATAATGCCACATTTAAGCACTCTGGTTGTTTAAAGCAAGACAAACTCCCTATACTTATAGTATATACGTACTTATATATCTTAAAACTCGAACAACTTCCCCTCACTTGACACTTCCCCTGCCTCAGAAGAGCCCGGCTTTTCAGCGTCAGTCCAAACTCAGTGTTGTCATTGTAGTAGATTCAGCCTCTTTCTCTGTACATCTGGAGCTTCCACCCTCCCTTAACAGAGGTCAGTCTGCCCTTTGCCCGCTCGTCCCTTCTGGGTTCAAACAATTTACAAATGTGTGAAAATCCCTGCTGATCCATCTGATCATTGGTGACGAGGCCACGTGACTGACGGGCAAATCAGAGAACATTTCTTCAATGCAGTGGCGCCGTGTTTGTCTGCGTGAGAGTAAATCAAAATGCTTCTCAAAAGAGGAAGTGTTTACCCGGCGAGAGCCACGTCCCATCTTTCACGCTGGCTGCTGGTAGTACTGACACTTCAAACAAGTCCCCAATTACAATACTTGAAATGTTCAAAGGCTTGAAAAATCATCCCCTAAAATCCCCAAATAAATCATTTGCAAGAGGGAGGGAGAAAGAAAAAAGGCATTTGTGTTGTACTTTGTCTTGCCAGTGCCAGCGCTCCACAGCTTTATGGTATCTGGTCCTGGTGAAGGTGACCTAGAAACGGTGAAAAAACAAAACAGGACATGGACTATAGGGCAGACAAAGTGAGGTTGTAAGGATTTTTCAGGATGCAGGACTCACCATTGTGTACAGAGGGACTATTGTCTTTGGCATGAGGAAGTGAAGGACGTTGTCGACGTGCTTTCTGAAGAGGAACCACGTGGAGTTGACGTGCGCTCGCATCTACAAAACAAAACAAACTTTGTGACGTAAACCATCTGCCCTGTGGAGTAGTTAAACACATCTTCCAGCCACTTTAGAGGAAACCAAATGGTCTGTTGGCTCTGTTGGCTGTGGCTGCTGCAGAGGAAGGAGCTCGGTCCACTTACTGACCGTGACATTCTCTTGATGGAGGTTAGAAAGGTGCACAGCAGTCAGATGTGGTGGAAAGTGTGAATCTCTGCACATAATTGGGGTCAACACACTGACATTACTGCTGTGAAGCACATCACCATGCATCTGGTCAAGAAAAACTACTTCAAGTAGAAACTTCTCGGACAGGAATCTGGAACCGTTATGACTAAAAGACACTTTTGTCTGAATTTCCACCAAATAAAATTTGCCTGGAGCAGTAAAACATGTTTATGTGCAGAAAAGTAAATAATAATAATAATAATAATAATAATAATAATAAGAAGAAGAAGAAGAAGAAGAAGAAGAAGAAGAAGAAGAAGAAGAAGAAGAAGAAGAAGAAGAAGAAGAAGAAGAAGAAGAAGAAGAAGAAGAAGAAGAAGAAGAAGAAGAAGAAGAAGAAGAAGAAGAAGAAGAATATAATAAAAGCTATTGGTTGCATTCATGAAGACATAATTGCAATTTAGACATACTTTATAAAATCTTTAGCTTTATAACCAATTTTAAAGACTTTTTTTAATGAATTTCCCTGCTTGAGCCATTTTATGGCTATTTCAGCTGATTTATCTATTTAGCTGTTTTCCCCCTTTTTCCATCTTTTATCCTTTCTTTAAAAAAATTCAGGGTTTGTTTTCCTTTTCCTTCTTTCAGCTTTCTTTTTGTTTTTCCCCTTTTCTTGTTGTTCTTTTTCTGAAAAGAAAAGCTGTACAAGCCAGTTTAATAATTTTGGTTTGACAGTTTTTCCTGTATTATTTCATTTTTTGGAGCACCTGCTAAGTGGAGGCCAAATACTAGCAAAAATATTTGCTTCCTCGCCACTTCACAACACTCACTGTGGCTTTCCTGTAACTAAAACCAGTCGATCGACTTTAAATCTGCTGCGTGAGCGCGAAAGGATTATATGCCATTGACGCATGGCAACCGTTTTATTTATGCTTTCATTTACAGTTTGTCAGATGAAAGAAATCAATGTCTATATTTGCTTTTATGCCTTGTGTTGTGAGTGTATATATACTATAGATCTCTCAACCTGCAGATCTGGAGCCACATGTGGTGCTTTGGTCCTTTTGTAGAGGCTCCCTGAAGCTTTTGACTAGATTATACCAAAATAAACATTTAGTCTGTAAACAACTGTCCTTTTATTGTTGTTGTTGTTGTTGTTGTTGTTGTTGTTGTTGTTGTTGTTGTTGTTGTTGTTGTTGTTATACACCTGAGTCAGTTTCAAAATGGCTTTTATTTCTTGGAATAAATGTGGTAAACTAATCAAACTGTAACTTTAAAAGAGGTACAAAAGCTAACATGGGGAAAAAAATATTTCCACAATGATTTGACTTTCTAAAAGGGAGGAGACAAGTTTAAATGAAGGGAACAAACAAGCAAAACTTCTTAGAAAAGAGACAAAAAGGTTAAAATTGCTAAATTGTGGCCTTAGCACTCCATAACCCCTGCATTTAAGCAGTGTTTGCTGTGCTTTATCTTATCTTATCTTTGGTCAATTTCATCATTTCTGTGCTAATAGTAGTCGCCATTAATCCTTGAATCCGTTAATCCTGAATATTAAATATTATTTAATTTCTATCTTGTCTTATTTTGATATTCAGCTTTCTTTGTATTTATTCTGTGTGATGCAGTGCTTAAGGAAACGTCCCTCTGGAATTAATGAAATATTTTTTTTTCTATTCTACACTCAAATGTGCAACTTGTCAGAGAAATGCTGGAAAACAAGGATGAAATCAGATTTTAAAAAAACTGCTGAAAATATAATGAAGTGTTTATCTAAATTGTAATTGAAAATGCAACATATAGTTTTTGTCTCAAAACTACTGTATATATTAAACTTTAGAAGTGGTTCCAGCCTCTTTTTAAATGTTCAACATGTTTTGCAGCTTCAGATAAATTTGATTTGGTGGAAAAATCACGTAAAGGTCTTTTTTGGTCATAAAGGTCACAGACCTCTGTTATAGAGTCTTTGCCCAACATGGCTCAGACATGACCTTTCTAAGAAAATATGTTGTTTTTTTTGTGTTTTCTTTTAAATAGGATAGCCTTGAATGGATAAATAAATGACTGGTAGCAACAGGTGGAGTGGAAGACGACACTCTTGGGAGTAAACAAGTGGAGTTATGTGACGGGGTAGAAACAGGCTCAGTGGCTGAAAAGGTCAATAACTTTGAGAGCTGACGTGGTTATTTATGGAAGCGCAAAAGATTTCCTTTTTTTGAAGGTGAAGCATGATGTTTGTCACAGTGTGGGGAGAAGGGAGGAGTGTGACCGCGTAAAAAGAGGATGTGAAAAGCGTGCTGTTAGTCCTGATCCGGACTCCGACTCGTTTATTGTCTTGGGAGAATAAACTCTATTGAATTGAGCTTCGTCATCTCCATTTCACTTTTTGACAAGTTTTAGCCTGTTTGGATGGTTTTCAAGCAATTTTAGATACTTTTAGATACAATTTAAGTGTTTAAGCTGTGTAGCTTTGGTGTTATTTTGGACTCTTTCCTTTGCTTTTCATGTACTTTAAAAGAAAATGTCACTATTATTTATTTATTTACTATATCTATTTCCACAGGATTTCTCTGAAATGTTCAAAGAGCTGCTAATGGTGATACAATATTGCTTCAGAGTCACAGGTCGCAGACTCCCAGTGAATTAATCTAACATATAGAGAAGAAAACGCTGGAGCTTTTAAAAGTAAATCAACTGGTTATGCACATAAAAATGCTTGCTCTTGAAACCTCTCAGCAGACAATGGCGGTGTCGGTTGAATCTCACATAATGGACATTTTAAATATGATGTATAATGGGCATATTAAACACATAAGATTTACTTCAACGTAGTTGTACATGGCCAGGTCTGCAATCGCGTGGTCGTCTGGAACTCGCACTCTGGTATATTCGGGCAGAACAGCACCTGGAAAGATACACAAAGGTTCAGCATTAACATCTCTCTTCTCATGTCAGCTCTTCCCTGGCTTTCCTTTGTTCATTTATGGAAGCACTTACTCAAATCCTCGTTGAACTGTTCCAATATTTCATCAAATACAATGCAGTCCTCAAAGCCCTGTCAAGCGAGACCAGATGAATTACTTTCCAACTCAAAACTTTAATAAGGAGTACCAATTTTCTATCACCTGCACCAAAATGTTAAGATGTGTCGCCATCCAGTGGTGATGGTGATTATTACAGAAGCAATGGAGTGATTTAAGAGTCGGAAAACATCAATAAAATCCATTAAATGTAGGTTTATCATGAAGTTAATAGCAATAACCCAACAAGCTGTTGTATGAGCCACATGAAAGCTGATACTTCCAATCTGCCACATTGTGTTGAGAGTTAACAGAGATAAAGAAGTATATTTTTCTCTTTTTCTACCGACGTCAGTATTACTTACCGCGTTCATTCCTTGCCCGTAGAAAGGAACCACTGCGTGGGCCGCGTCGCCCATAAGAACACACTTGTCACCAATATGATACGGGGAGCATTTCACTGACACCATGGCCTGCGCAGGCAGCCTGAAATAATCTCTCCGGAGAGCATCGCTGCAAAAGACAAACTGCAGTGAAACAACTTCAAGCCTCATCTGAGTCATCCAATTTGACAGGTGCAATTTCATTTAGAACATACAGCTACAAAATAAAATACCCGCCGCCACTTCTGAATCTGCTGAAACCAGTCGTGCTTCGTCGCCTCAGGTCAAGTTAAACAGTTAACCGGAGCGACGGACACATGCTTTCAGCTGTTTGTATCCAAGCGCGTTGGAAAAAGTCGCCGCGGCGAGGCAGAGCGAATAAGAGCCTCAGGCGTCGCGACACCTCATGCCTCTGACCCAATCTCTCAGTCACCCCCGCAGCATACGGTTCACCTCAAATTGTCACTGTGAGTCTGCAATTTCACACTTCACGGGTCACGGCTGAGAGTGCGGCCTGCGTCGACGAGACGACGGGAAATTAAAGTGTTTTGGAGGCTGGCCTGGCAGGTTGGATGAGGAGACGAAGGGCAGACGAGAGAAACGGAGGGAGCAGGAATGAGAATCGGAGGAAGTCACTTACGCCCCGATTAGAGGAATGGTGTCCGGGAAGTACTTCTGGAAAAACTCCATGACTTCATCTCCGGTGGTGATCTTCTCAAACTCTTCGAAGGGCATGAAGAGGGTGCAGGTAAAAGTCTTGTCCTGCAGTGGAGGAGAGACGCAGAAATCTGCTGTGACGCACTTAATGTCAAATTACGTCTCCGCATACACAAACACATGACTATTAGGAGAGTTTACACAGCAATATAACAATATAATAACTGGTCTTGGTTGTAACAAATAATGGTATTGAAGTATGGTTAACCCTAACCCTGGGGGGGGGTTAAACAGTTTCAAAGACACAAGCTAAAACAGAATACGGTTCAACTCGGGATGACTATGACATCGGATATTTAACTTAAAGCCATACAATTCCAAATCGTTAACATTTAGAATCCACATTTGTTACTGATGAAGTGCATTAAACCGTTTTAACATTCCCAAAGTACATCTGTTAACCCTTTCTCTGACACACTAATGTGATTGACGGCTGCGATTCGTGATTCTCCATTGGGACCAACTTGTGGTTTAATGTCTGCCCAAGGACACTTTGACACACAGGTGAGGGCTGGAGGATTGAACCATCGACCTTGGGATAGGAAGACAGCTCATTCTACCGACAGAAACAGTTGTCCCAGCACATCTCTGCATTTCACCATGAGAGGAAAAAATAAAATAAAGGAAAAGAGAACAAGTTACTGGAATAGCAATCCAACTTCGTCTGTTCATTCAAATGTCAGTGTACTCGCCATTGTTAATGTTTATAACATATTGTTCTCTGCTATTTCCGTGTAAACAGACAGACAGCTTTCGATACGATTCTATGCCAGTCTAACCTTATCCTTTACGATCGCAATAAAACGCAAGTACCTCACTCCCTAAAATATCGCCGATGGATTTAGACGTCAAATTGGCAGAAAGGAAAATCCCTGCTTAATGGATTTCAAAGAGTAATTCATTCTACATAAACCCTCTTCTGCTATTCCCAATAGAATTGGCTTCATTTATCATCATGGTATCATTTATCATTGTATCAAATGGTGTATTTTTCAAGTTTTAAGGGAGTAGAAATCCGTTGACTCCTCGATCCTCAGTGATGGATGAAGGTGCACTGAGGCGGTGGGCGAGCCATTAGCTGCCCGTCTCAGCAGCGTCACAAAAAGCCTCCCTCTGGACCTTTTAGCACCGTCCCCGTTACCATGGCATCCACCGCACGAAGGATACCCTTCATATGTTGGTTTTCCTTTATTTATTTATTTTTAGGTCTAATGTGTGTGTCCTGGGAACTGAGGCAGTGAGTGACAGTGCAGATGCACTCCAGTGTCAGTTCCTTTAACCTGTTCTCACCGTGGAGGGCAGAAGAAAAAAAAATTAAACACTGTTGTGCTGACTCAGCCATGCAGAGGGGGAAAAAAATCCTTGCGGGATTAAGAGGGACAGCAGGGACGGAGCGAAGTGACACAATAAAAAAAGCAACGTCAGGTGAGAAGGAGGCCGCCGGGGGCGTAAGGATGGCACGACGTGCACTCTCAGGCTTTTTTTGTTCAGCTAAGCCTCGCATGGCGGTCAAGTGAGCCTAATTAACTGGACGAGGACACCTCAGAGGTCAATCATGCCGAGTTGTCTCCCGACGTGATTATGATTAAGTCTCCCTGTCATACCTTGCATTGTGTCGTATGCTTTCTCTGAAACACACCGATCTCTATAACGTCGCACATCACCAGATAGGAGGAAAGAGAAGGGAGTTCCAGCTGACCTGGTTCGGCAGGGCGATCATCATGAACGTGTTCCGGGGCCAGATGTGCAAGTAATTGGGCTTCATAGCAAACTGCAAATGACAAAAAAAAAAAAAAAAAAAGCGGTAAAACATAACAGGAAAACTGCTGCTTGGAGGATGGGGATTCCATCGCTGCTCTAAGGACTGACCTCTCCGTCGACGGGCGGCATGGTGAGCTCCATGTAGCCGTGAGGGATGTAGGTCTGGCTGTAGTTGAAGCGGCTGCGACGCAGGAACTGCTTCCGGATGGCGGAGAAGGCTCCGTCGCAGCCGACGATCAGGTCGGCTTCAATCTGCTCCTCGGACCCATCGGCTCTGAGGAGCGGCAAAAACAAGTCATCTATTGTATTATACGAAATGCGCGACTCAAACTTCATTCAACGTTCAGGTTGGAGGCCATTTAACTAAACAATCCCACACAGTTTGCATAATCTAATTGGCAGCGCCGGTACAATTTCTGCTCTTCATTAAACTTCCAGGAACTGATGTTCCAGTCGCTGAAATGCCTGTCGCCTGCAGGCCGACACTCCGGGTTTAAAAGAATTATTTTTAGGTGTGTCGACAGAGGAAATGCGCTCCAGGTCTAATTAACTGTATTCTTTTACAATTATTTTGTAAGAATGCGGTGGTGTATGTATGTGTGTGTATATATATATATATATATATATATATATATATATATATATATATATATATATATATATATATATAAATAAAAGTAGTGTCTAATCATTGATTCATCTTGGTAAATCACTGAGGTCCCAGATGATGGACTCTTGCTACATCTGCTGCTTGATTAAAAAGCTGCTGTAAACAGCAGGAGTAATTATCCCCAACATGGCTGGAAGCAGTCTGACATGCTGCCGTCACACCTTCAGGACTCGCATATGATGCGGCAATAATGACCGGGGTGGACTCAGGTGCATCTGTCAGACTAAATGTTCACAGTATTTCCTCGAGCAAACCAGCTTCTGATTTAATGATCCTTGCAGGTTACGTGATGACGTGTAATGTTGACACATAACTAACCACGAGTAATAGGAAGAGTCATTTATTTCAATCTATTCCATTCCATGTGATGCACTGAGAATAGCTTTCTCTCTTTCTGGCTGTACTTACATACATGTATTATTTAGTAGTGAACACATTCACAGTATAGCAAGGGACATCGGTTGGGTGGACTTTTCATGTTTTCCCTAAACAAGTTTGACATTTTCCCAGAAGATTTTGACTTCCTATTAAAATAAATTCAAGCAGGTTTTGGACTTTAATTTTCCAAAAGAAGTAGAGGTTCATGGTTTCTCACTCCACTTATTTTTCTCGTATTTTGTCGCAAACTAAAGGAACAGGTCCATTCAGTGACCTGGTGATTGTGTTGTGAGAAAGCAATCAATAATTGTAAGAATTTTTCACTCGATACAACAAACACCAACCTCTTATCACCTCCTTTTCCTAAATCCTTTAACATCTGATAACTTGACAGCAAAAGAAAATAATGAATCTGTGTTTGCTGCATTTTCTGTCTTTAGTTATTTAACTTTTTCAGCATTTCTTAGCTAATCTGGTGCTTTGATCAGACCAACTGGATCTCTTATCTGTCCTGGCTCGGCTGTCTGCTGCCAATCACCCACGGAGGCAGAGTCCAGTTTTGTATCATTTTATATCCGTGGCAGTCTCGTCCTAAATCTGTCCTCAAGACTAATCATGGACCAACAGTAGATTTAATATGGCCCATGTCCTCTGTCCAAAAATGTTATGTGTACCACCACAAACAAAATTAGTAGATGCAACATTGAATTCCTTGATTTAACTCATCTTGCCAGTATGATTGTGAGACAGTAAGGTTTACTTTCAGCTTCTTATTCAGTTCTGCCTCAAGATGAAGACATTCAGCTCACATATGACTAAATTGTAATCCTACTATTAGATATTCAAAGGTTTTATCTTTTTTATAAGAAAGCAATCGGCTTGTTTAGTTCTCAGCTACATGCATCTATAGAGTCCCATTTAAAGTGCCTATCTCGACTATCCAGCCAAATTTGCATTGCCTTAAATTGCTGAAACGTTATTGGAACTTATTAACCTCACAACCACTTGTTTAACAAAAGATGGATTTGCACATCATAGAAAACAAGAGTAAGACAGTTTCTTGAATAATGTTGAGTAGAAATTGGATGGCTCCTGTTTTTGTATCTCATCTTATTTTAGCTTTGGCCAATCAGATATAAATGACGGGGCCTACAGCTATGATATATGATAATATCTTGAATTTTTGTGAGTGAGAGTGTTGGCCATTACACTGAACCACTGCCAGACTAACAATTTCAAAGCGTAAGTCATTGTTCTTCACTGGTTTGTTGACAACTTGCTTTCTTCCTTGAACTGAGGCCACATGATTACTTTTGCTTGGGTTTGCTTCATTAGAATGACCAAACAGCACCGACTCAAGAACTCGCCCTTATTTATGAAGCCACACTACTAATCTTATTGCATACAATTCCAAGCACCCAACACTGGATTACAAATCAGGTCTTTGGTGTCATTGTCACATATTTAGGTAAGTAGACTTACAATTCACATTGACTGATTTCATTACGCCTCCAGGATAATGACATAAATATATAAATGCCCCCGTGCACAAGCAAATCTGACAGCGTCTGGTCTCCTTCCTGAGGAAAGGCAATTCCTTCTTGTTGTCTGCATGCGCAAGCATCATGTGATGTTGGTTGTGTCTCATTTCCTCTTTGGAATATTATTAGATCTCCAGTAATTAAGTTGTTTATTGTATCAGTATGGAGCTGGCTGGAAGAGGAGCAGAGGTCATGAGCACCTATTCTATGCTGATGGCTATCGGTACATTTCCTGGCAAGTATCGGCGAACACCAGCTATCATCAGGATCTCTGGAGAGAGCAAATATAAGCTGCAGGTGGACGGAGAGTCGAGGATGTGTGAGGGGACGTTTGGAGCTTTAATGTAAAGCTTCATTTTGGTGAAGTGCATTGAAGCACGGCAAAAAGCTGCAGGAACTAATTGTAATTCACATTTTCGGATAAGCTCATAAAGAAATAAAGAAATGGAAATGACAACACACACTTCAAATGTCTTCCTTTTTTTTTCTTTTTTTGGCCACATTTTTGATAAGGCGGAATTTAATTGAACGACTCCGAGACGAAATGGAACAGCGTTTGAGCACCAGCATACAGTGTTAATTTACTAGCGAGGTGACAGGGACGGTGGGGGGGGGGGGGGGGGTCGTTAATCCTCGCAGCTAAAAAAGACCAGACAGAAGGTGTTCCTGTGTTAATTAGGTTGTAAACTGTGCATCACATTTACCTCAAGAGCAGCCAATTACAAAGCAACTGGGGGCTTCAAAGAGCTTGTTTTTAATCACTGTCCGTGACCTCACATGGTTGACATGTCCAAGGCCGCGCTCCTTCACATGCAGGGACACATGATCAATACAGCCGGAGTTAATACATAGGATCTGGATGAGCCCGTACGCCTCTTGGGTAATTCTCCTTGTAACTGGGGGCTGCACTCGCGACATCAGTAACTGTTTACCTGACAAAGGTCATTAGCCCTGTTTCCGCGCTCCAGTCCTGCAGTTTGTGGTCGAAGTTCAGCTTTGTGTTTGGATACGTATCTGCCTCTGCAGGAGAGAAACGTTACAGAATGAAAGAGCGCAAACATCGCATGTGAGCATGACACAACGCGGCTCCCCGTGGCTGAGAAATAGCTCGTTAGAGTGTAAAAGAAACTTTCGCAACTCTCGTAAAAATGGACATAGGAAGAAGGTCATCAGCAAAAAAAGAGTCAATCAACCCGTTAGGGGGAGAATGGCTCAGAGCTGATCAGCATGTGTCACTTGAAAAGCAGCAGTTCCTCTGTGTGTCTGATTTTTGTGAAAACCAATGTTTAGGCTGTCACACTCTCCAAAATCTCTTTATCTCCATGTTCGCTCCAGGAGCCTGGATCGGCCCTGATAAGAGCGACGGCTTCACTGTCGGCCGCTTTCATGCACAATCTAATTAAAAGCAGACCCACGCTGTCGTGCTTTATCTCCAAACATACACAGAGGCGCTTCATTAAATATTCTGCAAAATCCTTTTAGCTAAAAGACAAACACGTTCCTCTGACGTCACCTGACGCATGCATGCGGTTTAAAAAGCTGTCATGAAGTTCGTCCGTGGGGAGTGACTGAAGCTGTGAGGCCCAACTCAAAGTAAACAAAACAGCTTCTCTGGAAAAAGAGACTGACTTTCAAATTTCAGCTTTGTGTAATAAAAAAATGTAAAGTACAGATGCTCTTAATCAAAGTATTGTTTGGTATTTGTTAAATTGCTGTTCGATAAAAAAAAAATGTCTCACTTGAGTCATGCATAGCTACAAGAGCACAGCTTGGTCTGAACCAGTTTAAGGCAACCAATTGAAGTTATTGCAAAAAAAATTGTCAGCTTCAGCTCGTTTTCATGTTAAAAAAAACAAAACAAAAAACATACAAAACTAAAACAGTGGTCAATTGCTCAAATGTTCAAATGCAATCCATAATAATTACAGTGACTTCTCAATGCTGTGACAAATCCATCCAGGTTCAAATGGTTCAAACTCATTTCTTTTATCAATGAAAATGCAATTATTGTAAGCGCAATAGACCATGTAATGAAAGGCCACAAAATGGGATCTTTTTGTCCAAACAGGAATGTTTCAAGTTGCTGAGTTGTCTAAATGTAAACAAGCCAGAAGTAAGCAGCACGTCATGTAATGAGACACAACATAATGCAATGTGAAAGAGAGCGAAGTGACAAGAAACAAGACAAAACATGACGAATCATGACATGAATGGCACGAATCAAATCTGACGTGACACAACATGATGTAACATAACAAAATGTGACATAACAGGAAGTGACATGACACAACATACGACAAATCATTACGTGGCATAACACAACACGACATTACAGTGGACTGTAAGGACTCTACAAACATATCATTCTAAAACCAAAACAGTTTTGTTTGTAGCTTTCCCTCAGTCACACTGCCTGTTTTTGTCATTTAGAGAGAGGATATACATTCATATACTTTTGGGAATCATGAAAAATCCTCCCGTTGTGCTGATCTGCTATCACTCTTGTTGTTTTGTGACTTTTGTGTCCAAAACATGTATTAAATTAACCTTTATTGACCATTTGAGGCTATTTAAAAGTCTGCACTGTATATTTCAGTGGACTTTTCATGAAAGCGAACGAGTTGTGTTGACTGCCCCGCATTTCATACAACGTTGTTTTATCAGCGTCTACGCTTCAGGGCCATGTTCTTATTAAATTACACCGTCGCGGTTCTCACCTGTTAGCAGCTCTTTGTTCAGATTGGCTCGGTCCACGGACAGAATGTACTGCAAGAGAGAACAGTCTGCCTTTTAGTGCTACATCCTCTGAAACAGACGGCTTTTAAAATGAGAGCAGGAAGAGACTGGGGTTTCCATCGTCCACCTGGATTCATGGCTCCACGTGTGTCGACTGCACTTCTGGCGTTTTTGTTTCGTTTCATCACGGAAATTGTGTGATTATCTAGCTAACTGTTCAGCTTTGAAAAGTTGAAACCTATATAAGGTCGGTGGACTGACGTGTTTTACAAGGCACGATGGTTCCTGCAGTCGTCACTTTGCCTGTGCTTGAACTGCAGCGACCTGCATTCAGGCATGTGCTTGTGAACACATTCAAGGTTGAGCAGACGAGAGCAAGATGAATGTTTAATCTGAATCTGGACACTCAAAGTCATCATTTTTTTAACCACTGAACATGTGTAAGCAGAGCACTGTGTAAGTAAAGCACAGCTTAAGCGATATCGAGCATGAGAAGTGGGTGTGGAGACAACTTATTAACACATTAAAACAGACATGAAGGTAGATTTACCTGTCCTTTCTTTCCATAAGGTATTGGCGATTGCTTCCCAGTTGAAGAATGAATCATTCTTGCATGCATGGGAATACCCTGAGAGACAATCTGCACACACAAAAAAAACACAAAAAAAAAACAGATTACTGTTAGAGTATAACATCTTAAATCAGATATGTACTGCCATTTAGGATAAATATTTCTGTATGAAGTTGTGGTTTAAGGAACCAAATCAATCAGTAGAAACTCATCGAGCAAGAGACAAACATCTCCCTCCCTGTGCAGTGACTCGTTGTCCGACCTTGAGAGTGCAAACACGAGAAAGCCTGGCTAAGCAGGTCTTATTTTGTCATGCTGAAAAGTCATGCAAGTGTAAAAATGAGAGGCTGATGCAGCTTTCCTCAGGCGTGGATAACAATCTCAGTGCAACACATGCAGACCAGCATAAAGACTGCTGACCCTTCCTGCAGGAATAAAACATTTGGAGTGGAGTGCACCATATTCACCTTTTTTATTTATTTTTTTATTTTTTTTAATTGGAGATGCACACAAAATGCCTACTTCGACTTTGGCCCACAATCCTTCTACCTTATCTCATTTCCACTGTGTTAGTCACAGAGGATCGGTGTGATTGAAACGTACCTTCTCCTCCATTCCAACATGCTTCAGAGCTTGTCGGCCTCGGTGAGACAGTGCCAGGTTGATGCTTCTTCCCCTCACTGTTTTAGCCTGACGGATGTCTGACCAAGAGAGATTCGATCAGGTTTGTTTTCCTTTTCACTTACGCGGTTTGACTTTTGTGGTTCGAAGAAGTTCTTGAAAAGCTACCTTCTCGACTTTCAAAGACCTCCACATTGAATCCTCTTTTGGCAAAGAAGCAGGCATTCAGCGACCCCACCTCAACAGGAGAAGAGACAGAAAAACGCTGTGTTTGGTACATTTAAACCACAGTGTCAGTAACCAGGATGTGCCTTATACAGGCATTTCAAAACACACGTTAACAACCTTTTATAAAACATTCCTATGCGATCTTTTAACTGTGGGAAAAATGTCTCCTTCGTCCTGCAAGTGCTGCAGGTTGATCCATTTTTAAGAGGCAAGGATCCATAGAAAAAAGTAAATTTGCAGTCAGGAGATCAGAACACTCGAGAGAATCTAAAATTCAGTTTCATTTTCTTTTCTTACCAAACCACCACCCACTACAGCCACAACTTTCCTCTTGGTGTGTGCACCACTTGATTCGTCCATCGTGCTCTGGGTTCAGCGGCGGTCTGACCCCTCTCACTGTGTGCTTCAGGAGAATTCACTGGGCCACTGAGTGAAGGTTTTAAAAAGAGGAGGAGCACAGTGGAAACCATGTGCGCGACACTTTCAAAACCAGTTCTCCTTTCAGAACAAACACAAGCCCGGTGATAAAGAAATAAAAAAAAGTGCTGCCCTGGCAGTGTGATAACCTGCTCTGATATCAACAGACTGAAACACACATTCACGTGTGTCTGAGCTGAATCATTTCAATGGATTAAATTGTGTTTTTGTTGGATTAAGGTCTTTACTTCTCCACACAGTCACTGCACTACACACAGCATACCAATTGTTGAACTTGGAGTTTTATGAACCGTACATTTATAATAATCTCAGCAGTGCTACTGTTCAGCGGTCATCTAAATGTGACTCTGAATAGTCGATCATTGATTTGGACTTCCCTAACGACAGGGGAGGAATGCAATTTATAAAGAAAGGATTATGTCTCCATCTTGTGGCTATTTTATGACAGCACATGCCGATACACCTAAAACTCAAGAATATTGTAGTAGTATTAAATCACTACATCATTGTACAAAAGGGACATGTTCAAATAATTAAGGAGAAAATAGAAGATGAGTTTATCACAATTTATTCTTATGCATCCCTCTTTTTATGAGTAAAACTAAAACAGGTTTCTTGACAACGACGCTTGATTCCAACGATTTATATGCACGCAAACATGTCATAAGTGATGAAAGACTTTGCATTTGATTGAGTAAAAAAAGGTGCAATCTTTAATTATCTTGGTCTTGTCTCTTGTTAGAATAGAAATGCTTTACCAATACCAGAGGGGAAATGAGGTTGTAGTGTTGATTTTCCTCAGACTATCCATCCAACTTCTACACCACTTAACCAAACTCAGGGTCACCGAGTCTGTAACCAGTCCCAGCAGAGTATGGCTGAATTTCCCACCTACGGGGTGTTTAGTCACCAGTGAGCCTCCAATGCGTGGTTTTGGGTTTTGGACTATGGAAGAAAGAGTCAACCAATGGACACAAAAGGGTAGTATAAATAATAAACTACACATGGAGTGTAACCACTTCACCACTGTGCAGCCTCTACTCAGACAAATGTAGGACATCGTTGCTTTCCATGAGATGCTTGCATGTTTGTTGTGATTGTATAGCCTTTATGATGCTATTTCTGCAGCTATACACCCACGTTGAACTCTCTCGTGGGCCTGTTTTGGCCCATGGGCAACAAGTTTGACACTCCTGTTTTAAATTGTGAGAAAACAGAGAAAATCTGATATGGAGAATACACAAACTACTGATGGAAAGGCCCTCAAGTCCAGAATCAAATTAGATATTTTTTCTCTGAGGTGATATTTTATATATTGCTGTGTGGTATATTTTGAGTTTGTTTTTGTTTTTTACTTTCCTGATTTATTTTGAATGGTCATTTGACTCAAGTACACCTTCAACTTTAATCAACCAGAATTTTCACTATTTGTTAATTTGTAAACATAAGTCTTATCTAGTCAAATATAACCTCTGGTGATCTGTCCATGATGTAATGTGTCTGACCCAGTTTGAACTGCAAAAGGGCTCCAGTGAGCCTCAAATGAATTAAACAATATCATACTCATATCACTCTATAGGTCGGACCCCTCAGAGATCAAACTGGGTCCTATGTATTCCCTGAACTGAATTAAGATAGTATAGGTGGTCTGCTTTGATACAATTTGAAGGGAATACAAAGCTTCACAAGTTCAGCTTTTAGTTAAAAAAATATCAAAGTGATACATTTATTTACAGAGCTCCAGACATCTAAAATGAAACTTTAATTTGTGGCCACAAATTGATATTTTGTAGCAACAAAATAATAGTTTGTGGCCACAGTTGAAAGTTTCATATTAGATGTCATGTCTGGGGCTCCGTGATTAAACAAAGTATTGCAGAGAAAATAATATACAAGGCCACCATAAAAAGGTACGGATGTGCACTTCATCACTCAAGTTTCTACTAAGGCAAGGCAAATGTATTTATAGAGCATCATTGAGACATGGTGATACAAGAATAGAATTGCCGTGCCAAATTCAAAACCATCAGAATAACTAGTACCAGGGCAGGTTTCTTTTCAAGAAAAAGCTCCCACATAGCACATATAAGATAAATGCAATGTATTGCCTGTGGATCCACAGTTGATATTTGAAGATCAACCAGTTTAACAACCATTGCAATATCACACAATACTTGTGTGACTGATAAAATTTTAGCTCATCTCATCTACACATCAACTTGTTTTATGTTTTCCTTTTTCACACTTTGCAGATACCATAACTTCTGGGAAATTGACAGAAGTCAATTTATGAAGGTTGTTAAAGTTAAGCTTACACTTCTTGTGGTTGTTTTATATATATATATATATATATATATATATATATATATATATGTATGTATATAAAACAACCACAAGAAGTGTAAGCTTAACTTTAACAACCTTCATAAATTAGAGTTGAGGCTCCTTACCTGTGTAACAAACTTACTGAACACCTGAGAATTGCTGACACCTGAAGGCCTCTCAATTTGCCGCACCTCATGACAAATAGTAACTCATTTGAAAGGGACACGGGCTGTAAAGGTGAAATGTGCTATTTAAAAATAAAGTTTAATGAGCATTTTGTGACCTATTAGGTTGATTATTAAGATCTCTCTCTCTCGCTCTCTCTCTCTCTCTCTCTCTCTCTCTCTCTCTCTCTCTCTCTGTATGTGTGTGTGTGCGTGCGAGTCGGATACTTACCTGTTGCCTATCAATCCACGTCTACACTTACCTACTGACAACACTTACATCACAAATAAATATTTTATTCATGAAAGAAGAGCGGGATGGTGCACGTGATACATTTTAATCACCTGGACGATTTGGACTTCATTTGGACAAAATAAATCTGCATGACACTCGGTCAGTCACGTGGATCATACGAGGAAATCCTCCCACAGGGTGCCTAATCGATACTGGAAGCAATGACACATCGCAATCATAAGAACCGGGCCTCGCTGTTAGTACTCGGCGAACGGTTTGAAAACTATGTTTAATTCATAATTAGTTACAAGTGTGACGATAAGTGTGTGAACGCGAGTTGTTATTGCAGAGATGATCGCATACTTTGTTGAACGACGCTCCGCTCTGTGATCGATTGCTCGTGCCTCTTCCAAAATGGCCCGGGTTTGTTTTCCATGAGTATGTTGAAGAGCTTTAACCGAGCGGCCCAGTTCACCAGACTCCTCCAAGCGGCCGGCAAAGGCTTTTATCTGCAGCAGAACTTAAGGTGAGAGCTGTCAGGCTGGCGGTGGGATCTTTAGTGATAAGCACCGGCCGATTCTCGGACTGAATGAGAGGCTAGCTCTCGCCCAGACTTAGCCGCAGCGGCTGTTTAAAGCCGGCTCGTTAACCCAGCTAAGCTCTCAGCTAACCCGGCTACATGAGGACCTTTATGGAACGGGTTATGGCCGCAACTATACACTATAATCTGATTAAATAATCTTCTCTAAAGCCGGGGTTATTGGTGAACTTGCTCACATGGCCCGGTCTGTGTTAGTTGACTGTTGAAGTGTGCTGAGTGAATGAGCTAATGCTAGCGGCTTTTTCTGTGAGTTGGATTAATTAAACTGAGTCCTGCAGTGAGTTAACTCCGCTGATCAGTGGGATCACACTTATTATGTATCCAGGCAAGGCTAATTTATTTATTTAGCACTATTTAGACGCAAGGAAATTCACTGAATCATAAGCGGTTAAGATTGTGAAAAGCAAAGTGGTTGAGGGAGGCTTTAAAAGTGAAGTATTAAATAAAATATCAAGATTAAACGTAATGAAATAAATAAAATCTATTGTTCAATAGAAACCCCGAGCAACTAAATAGGTAAACGTGTTAGTCTTTATTTAAAAGAAGTGTGTCAGCAGTCGTCAGGTGTTCAAGAAGTTTGTTTCACAGGTGAAGAGCCTCAATCCGAATTTATAATTTCTGGAGATTATTGAAGTAAAGGAGACATTTTTTCAGGTTGCTTTTTTTCCCTGTATTTCTGTGTTAATATCAGTACAGCAGGGTGAAAAAGTAAAACTTGTTGAGTTGCACATTCGATAAAACTTCATTAGTCCCACAATTGCAGTGGTTGTTAAAGTGCCTGATCTTCAATTATCAGCTGCTGATGGGAGCTTTGTCTTTGAAAGAAGCCTTTCCCAAGCCAAATGTTAGTTATACTGATGGTTTTGCATTTGGCAAGGGCATTTTACTTCTGGATCATTCAGACACAGAGCAATTCACAGTGCTCTTTAAGGAAATACATTAAAACAAAGTGATTAAGAAAGGAACAAAGTTAAAACCTTATGAAGATAAAGGTAATGCAATAATTCATCTATGTTTTAATGGAAAGCCTGATCAAATAATAATTTAAAGGAAGTGAGTGTGTGAGCAGGAAGTTTGATCCACCTGTGAGGAGGATAGGAACTAAAAGTTGCTCCACCTTGTTCCTCCTAACTCTCAGAACGCGTCATAACCCTCTTCCCATGGACCTCGGCGGTCTGAATAATTCATATTCTACATGTATTTAGGTCCCAGACTATTCAAAGCTTCATAGAGCAGAAGTCAAATTGTGAAGGTGATCCATAGACACACGGGCAGCCGGTGCAATAAGTGGCGCTCACACCAATGTGGCTTAATGCAGACGCTTTAATTACACGTGTTTCTCAATGATCGTGATTGCATGCAGATACTGAGTTTTATGAGCTTTTAGAGGATTAATTTATAATCCTAAACACTATGTCTCGTGACTGCAGGATCTGAGTGCACCTGACAAAGGTTGCTGCTCACCTGAGTTTAAAACTACTTCATTAAAAACGGACTTTACGGAGACTATTTGATGTTGACTTTGTTCGTATTTTTACATTGACCTACATGCTTCACTTGCTAGTTTTGTGTTTATATGGATGTCCCACAGTTTATGGTTTAACTGGATTCTCCCTGAATTTTTTACAACTGATGATGTGGTTTTTGAGGTGGTTGAACTGTATCATAACAGATGATCGCAATAGTACATCATAAACCCATTTGAATTTATTCTCTCCTGTAAAAGACAACCACTTCCTACAACCTAGATAACACTGTTCAAATATGAACCCTTCCTACAGCCATTAATAAAGACTTTTAAATGGGACCAAATGGTTCTGGCGGTGGAGCAGATTGTCCTCCAGTCTCAAGGTTGGCAATTCGATCACTTTTCTAAATTGTCCTTCCAAGTTTCTCCTAATGGAAGTCCTTGTATTCACTTTATATCAGTATGACGGTGTATAGGGCCTTGAGATGACTGAAAGTAATTTATGTGATATTTAATTTGCCGTGTATCTGGTCGGTATTTGCCAGCCTTGGTTGTTTAAGGGTGATGCCTTCCTTAAGTATTTCACTCCTTGGCTGTAATTGGAGGCCTCCGTCTTGCATGATTAAGGTGTGTGTCTCGTCCAACACACCTGATTGAAAGGAAAGAGTTGTCATTAATCCCAGTCAAAGCCAGAAAACAGGAGACACCCAAAACGTGTTGGACAGGGTGGAAGACACAGGCCTCACCGGTGTTAACATCTGTTTACACTGGAGTTTAAACCCCGGTGTCAATATTGCAGTTTATACTGGCAGCGACAATAAACTTTGCATTCCTTCCCGTCTGCTGCAGGCTGGTGTCACCCTTGCCACTCAGAATGACGGATCCGGCTGTGAACAGGGTGATCAGTGACATTATTCGCTCTCCAGAGGACAAGAGGGAGTACCGTGGCCTGGAATTTATCAATGGCCTGAAAGCTATGCTCATCAGTGACCCAACCACAGACAAATCCTCCGCTGCTTTGGATGTCCAAATAGGTAAAGGATGCCCATTACTGTTTTGTCTTTTATTTTATTTGTTGCCTGTATTGCACAGACGTTGCAGAACTGGTTTGACGCCGTGGTTCATAGTAATTATCCACATGATGGTAAAAACATAAACAAAGAAGTAGCACATTGTTAAATACCAGATAAAACTGCGGAAACTCCTATGAAAATGTGTTGACTTTGAGCATTTAATGCTCACTGACAGAGCATCAGTAGTTTGCTTTTGATGTCAGAGGAAGAAACATCTTGTGTAACGTTGTCAAGTTTCCTGCCCACAGTGACTTTACACATCAATAGGCCGCTTTCAAGAAAGATTGAATCCAACTAGAGCATGTAATTTTGACCAGGCCTTCATTAGAATCAATGCTGGATCTGAATTTGGTGTCCCCCTCACAGTAAGGGAGACTTTCTTATT
Organism: Blennius ocellaris; assembly: GCF_963422515.1. Lineage (NCBI taxonomy): Eukaryota > Metazoa > Chordata > Actinopteri > Blenniiformes > Blenniidae > Blennius > Blennius ocellaris. The sequence continues at coordinate 6,444,732 of NC_137662.1, forward strand.
TTCAACCTGAACTTGATGTTGTAATCTGTCCTCTTAAATCCACAGGTTCACTCTCGGACCCGTCAAACATCTCGGGCCTGGCCCACTTTTGTGAGCACATGCTGTTCCTGGGAACACAGAAGTACCCCAAGGAGAATGAGTATAGCCAGTTCCTCAGCGAGCACGCCGGCAGCTCCAACGCTTTCACCAGCGGAGAGCACACCAACTACTACTTTGACGTGTCCCATGAGCACTTGCAAGGAGCACTTGATAGGTACTTGATACAGTCAGCTGTATCATATTCTGTGTTGACTTTGGTGGATGACATTGTCTCAATTGAATGTCCCAAGTATTTCTTTTTCAACCGTGTGTAGCAGTAAAAGCTCATCCGTGTTGTACTTTCCTCAAACTGAGGTCATCCGCTTGCTGAAAGAGCTGGTCATCATATGCAGCGTTCCCGTGAGAATCCAGGTGTTAATTTGCGGGAACTGCCAGGTCACAGTCTGCCTGTGTTGGGTTACCAGACCCAGCCTCATTGTTCTTGCGGTTCTCCCTCTTCCCCCCCCCCCCGGTCTGGAACCTCAGCTGATAGCTTCAGCCTTGCATGGGGTCTCTACTCAGCTGTGGCAGTTTTGGAAAGGACACTCCGGCAGTCCGAACTGAACCTGCAGGGATAAGCTTACCTAATTAGAAATGAATGATGGTCTAGCAAGCACCTGTTTCTGTGGCATAGGCTAATTGTTCCCTCGCGCCGGTGAATTGTGAAGGCCATCTGGACGTTAGTGGTCGGAAAGGACAGTGCAGAGTGAGCTGAATTATTGATGCCGAGGCCTTTTTGAAAACACCGTCTGAAAAGGATCATATGAGTCATTAGCGTCAACTTTTTATACCCACGCCAGCAACATTCAGGTTCTGTTTGTATCCCTTTGTGGGACACATCTCTGGCTATAAACACCCTCCAGCACAAAGGGTAATGGTACAGTTCCTTTGTAATGAGTCTGTATTTAAATAGCCAGCTGCTGTGTCAGAGTGGCAGTTTTGTCGGCTGAATTGGGAGGAGAAAAAAAACAAACATAAAAAAAAACCCTCCAACATGGTACAAGAAGCCATCTGTTATGTAAATCTCTACATGTACAGCTTTAAGTTTTTTGTGTGTGCCCCTGCCATCCTCATTTGCATGGCAGTTGAATTTGCTTGGTGTTTGCATTCCCCTCTGCGCATCTACAAATGCTCCTAACATGCACACTAACACTTTTCAGTTGATGTCACACAACATTGTCCAGTGTGCAATTAAAAAAAGAAAAGGGTTGCATGCTGTAATGAAAGTCTTGCTGATGAAAGTTGCCGTTTAACAGCGTCGGATTGTGTTGCGACCTCTGTAGGTTTGCCCAGTTTTTCCTTTGCCCGCTGTTTGACGAGAGCTGCAAGGACCGGGAGGTGAACGCCGTGGACTCCGAGCACGAGAAGAACCTGATGAATGACGCCTGGAGGCTGTTTCAGCTGGAGAAGGCCACGGGAAACCCAAACCACCCCTTCAGTAAATTTGGAACAGGTAGCGGCCCCGAACGATTCTCGTCAGACCTCACCTGACCATCATCACACTATTCATTCACGCTTGGTCTCGCTATTGTAGGCTGCTGCGTACGCACAGCGGATACAAATAAATATGGACACACTTGAGGTGGCGCTTGGTATGTTTCATAGCTTCCCAACATGACTGAAACACAAGGCTCATCATGAGACTTCGGGCGAGCTTTCGAATGACTCGATCATTTGAATCCGATGTCCCGGAACAGAGACGTGCAGCGCGGGGTTATCTGAGGATCGAGAAAAACCGCTCGCTCCGTAACGAAGAGATAATGTGGTTTACAGTTTGGATTACCCTATTCATAGAAGCTGGGATCTAATCACGTACATTAAAGTAGCCTCTTGCTGCAGAGTATTGGATTCAAAGCAGTCTACAATTTAGTTATCCTTTTATCTTCGATAGAGAAGTCGGTACGATAGCTGTAGTAACGGAAACCACCGGATCCCAGAGAGCAGGTTACCATGCCAGAGCGAGTCCTGAATCACAGCGACTTGGACCGTCCCCAAGCTCAAAATAGCCACCTGATGGCAGTCTTGATTTATATAATGTAGTATTGCCCTTAAGAATAGAAGTGGCTGAGGCAGGGCTGGAGGCCACGCGCTCTGAACAACAGTCACTTTCGCATCGTTTTCTGCACGTGTGTCTTTGGCACAACGGAAATAAATAAATCAGCCTCTCGATTCTCGTGAAATGTGGTGCATGTTGTCTGTGGTTGCAAGTTACTCCGTTGACAGTTGGCAGGCAGCTTGCTTGTGTACTCCACTGTCGTTTTCATTAAAGATGTACAACAACATGTTAAAACGAAAACTAAAAACACACAAGCTGCTCAATCTATCATGTTTCAGAATTTATTGACTTAAATGCTGTCTGTTCCTGATAATGTACTGGACCAGCCTTCTTTTTCTTAAAGCTAAAACAAAATAAAGAGATGAGCCTTATGGATTTTTCTTCTTAATCAGTTGACAGACGCTGACACATGAGTATTAATTCAACTGATTACATTTTTTTCCAGGTAACAAATTGACTCTTGAGACCAGACCTTCTAAAGACGGGATCGACATCCGCCAGGAGCTGCTGAAATTCCACTCCACATACTACTCCTCTAACCTCATGGGGCTGTGCGTTCTCGGAAGAGGTAAAGCAAACACAAATAACCGAATCATGCTGAAATGTTGCAAAATCCTCACAGAGCTTTCGCCACACCTCGGTTAACGAAACCTTTGCACCGCCAGTCACCCGAGAGAGGAACCAACCGTCACGTATGCCTCGGTCTCAATCTCGAGGTGTATTTATTACACTGCCATATAGATTGTGTTAAAGGCTGTAGTGCAGCACTCACCAATTGCACTGGGCATGATGCACAGTGAGATTTGAAATCAACCAAAATTGCATCTCTACCCTTTTAAGAAAGATGGTCCGTGACTTATTGATGTCATGCGGCATGTTTAAAGGTCCCACATTATGCAAAATACACTTTAGAATGGGTTTCTCCCGGTAATATGTGTCCCCTGAGTGGTTATGAGGCCCCAGAAGTGAAGAAAGGCCGTCATCGCTCACTTGCTTGCTCCACTTTTTAGCAAATGTGTGCTCAGACAGGTAAATCAGAGATTTTCCTTTCATGATGTCATGCAGGGGAATAGGCACTCCCTCTGTTGATGGAGCTCTGCCTTGTTGCCCTTGCACTTAGCAGGACCGAGCGTTAGCTACTTGGGAGTAACCGTAACAACACGTACGACCAAACGAAGTAACGTAATCAAACACACAAAGTTCTAGTGATTATTGGACTTGTTATTGATTTATCCAGGTCGTCATTATGACAAAACTTTAAACTTTCAGGATGCTTAAAGTTTTTTTTAATTCAAAACAAGTTTGTTTGATTTTCTTGTGAATGTCCATTGTGAATATGTTCTATTGTGTGTTTTTATTTGCAGAGTCACTTGATGAGCTGACGTCCATGGTGGTTAAGCTGTTCGGAGAAGTGGAGAACAAGAACGTGCCTATCCCAGAATTCCCAGAGCACCCTTTCCAGGAAGAACATCTCAAAGTGAGCAGCTGAACTTTTTTTTTTTTCTTCCCACTCGGATCACCCTGCAGGTCGCCGTCATCTGATAATGGAAGCAAAAACATTTATTTATCAAAGTTCATGTTTTGATGTATGAAATGAATTAGTTTTTGAAACATTTCATTGCCTTGGTTCTGTATTGGGCTGCAGGGCAAGGGGTGAACAAGCAATAATTCTGATTATTAATGTGATCACGATACCAACTGTGGTGACTAGAAACCTTTTAGATGTTAATTTCTTTGTACTTGGAGATTGTATTACTCAGGAATGCTCGGTGCATGGAACCATCATTCATTGCAGTTTGACCAGTCCTCAGTTAATGTCTTTTCTAATGAAACGGCCTTGTTTGTTGTTTTTGTCGCAGCAATTTTACAAAGTGGTTCCTATCAAAGACATCAGGAATCTGTACGTGACGTTCCCAATCCCAGACCTGCAGAAATACTACAAATCCAACCCAGGGCATTATCTGGGGCATCTGATCGGACATGAGGGGCCTGGAAGTTTGTTATCTGAGCTGAAATCAAAAGGTGGAGACATGAAGTTGCCTCGCCTACGAAGTTGATCACTTTACATGTCACGTGACGGACCACTGACTCGCATTCACTTAAATTTCACGATTATATTTAATAATTGAGGTATAAAACCAGCATCCTGTTCCTTGATATGGTTCTGACACACTGACGTCAGTGCTTGTACCTTGGAGCAGAGCTACATTTCTTCCTGACAGGTCGAGTCACGAAAGGACCATTTTTCTATTTGAAAGCCTAAAATAAAAGCACATAATGTATTCCGGTGCTCAGGGTGTGACATCAAATTTATTAGAAGTTTAATTTTCCATCATAAAATTGAATTGACAATCTCCTCACTGAGGGAAAATGTCTTAATTGCTTTTAAGGCTGGGTGAACACACTGGTTGGGGGACAAAAGGAAGGCGCCAGAGGATTCATGTTCTTCATCATCAACGTGGACCTGACTGAGGAAGGCCTCTGTAAGTACTGCATGACACCACCACGCTGGTGGCTTTTGCATGTCGCTGTCATTATATCAAAGGGCGTGTTATCAAATGTAAATAAGTCTCACGGAGGCGTGATCTGTGCATCGCTGCAGTGCACGTGGAGGACATCATCTTCCACATGTTCCAGTACATCCAGAAGCTGCGAACCGAGGGACCTCAGGAGTGGGTGTTTGATGAGTGCAAGGTAATTTCTTATCCACTGTGTCGTTGCAAGGCCCACCGTTTCATACAGTAGATGCTCTGTCACATTACTCCTTCTCCCACTAACAGATCCCCCACTCTGTGTAGCCTACATTATACCCTCCTTTGTAAGCTTTTGCTTGTGTTTAGACTTCACCTGTTACATCCTCCACTTCTCCCGCTCCCTGCAGGATTTAAACAAGGTGGCCTTCAGGTTTAAGGACAAGGAGCGACCCCGTGGCTACACCTCCAAAGTGGCAGGATTACTCCACGTAGGTCCCGGCTCCATCTCAACAGGTTGTGTCCAGCGAGAGTCGGTGCACCTTCTGGGCCTGCTGTCATCATGAGTCTGTTTGCAAGTCTCCTGAGTTAATAGCCCGGCTTTGAATTGAACCGAGTTGCAGTAGGTAGAGGGCCTCATGCTTAGTGCTGCAGTTTTATACGTGGCTGGATAAAACTGAAGCTTTGGACCATTATAACAAAGTCAAGAAAGGAATCTGGTGTACAAACTAGTAAAGTCTGTGATAAAACTTGCAATGAGTTGCTTTGGCAACCACTTAAAAAAACTAAATAAAAGGGCGACAATTCTTTATAAGAAGTGGTAGGAAGTAATGCATTACGCCCATACTGCAGGATGGAGTGTAATCCCCTTGAGACTCTTGCAGTTTCTTACAATATCTTCCTGCACTTGTTCTTCTTTTAGTCATTAAACGATACATTTGGAATGTGTGCAGCCAAAAGATAAGAGCTTTAACTATAAATGTTTTATCATCACTTAATGTGGCCTCGTGCAGAAATAGAAGTATTGGGGTGTTTTTTTTGTTAGTTTGTTTTTTAATGCGTCTGCGTTTTGTGCTGCAGTATTACCCACTTGAGGAAGTTCTGGCAGCAGAGTACCTTTTGGAAGACTTCAGGCCTGATCTGATTGAGATGGTGCTGGACAAACTGAGACCAGAACAAGTCAGGTGAGTGTGGGAACCATCAGGAAAACCTCTGATAATAAGAGCAGCAGAGAAGCTATCAGTGTAGATTTCTTTTCGATGATTTTGTCTACACCGTATACAGAAAAATGACCTCTTTAATGTATTTTGTAGGCAGCATCATTCACTTTTAGACAGATGCTCTGATTGCCTGGCAAACTGCATGTATCTCTAACTGGGCTCTATGCTTTCTGATACTCAAGAAAACACACGGTTGCCATGTTTGATGTTTGGATGAAACATCTTTTCAATTTTCTCCCCTGAATGAGAAATGCCAGACAGCTTTATAGATTTGATTATCTCTGCCGCCTCAAAGAGGGTTAGTCTCTTATATCAGGAGATGGGTACGTGTGCTGAGGAATACATTATCAGGCTTTGCACTCCTTGCTGGAGATTCCAGTATCCTCACAGGATTTCGCATAAATGGAGTGAAATGTTTTGAACTTCTCCTGTGCCGTGGAAAAAGATTTCCCATTAAGTTATAATTGAGCTGGATAGAAGTGTTGTATTAGCAGAGATAACTGTGTTTTGTACATAAATACTTTGTTTATGGCTCATGTGACGGTGCTAAGAAATAAAAAAAAAATTTCCATTATTCCCTGATATGATTAGCTGCAGTCCAAAGTCAAACTTCTTGGTGCAACTTTTTTTCAAAAAATATTCCTTTGAGAGTTGCAGGAGCAAAGTGTCAGTTAATTTAGGGCCTTAAATGTCAGTGCACAGAAGAAACGTGGTCAGGTTTTGTCCTGATCACGTTATCTTTACATTTGCCAGACTATCTAACCCGACTTGAAATAAATAAAAGTTCCAAGCTTTGGTAGCTTAAACTCATAATTACTTTTCTGGGTCGATCGTGCTGTGTCAAATTGTGGACTTGTAACTAGTCCACGAGAAGAGGAGGAGATGGCGGGCACTTATTGGCTGACCCTGACGCTTTGCCTGCCAGCCTCTTGCTTTTGCTAAAGTGGCTATTTAATGCAGGCTTTTGCCAGCACCACTTTAAATTCATGACCAAACAGTTCTTAATGTATCACTCCTATTCCAGCAAGCTGCATTGTATCATTAAAGAGGGCAGGAAAAAAATAGGAACGCTTGCTGATTGTAAAAGTTATTGCTTCGACTTTATTGTTTAACTAAGGAAAGTACACTCAAAAGTTTCCATTGAAACACATTATAACAATTTTAACAGTCCCTAAAGGCCGCAGCAGATAGAATTTTAATCATTCAATTAGAAAAATGTGTCTGATTCGCGTCTTCCGGGGCATTTTTGCAAATCGTCTAATCGCAGGTTTTCATCGGATGTGCTCTTTTTTTTTTTTCCCCAACAGAGTTGCAGTGGTGTCAAAATCCTTTGAAGGAAAGACGGACAAGACGGAGGAGTGGTACGGCACGCAGTACAAACAGGAAGCCATCTCTGATGAGACCATCAAGGTGAGCCACTGGTTTTATCTGGCAGCTTCATTCCGTCTGCTGCGACACCTGCTAACACTCAGTAGTCACTTCGCTGATGATGAACATGTTTTTGTCTTCTTCTTTTTTTTTTCTCCAGAATTGGGCAAATGCAGACCTCAATGGCCAGTTTAAATTACCGATGAAAAATGAGTTCATCCCCACAAAGTTTGAGATCTACCCCCTGGAGAAAGACGCTCCTCCAGTCCCCTCTTTAATCAAAGTGAGTGTTTCTGCTGCACAGCTCTGCCTTCAAAGCATCGCCACTACTTGTTTCTTTTCCACATCGTATCACTGCTTCAGTTTGTTTTGTTCGAGAAAACAACGCGCCATGCTTTCATATGGAAATATGGTATTGTGCCTGAGACATCAAGCATTTAGTAATTTTCTCGCCGTCATGTCGAGGTCAGAGGAACAGAGCTATTAACCACCGTGAACATATTCCCTTCTCTGATACTCTTCATGTCTTTTATCTCTAAAAGCCGCGTTGAACTAGCTTTGTTAGATATCATTGAATAAAAGTCCCCTCAATGCTGGTGTTGTAATGGTAATAGCTGGATTTGTTTTTCTTCCAGGACACTGCGATGAGCAAGGTGTGGTTCAAGCAGGACGATAAATTCTTCCTCCCAAAGGCCTGCCTGAATTTTGAGTTCTTCAGGTAAGTGATGGGTCGTGACTGTCGGCTCGACTCTGCGATAGCCGATTCCACGTTTGGTTCCTAGATCAAGAAAACTTATTGTAATCAAAGAAATGGCAAGATGTAATTGAATGATTAATTCCTGCAGTCACTATATAAGATGATTTCATTGTTGCCCCACATCTTTTGTAGTGAGTAGATGATTTACCTGAAAACTAAGACTCTATTAGAGCATTTTTGATTAAATAGTAGTGTGAGCAACAGAACCACAATGTGCAAAATAGACTGAGGAAACTGAAGGGAAAGATGATTATCATCTATACAGTCAACAATAAAAATAAAAAAAACCCAGCTGTATTTGGCTTTAACTTCAACATACACTCCTGCACACCTGCTCTACCTTGTGGGGAATCATAATTCGGGATCCTGAGTGAGGTTCACGCTTCCAGTGGAGCAGAAAAAAACACCCAAAATACACAAAGCACTGTATCACACAAAGCAACTCTTCATAATCCAGTTCAGAAACCATGAACTGCAGCAGGTTTGATTGTTTAGGTCAGATCAGCTTCTTCACTGGGATGTGCAGCTGCATACAGGGCGGGGAGTTGTACTGCTTCCAGTCACATCAAGGGATTGATCTAATCTTTACTTCTTAGAAAGTACTGCTATCTATAGGGTTACAGGTGAAATTTGCTGGCATTCAAATGCTACCAAACCTTGGACTGTCGCCAATCGCATACAAATTCACCTCGTATGTTTTCTGGAGAAATATGCAAACACTGAGATCAAACCTCTACGTTCTCGCTATAAAGTGAGAAAACTAGCCACTATCCCACAGTTTGGCTCCATGTAGTTAAAAACCGGCATCAGTAACACTCCAGATGGCGCTGATTAGTACGTCAAAGTGTAAAAAAAAAACATGTATTTTCCAGTACGTCAAATTGCACTGAGAGAAGGTAGACCTGACATCTTGACTCTTGTGTTTGTGTGCTTTGTGTGACCGCTGCCATTTTCTCTACAGCCCGTTTGCGTACGTGGACCCATTGCATTGTAACATGGCATATTTATACCTGGAGCTCCTCAAGGACTCCCTCAACGAGTATGCATATGCAGCCGAGCTAGCTGGCTTGAACTATGACCTCCAAAATACCATCTATGGGATGTATGTAAGTATTGAGAATCCCTCCGCATTCCCCATCCCAGACCTTCACCCCTTATCATCCTCACTCAGCCGAGCCGCGGTCGCTTTTTGGTCACTCGTCTTGGTCTGATTAAAAGTTGAGACATTCGCAGATCAGTGCCGTTTGTTCCAGTGGCTTGTTTGTAATGTCAAGTCCTCGAATACCTTCCAGCTCTGGCCCGGCTGTTCTCTGTGCGTCCTCCTCTTCATTCTGCATCGACCCCTCACCCCACCTTAAACTCCTCCCGCCAAACCCCCAACGACCACCTACATCTCTTCCGCACATCCAACCGTCGCCTCTCCTGTTCAGGCGTTGGGTTTAACTTTGCACTGGTTTTAAAAGTTAACCTGGAAAAAAAAAGAGAGCGGTGGCATTCGTCCAAACGGTTTCTGCCAGTTGCCGCGAGACAGAAAGCTGCTCGTGTGGCTGCATATACATACTCTTCTCGTCATTCTTCGATGTCTTTTTTTTTTTTTTTTTACATTTCTGACCATCTCATCCTCCACCAACCATGTTTCTCCCTTGTATTTTTTTTGTTCTCTTCTCCCTCCATTAGTCGCTACCTTTACGCAGACCCCCTGCACTGCAACATGACCTACTTGTTACTCAGATTACTGAAGGATGATTTAAGAGAGTATACATATGCAGCCCGCCTGGCCGGGCTGTTCTATGGCGTAGCCTCAGGGATGAATGCCATCCTCGTAAGTAAGCTGCTTGAAGGAGCGTGGAAGGGTCCGATCTGAGTCTGTGACCATGAGTGACAATGGCTTGGTTTTCCGACGCTCATTTTGAGTGTGTGAGGTGTCATCCTGTTAGGTCTCTGCGCTTGCTACTGCTCCTCCCTGCAAACACCAGCTCAGTACCATAACTGTACTTTGTGTTTCCATCATCTGATTAAACCTAATTTTTGCAATACGAAGAGGCACATTCAAAGCTTGCGTGTAGTCTCCCGGGATACACTGGACTCTGATTCGAGGCTACAGATTCACTTTGAGACGTCATCCGGGTGCTTTAACTCACTGAATGCTCAGCAGAATAAATCAGGGATGGCAATTTATTAATCTGATATTCAAAGTGGTCATTTTTGTGAAGCTTCTCAATGCATTGAAAAACATTTTTTAGGGGGGTGAGACCCCTAAATTGTATTGCTATAAACGACGATAAGATTAGATTAGCGTTGAACGCTGTCTCGCTAACAACAGGAATTACATTGATTGTTAGCAATATTTCTTTGTGGGAAATATGAAGTTTTTAACATGAGACCAAGAAGCATCGGTGTCTGATATTGAAAATAGATATCAAGAACAAATTTTGCTTGGATTGGCAACAACAAAAAGTGACAGTGAGGGTTGAAAACGGGAAAAAAGATCAATGAGATCAGCAAGATACTTGGACAGTTGGTCAAAAAGTTGATTTCCATGAAATATTTAAGATTTATTCCATATATTGTAGAAAATAGCTTAAAACCCTTCCGTTTCAAGGGTCCTATGGCCACCAAGACCCCCAGATCTTTCAGTTAGTCATTTCTCCTCTTGCCATCCCTGATGAATGCAAGCTGTGGCCTCCTTGATGTTTTTTTTCTGCATCTTTCATCCTTTATTACGTATTATTCAAATCTTGTATAGATTTTAAATTAAAGCCTCCATCAGAGCAAATATGGATGTAGGATGTACATTCAGTGATTCTAATCGGATCAGTGCTGATGAAAAAACACAAAGGATGTTGGGAGTGGATCTGCATGCAAGAGGTGTGACTGGTCCAGTTAGAAAACAACATGCTTGCCCACGTGTGTTTGCAAATCGACCGGTGAATGAAAGCGATCTGCACTGGCGGCGGTGGCGGTGGTGTGCTCTGTTCTTCCAGGCTTCCTCACTAACTGCACCCTTTGTCGTGACCTACTGACCCAAATTCATTAGCTTCCCGTCTCACCAGTCGACTCATGACAGCGGCGTGTCCTCGGGAGATGGCTGCTCAACACGGCGTCCGGCGCCTGTGCGCGGCAGGCCGGAGAAAAAAAAAGATCTGAGTCAGCGGTATCGACGCGGTCGGCTGGCCGTATGTCAAGGTTAATGACGTTAGGAGAGATTAGCTTTAACAGATGTCAGCAGGCAGAGGTGAGGAGCCGGCGCGTGAGATCAGGGCCGTGCCGTGGGAGGATCTGCTGCATCATGAAGGGGCCAGGAGGCGCGCATGACTCTGCAAAATGGAGGCTTTAAATAACCTTGACTGTTCTTTTCCATTTTAAAAGCCTCATTTGCATAGAAGTGCCTCGTCATCAGCCACTGGGGCCCGTTCGTCTCCAAGAGAGATTATAGCTCAATATGTTTGCACTGCATGAGACGAAATGAGGTTTCTTAAACAGGCTGGTATTTGAAGATGGCTTCCAGCTCTGTTTTGTCCTCAAATTTATGCTGTTGCACATCGACCAAGATTGTCAGAGGATTTGCATGATATTTATGCAGCTTCTCCACAGATGGTGGTTCGTGTTCAGATTACGTAGCTGTTCACAAAAGGCCCACAGCAAGGTTTTGTGTTTGTACTGGTTTATTAGAGCATCTTAATGGTTGGTGGTCTTTTAAATATTGTGATATTTAAGAATACATTGGTGAAGAAAGGATTGTTTGACAATAATCCAGCCTCTCCATCACGCTAAACCGTCACACCGCAGTCATGTAGTCACTGGTGGGTGAGGGCTCATGAACGCAACGCCTGAAAAGTGTGATCTTCTTTTCCTTCGGTTTGTTGATGCGCCACCTCTGCTCTGTCACCGTTTGCTGCAGCTGTCTGTTAAAGGTTACAATGACAAACAGCACATCCTGCTGAAGAAGATCGTCGAGAAAATGGCGACCTTTGAGATAGACGAGAAGCGCTTCGATATCATCAAGGAAGCGGTAAGTTGCGAAAGCAGCGCTGTCACGATGATTGAGATCACTCAGAAATGCATTGGAAAGCCCAGTTTGAAGACTACAGGTGTTCCAAAGTTTTTTTTAGTCGACTTGTTTTTGTAACTTGGGCGTTGAGTTTTAACAGTGAAGATTAAATGGTGAGAAGAATCTGCAGAATGTTTTATAGTTAAAGAGAGGATGAAACGATTTATTGAGCCACGCTGTGAAATTATGAATTTCCCCTCGTTGAACTGTATTCCTCTTCCCCCTCGATGTGGAACTGACTTTGCTTTCTATCTCTTCTTTGCAGTACATGAGGTCTTTGAACAACTTCCGAGCCGAGCAGCCTCACCAGCACGCCATGTACTACCTCCGTCTTTTAATGACCGAGGTGGCCTGGACCAAAGATGAGCTCAGGGAGGCACTGGATGGTGAGGCGCTGTTCTCTGGAGCTTCCTGCTCTCGTGCTTATTATTACCCCTTTTCACCGCAAACTGAACGGAATAAATGCAGAGTCGGGCTCCGCTTGGGGCTAGAACTCCACCACGGAAGTGTGGCCTTTGTAGTAGTTGGAATAAAAGTAGCTGTATTGACTGTGATAAAGAGTTTCACGAGTTCTCTGTGGGCTTCAGCTCATTTCCAAGTTTTACAGTCGGTCCTTCTCTTCTCAGCTCACGTCTTCTCTTCTGTTTCCTTCAGTCCTGATTTGAATGTTGAATGCCCCCCCCCCCCCCCAAGCTGCAGTCTTTTTCCTCTTCGCTGTGCTCTGCAGGAGCCTGAAGGGCAGATTGTTATATTTTTACCTCGGAGCTTCCACAGAGTTTTGGCAGATTCACAAGAGACTCAATTATCCGGCAGGGTCAGGCCATGTAGCCGAGTCACTCCAGCCTTCAATTACCACAGATTGTTCCCCCATCAGCTCCCCCATCAGCTCTTACCCTGCTGTCCCTCCCTGTCTGGGGTCTAAGAAACTCTCAGGATCTTGTTTCCTGTTGCAGTGGAGATGAGCAGTGTAGGGCTCTGGGTCTGTGTTCCTTCAATCTGGGTCAGATAATGGAATATACATGAGTTTTGTCTCTCGATTGTGTTTCTTTTTTTGTTTTCAATATTTTGCTGAATAAGAAGAATGGAGTCTTCACACATCATTTCACTACCACTTTGGATAATGTCTGTTATACTGATTCCTGGTTCTCTGTTCCAGATGTGAGTCTTGCGCGCCTCAAGGCCTTCATACCTCAGCTTCTGTCACGGCTACATATTGAAGCTCTTATTCATGGCAACATCACTAAAGAGGTTTGTTCACTCACCTTTTTCCTGCTAACTTGTCCGAATTTGAAATTGGTTAACTTTTTTTTTTTTGCCTGAAAAGCACATTTAATCGTCATCGACTTCACATTTTGAATGCGATTTATGCATCACCCGTTCGGTCCTCGGGGTGGGGTCGCTGCAGATTGGCGTCGGGCACTGCAATCGCGTCGCGCTCTGTGCGAGTTCCCAGCAGTCACGGCGGCAGCCTTATGCCTTGTAATGGCAACAGCGTCACAGTCTGGGGGAGAAGCAGCAGGAGCAATGATCCGTTCTGTCGTCATCGAGCCGCCGTGCACACACCAGAACACGACAGTCCGAGGAGTCCGGCTCGGACCGAATGAGGCTCCGTGATGGATCATATGGAGTCGGGCAGTAAAATTTGGACGAGCTGCGATTGATTGTAGCGCGGCAGGACAGGCGGATAGAAGAAGAGGTCCGATAAGCACTTGTGCAGGCTGTGGTGCAGCGTCCCGCTCCAAAACACAACTGCACATAAAGAAATGCACTTGCGTTGACATTTGTAACATCAAACTGAAATACAAGCACTGACTGGATCTCACACACACACTTTATTTATTTGTTTAGTTATGCCTTCATTTCTTTGTGCTGACTGACGGGCAATGTTGACATTGTGGACGTCGCAGTACATTTAAAAACTCCCTTAATGACATTCACGGTGTCATTCATTTTCAGATGATCACTCCAAAAAATACAAAATAAAAGCATGAAACTTGAAGAAACCTTGGGTCAGGCGGAGTGATGTGTCCTGTTGTTGTTGGTAAAACAAGTCTCTCTGCCTGCCAAGAACTTGTAAACAGTTTGTTAGTGAGCCTTGAGAGCTCAAGGAAAATGCTTGTTTCTTTTTCCTTTTTCTCCCCTGGCAAACTTTTATGACACATTTACAATTAGACAACCTGACAAACTTTCACAGTTGCTGTGTGCCTGGTGAAATTTCCCTGAGGTATTGCACCAAAAGGATTAATAAAGTTTTACTCTAATCTAATCTAAATGCCCTTATGGAGTTTCATAGTGGCTGTTTTGATCATCTCACTGAAGTCTGTACAGACCGGCAGCCAACAAAACGTCTCTGCAAAGAAAAATGTTGCTGCTTGTCACCTTAAGAGTTCCTTCTAATCTGATTAAACTGATCCATTTATGCTAAAAAAAAAAAAAAAAAACCTAACTTGTGTGGCAGCAGATGGAGGGCAGTGTCGGCAGGTTTGGAGAGTAGTAGTCTTCAAATGGCAGCATGTAAACTAACAGGGAAATTATAACCGACCACTTTATTCTAACCTGGTCACACACACACACACTGCCACACGCACGCGAGTAAACACTCGGATACAAGTACATGAACACAAGATCGCAGCTGTAGCTTTAATTACTTTGTTTTTGTTAACAAAACCAGTTACGATACTCTGAGTATCCTGCACCTTTCTCCTCACTGGAAACGATGCCAAACTTTGCTCTACACAGAACTTTTCTCGCTACAGCACATGGACAATGTCCACCCATATAGACAGAGTGCAAAAATAAACTATTCAGAGGTGAGACTGTCTGCTGCCTCTAAATACTACAGTTTCATAGTAAAACGTACGAACGTCAGTTATTCTGTGCGGCCTCTATAAGTTCTGTCTGGAACGGTGTTCCTAATAATATGACCGAGGTTCCGGCACAGGGAAGGGGTTCAGTGGCTCGCAGCAGGCTGTGTGTGGTGGAGAAAGAAAGCCGCGAGGGAAGCGCCTCCGTTATTTAGCAAAACCTGCGCCGTCCACGTCATTCCGCTCATTTTGGAGCTTAATCCAGCCGAGTGGGCGACGTCACGATCCAATTCTCAGCCGCGTGAAGGAAAGGGCGTGAAATCCAATTTCTTTGGACGTTGATGTTTCTCTAAGAGTCAAATTACTGCTGGCGGAGATGAGAAGTAACAGGTTTGTTTTTCCGCCGGTCTTCTTTCCAGTCGGCTCTCGGAATGATGCAAATGGTGGAGGACACGCTCATCGAGCACGCTCACACCAAGCCCCTCCTCCCCAGCCAGCTCATCCGCTACAGAGAGGTCCAGGTCCCAGACGGTAGGCCCTGTACAACACACACACACACACACACACACACACACACACACACACACACACACACACACGCCAGTTGAGCTCTGTTGATTGTGTGCCACCCGAGCGGCCTGTCGCCACGGCAACCATGCGCTCGTCATCAGTGATGGCGTCTCGCTTTTGTAAAGATCTGATTAAATTCAAAACTCCACATTTACCTCGGAGGAAGAAATAAAGGTCAGCGAGGAGGAATGGATGTCATTGGCGACACACACACACACACACAGACACACACACACACACACACACAGACACAGGTGCTGCCTTCCTGATTACATTAGAGAAAGTCGGGCCGCTGAAGAAGAAAAGCAGAGCCGTGCGGCCACCCGGGGACATCCTGGTTCTCAGCGGGGGGTTTTTCCAGGCTCGGCTCCAGACTGTCAGTCAGTCAGACGCAGAACAGAGCCGCAGGAGAACCAACAGAGGACGTAAACGCGAGTCTGGCCTCTGAGCCGACCCAGCGTCCGGCGACACGTCTGCACAGTTGCAGCTGAAAGCAGTTCACACAAACCAGGCCGGTAAGGCACGGCTCTGCTGACAGCGTCGGCGGATCTCCCCAAGAGGATTAGGAAAAGGAGCGCGATGTCCTGCTCGTGGTTTTTATCGCTGCTCATCACCGTGGAAACAAGTTTCTCATTCGCTAATGAGTTAACCTGTCAGTCACAATTTAAGTCCAAATCGCTTGCGAAAGTCCAAGTTTGTTCAAGTGAAAGAAGGAAGTGGCGCCTTTTCTTAAACTAAAACAAATGGCCTTGACAAATTTGAATCCATTCAGCAGATTAAACTGTTGTATTCAACAGGAAGTCTCTGACTTTTCTACAGCGTCGCTGCCGTCCTCCGTCTGAACTCTCATCCTCGATTCGAATCACCCTCTTCTTGCTCCGGGCTGCTCATTCAGGGCTGGATTGCGTGGAGCTGCTCCACCGGATTCTGGGTTAATAAAAAGGATTGGATTCAGCTGAGCTTGTTGCTCACTCACTGCAGGGGGGGGACAACAAATTACATCTACTCAACACTCCAATCACATTTTTCGTCGTGGGTACTTGTTTTTCTAGGCTTTAAAATAAAATGAATTTGATTTAGAAGAATTTCAGTTATATGTAGTTGTCAGAATTGCAAACATTGTGTGGGACGATTCAGGGGTTGGTGGAGGAAATGATGAACTGAAAGCACTAAACTTTGGTAGTTTAAGTGCTCAGACTTGATCAATTTTTTGGAGATTGACCATATAAACATCCATGCATCCTGCAATCCATGCAGTTTGTTAAGGGAACGAAATGTTCTTAATATTGAGGCAAACTGAAGGAAAAATCTACATTAAACATAATTTTGAAAAATGATTTCATTCCTACTCAAGTACATTTAATCTGCAGTTCCTCTTAATAGTCAAGCCAATTGATCTGCATGTTTAAGGCCAATAACTTTGGCCTTAAACATTAATTTTTTGGTACATTTCTATCTGAGAAATGTGCTTTTAAAGAGACGTTTCATTGAATGAACCAAACATCCAGCATTTATAAAGTTCTTTGTACTTTTTGCTTTCTTCGAAACCCTGTTGACGCTCTGTGCTGTTGTCCCCGCCAGGCGGCTGGTACGTTTACCAGCAGAGGAACGAGGTGCACAACAACTGCGGCATCGAGATCTACTACCAGACGGACATGCAGACGACCCACGACAACATGCTGCTGGAGCTGTTCTGCCAGATCATCTCCGAGCCCTGCTTCAACACGCTGAGAACCAAAGAGCAGCTGGGTGAGTGGCGCCAAGGCAGAGACGACCGGGCGGCGACCGGGCGGTCCTCGCCTTCAGTATTTAACCCCCCCCCTTCCCTCCCCTCCCCTCCAAGGCTACATCGTGTTCAGCGGGCCGCGGCGGGCCAACGGCGTGCAGGGCCTGCGCTTCATCATCCAGTCGGAGAAGGCGCCGCACTACCTGGAGAGCCGCGTGGAGGCCTTCCTGTGCACCATGGAGAAGGCGGTGGAGGAGATGGGCGACGAAGCCTTCCAGAAGCACATCCAGGCCCTCGCCATCCGCCGCCTGGACAAGCCCAAGAAGCTGTCTGCCGAGTGCGCCAAGTACTGGGGCGAGATCATCTCTCAGCAGTACAACTTCGACAGAGGTGAGGCCGCCGCCCTCGCCGTGGAGACATTGCTCTCGTCCAGACGTGAGCAAGACGCCGTTCTGCTAAATGGAAATTGTTTTTAGCTACAAATTCGATACATTTTCCGAGGCTGAAATAATCTGCAGCGGCGAGTGCCGTAATGGCGCCGATTCTCCAGCAATCTGCCTAAAGCCTGGAGTGATGGCGAGGCTGGCGGGGGACTGGGACCGATTCTCAGGCTGACCTGCTCCACGCCGAGGTCACGCTCCATTAATGCCACAGCCGGCCGATTAATGCTTCTTATTATAAATAGACTTTAAAACGTTTAGATTCCTGTAATAGCAGGGCTGCCTGGAGTCAAAGTACACACACACACACACACACACACACACACACACACCTGAAGCTTTCAGCTCCTCTCTGACGCCGCAGTCATAACTTATAAGTTGGACGGAATTAGCAGACGAACTGTTTGCGCTGATGAATCACCCCTGAACCCAAAGTGTGTTCCTGCACCGTCGGCACTGACGAGAGCTGCTGAGTCGCCGACCGCCGTCTCCTCTGTGTTGCAGACAACATCGAAGTGGCATATCTGAAGACTCTGTCCAAGGAGAACGTCATGCAGTTCTACAGGGTGAGTCATGAGATGGTTGTCCTTTTTTTTTTCTTTTTTTTTTTTTAAGAAGCTGACACGTTGCGTCAGATTCGAATCACAAAATGACTCGGCAAGAACGTCCTTTGTGCTTTTGAATGTCAAATGCATCTTGTGGACTAACTGGGAGGATAAAGAGCACTTTTCATATGAACATAGTTTCTGCAATGGGAGGAGATTCTCCCTCACCGACACACGTGAACTCAAAATGACCACATTAAACCCCCAAAAAATTTTTAAGATTTTACACAAACATCATTCATGTTGTCAAAGTTCATAGAAACAGTTTTAGTCTCTGTTAATGGGGAGATTTAGAAATGCTGAGGTTGAGTTTGTGTGTGTGTTCAGCACCGCCAGATCATTAGCCGCCATAAATCTGATGTAATATCTGACACGAGACGGCAAAGACTCCCCGGAGTGTATTTACTTGTTGAACTGCCTGTTTTATTGGAGCAGTCTGACATTATGGTGTTTGTTTAACTTTAACTGCGGCGCTTTGCTGCTGCTGCTGATGGTGATGTCACTGACGACAGAGGCTGCAGACGTTACAAGAACCATGAAATGTCCCACGATTCATCAGCTGCTGTAGACGATCATTTGAAGTCTGCAGAAACACCGTTCAATATTCAATAAAAAAAAAAAAAAAAAAAAACGCATTAAAGAAACGACTGCCGTGTTTGTCAACTCGTCAGTTTCGATGCATAATACCTCCTCTGACGTTCAAAGTTCATTCTCCACCTTCAAACCAACTCCTCAAAACAAAGCAGCCACGAAATCCGAGGATTTTAATGAAGACCGAAGGTGTGAAGTTTCTTTTCGTCCGAGCCACGTTCACGCTCGGTTTTTTCGCGGTTCTATTGAATAAATGACGCGATCGACACGATACCAAAGCAACCGGCCATCAAGTCGCACAGCGGAGCTTCTGCAGAATGAACCTTCTTAAACAGATCATGTTTTTTACACCCGAACCATTCTGGTCCGGCCTGCAGGCTCTCGTCCCCCCCCCCCCCTCCCCCGCTTCTATTCGTAGCACATCAGCTGCCATGACGACGGTTCAGGGAGTGAAGGCCAAAGACGCAGGGCGCAGACGGAATGGCCGTTATCTGGGACGCCGCAGCATCAAGCTCATGCATTTCTGATGCGTCTCAGCAGGAGCTGCTGCTTTTCACCCCTGTTTTTAGTGGCATCATGTCTTTTTTGGGCTGCAAGACACGTCTTGGTATCATCCAGTGACGTGACTGTGTTTTTTGGGGGGTTTTTTTCGCAGGAACGGCTGACGATTGAAGCTCCAAAGAGACACAAGGTGTCGGTGCACGTCCTGTCCAGAGAGATGGACTCCTGTGAGTATCTCACACACACACACACACACACAGTGGAACTAAAGTCCATGCAGCCTGACCTGGGTGTGTGTGTGTGTGTGTGTGTGTGTGTGTGTGTGTGTGTGTGTGTGTGTGTGTGTGTGTGTGTGTGTGTGTGTGTGTGTGTGTGTGTGTGTGTGTGTGTGTGTGTGTGTGTGTGTGTGTGTGTGTGTGTGTGTGTGTGTGTGTGTGTGTGTGTGTGTGTGTGTGTGTGTGTGTGTGTGTGTGTCAGGTCCAGTGGTGGGAGAGTTCCCTGCTCAGAACGATGTCAACCTGGCCCCGGCCCCCTCGCTGCCTCAGGTAACGTCCAGCTCTCGTCCCGCAGCAGCTTTCTCTAACCTCAAACGTCTGGACGATGTATTTTATTTCTATCAAGTGTTTCAGCGTTTGAGTCGGAGGTCTTTGGACTCCGGAGGCTCTAAAGTCCAAAGTTGAGGATCTGTTGCTTTTAAATGACTTTTCAAGAAAGAAGGTTGGAATTTGTCGTTTTTAGAAGCGGCGATGACGATGGAACTCATTGTCGTGTTTCTCATGGTACAGCAACATCCACATGGTAAACTGCCGTGAAGTCGGGTGTAAAAAAACACAGTCGGGTCTTTTTTTACCAAAAGCTACACGAACAGACCGAAACAAACGTGCGGCTCCGGTCGTCTTCCTGCACGAGTGTTGGACTGAAGCTGCAGCGGCGACGGCTTCCCTTCATCTCCTCGACAGGAACTGGCCTGGGTTTACACAATACGAGGAATTCGTTCTGAAGATTTGTTGCAAATTATAAGCGCAGGGTAAAAAAAACAAGAGACGAGAATAAGGCAAGTGAATAAACGAGTACATGTACAACCAGTCACTGACTCAGACAGTTGGGGTCAGACCAAAACTAGAACTGCAACCAAAACTAGAAATGCAAAAACGACGCCGTTAACTGAAGTAAAATCTAAACTTTATATCTATTTTTTTTTTTTAAACGATACCTGAAACTGTACCAGTTTTGCAAAACAAACTAATAGTAACAAAAATAGTAAAGAAAGCGTTGAATTGTGACGGTAGGTTCCAGCAGGTCACTCCAGAGTTTCCATTGAGGATTCTTTTCAGATCGTCTAATAAGAGCTACGGCCTGAAAACCCCACTGACGTTAACCCCTTGTGGACCGTCTCTGGCGGGAGGTCAACCCAGTACCCTCCAGCTTTTCACCACATGTGTGTTATACCTTGTTAGAAAACTCGCTTTCCCTACCGTGCGACTGCAAAGTAATGAGCAATGACGCCGTGTAAAACGACGATCCGTGATATAGCGTTGCCCCTCGTTTGTCCATTTCTGTAGGTCCAGTTCAACTTGTGTCGTTTGTAACAATCCACCAAAGAAGAATATCAAAGAGAGGCCAACATATTATCCATCTATTACACAGCATGACTCCCCAACGACCCGGTGGCTGCTTTGTTGGATCTTTTCATCAAAGGGTTATAAAAAGATCAAATAAAAACCAAGCAGAACACTAAATTGAAGTTGGAGACATGAAGAGGAAACGACAGAAAACCTGAACTAGACTAATAAGCGTGTTGTTTTCCTGCAGCCGACGCTGGTTCAGGACATGACGGAGTTCAAGAGGAGTCTCCCTCTCTTCCCCCTCGTCAAGCCTCACATCAACTTCATGGCGGCCAAACTGTGAGCGCGACTCCTGGCCCCTCCTCCCCCCCTCCTCCTCCATCATCAGGAAGATCCGACTGAGCCTGCATCAGTGTGTGTGTGTGTGTGTGTGTGTGTGTGTGTGTGTGTGTGTGTGTGTGTGTGTGTGTGTGTGTGTGTGTGTGTGTGCGTGTGAGGATGCAAGTGTGTGCACGTGTGGCAGGCCGGAGCCACTAGAAGAAGAGAAAACTCCACAATAAAACCCAAACGAGTCACAAAGTTAGCCGCGGTCGTAGCTGCGCCGGTCGGCTCCTGGTAGCTCCGCCTCCTCGCGCTGTAGAAAACACCCCGATACAAACACCCCCACCCCCCGCCCCCCGCCGAGGAGCTGCAGCGGCTGCACACGCCTTTTTATTTCAGCTGCTTTAAAGACAGCAGTGTTATGAAGAACTGCAGAAGTTAAAGTTCCACGAAGGCGTCTCGTTTTTAACGTTGTATTTTATCTTATTTTTTAATCTGCCAGACTGATCTAGAATGATTTTTTTGTTTTTTCTCTCTTGTGGCCGAAGCCTTTTTTTCTTTTCTTTTTTTTTTAAAAGTCCCGGCGTGTTGAGAATGTGTTTGGAAAAAAAACAGTTTTTAAAACCGCTGGCCACAGACGCATGCTCATGACAAGTTTGTTTTTATTTTGAAGGTATTCGACAGAATTTTGACTCTCGGTTCAGACATCTCAGGGTTTGTCCTCGCTGGTTTTCTGTGTTTCTTTTTCTATTATTAGTCATTAATAAAAACACTTTTATTGGTCCGACGTCGATAGTTATAGTGTTTCATTCACTGACGGGGAAACAGACCAGTAGATGAGGAAGAGGACGAGGGTCTCTGCGTCCTGATTGGTGGGATTCGGCCTGTCACTCTGCAAAGCGGCGTTTTTATGTGATGTCAGAGAAAATCCAGCCTTTTTTTTTTGGGGTGGTTTTTTTGGTAGTTTTTTCTTGAATATATGCACTTCTCTCACCAAGCAATAATTTAACGCCGCAGATGGGATTCGGCCTTGAAATCCCCCCCCGAGACGGACGAAGGCGAAGCGTGACGCTCTCGGGTGCAGAGTTTAAAACAAAAAAACATTAAAGCTGCAACCGCCGCTCGCTCTCAGGCCTCAATCGCTCACGAACCAGTCGTGAGGATCTGAATCATTTCACACCGGGTGGAATTCAAGAGTTTTGAACCAATTATTCTTCTGCACTGGACTCGTCTAAACAGAAGGAAGGGAAATAATCCCAGATTTTCTTTTTGATTAAGGAGAAATTACTGAAATCGAGAGTTAAAAATATTTATTTAGTGGGAAAAAAAACGTATTTTTAGACTAATTTTAAGTTTTAAATCGTCTCCTTTATACATACGACAGCTGCAGACTAAATGTGGAGACTTGGCTGATATTTCAAAAGCATTTCATTAACACAAGACTTTTTGATAAAAAAAAATAAATACAAAAAATCTCTACAATTGAAGATGTAAACTTCCAACTGGAAGTGAGAGCAATTTAAAATGTAAAAGCTGCTGCAGGACAAGAGTGGAGTCAGTGAAAAATTACTTGGCAAAGTGAAATACGAAAGTAAAAATACTGCAGAAAGAGTTGCAAGATTTCTGGTGATGCAGAATCATAATTACATTCGACACCCCAGACATTTATAGGTTTAAATTAAACATTAGTAAATCAAATTTACCACATTGATATCAGAAGTGGCTTCACTTTGTCAACCATGGGCTCAAATAGTCCCGTTTTCTCGGCTTCAGACTCCCACAATGCATCAGTTGTCGTGGCGTCGCGTCCAAATCACAGCAAACCTGATTGTGCACTACGTGGAATCAAACGTCTCTCCAAACACCGATACAAACAGACTGTCGATGCATAAAGTGTTTAAGAACAAACCCTGGTGATTTCTTTGTCATTTTGTGTTGGCGACAGTAATAAATGTAGTTTTAAACCACGGCAGGGTGACGGCAGGACACGCCGCTGTGAAGAGGAGTCCCTCCGGGAATGATCGAATCACACCGCCGTGGAGCCAAAATAACTAATCCCACTTTCACAAATCACTCAACAGTCGTAGGTAGATTTGCTAGATTAACGTTTCCAGACTATTACGGCCAATGTGAGAAACTCCTGACTTGAAGGAATCGTTGAATGTTTTGTCCTCCTGGACTCGTCTGTGCAGCAGCAGTGTGAAGTCCTCGGTGTGTACATGTAGAGAGGCTGCAGGGAGGACTGTGATTGGCTGGTGGAGGTGTGTGGACAGTCTGATGTTTGTGTTGTGTGTTTCTAACTAATAAACAAAGTGGATGGAAGCACGTGTGTGTGCGTTTTCATTGTACGCAGTCTGCACGGCACGCTTTGGAAAAATACATTTATTCACAGAACCGAACGCAGAGAAACAAGAGTTTACAGGACAGTTCGCACAGTTGAACATCTGTTGGCAGGTGGGGGGAGGCGGGGGAAATATTCAATGAACTGGTTTTATTTCTAAGCCTGACGAAGCGAGGAACTCGCCGAGTTGTTACATCAGATTAACACGCTGAGTCACTGTTTGGCTGAACTGACCCTTCATCACCCCCCCCACGCAAAAAAGAAAAAAAAAAAAACTGAAACATCCAAACAAAAACAACTTTATGATTCACTGTCCAAAGCTTGGCTCGTCCGTCACAGAATCCTTGTGATAGTTTCTAAAATCAAAAGTTAATCGTCAACGTCCATCACACGTCTGCGATTTGGAGCCGCAGATCTGCACAAACAGTCCTGGAATCACTCCGTGCGTGTATTTGTGTGCGCGCGTCAGAAATTAGTGATAATACATTACACACACACACACACACGAAGCCCAAACAGCAGAGCCAATGTTATAAAACATCTAATCACACGTGTCCTCGTATACTTCCTGTAAAATGTGTTTAATATCGTGTGTGTGTGTGTGAGCGCACGTCGGGCTCGTCAAACTAAAAGTCGATTGGCGGGTGTAATGAATCACTGAGGGGTTCCTTCAAGCTCCGCCCCCTCAGGCTTCTGGGCGTGTGTGTGTGTGTGTGTTCAGGCGGCGTCCTGCTCAGGGAAGTTGAGGATCCTGCGGTGAGCTTGTCTCAGGTACTGCTGCTGCTTGAAGTAAACCTTGAACGCTCCTTTGATGGCCACGAAGGCAATTCCTCCCTGAGACACAGTGAAGAGAAGCACTGAGACACATCGTTTGTGTTTTTGGGTGTGTGTGTGTGTGTGTGTGTGTCCTACCAGGATGGTCCTCTGCAGGTTGGAGTTGACGCTGCTGAACATCAGCTTGCCCACGATGGTGGCGATGGTTGGAAACACCAGGGCGCCACAGAGGATCCGTGTGGCCGAGACGTGGTCAGCCAGGGGGCTGGCCTCCGCCGGGATCCTCGGGACAGGGCAGCCAATCCCTGCACAGACGAGGGGGGGTGGGGGGGGTACAGGGTCAGTCCATTTCAAGATCACTAACATTTTGTCACTGACATTTCACTTTTCAACCCCGGGTTGTGGTGGTGTGTAATTTCCTCTGCTCCGGGTTGTTTCCCTGCCGACCTGGGAAGATGCTGTTGAGGATCTGCAGCTTGTTGGAGTATTTCCTCCACAGTCGCAGCACGTAGTCCTCCCAGCGGATCATCTTGCCGAGGATCAGCATGACGGGGATGGTGGGCAGTCCGATGAGCAGGAAGAGGGGGTCGGCCCGCTCCATCACATCCAGGCCCTCCTTATGTCCCACCACCTGGACGGCAGAGGGGGGGAGGACACACGGCGAGGGGCCGTCCACATGAGACGTAAACGCACCGGTTGTGACCATTCATCCACACGAGGCGGCGTTTTAGAAATCCCAAACTACACACTCCAGGTGATGCTGCAGAAGCTACTGCCGCTAGCAGGAGCATATATATTATATAGGTCTGAGGAGGCTACTTCTAATTTTCTCTGAGCTCAGTGTCTTCTTCTGCATTTATGGTGTATTTTGTGAGTCACAGCGCCCCTAAAGGCCTGGCATATGTGCTACATGCCGCATTTGGACAATTTCTTTTTTTGAGAATGCTGGGGGGGGGGGGGGGGGGGGGGGGGTGTTTTGGCTGTCTGTACCTGCATGACTGTCACGGCGCCGTACGTCACAGCTGTCCAGTAGATGGAGCCCACCATGATGCCGGCGGCGGCGAAGGGTCCGGCCTTGGAGATGAGCCGGTCGGCCAGATCCAACACGTACACCACGGGACCTGGCGGGGGGGGGATTAAATAAAACAAAACTGTTCAACCACCAGCTCATGAGTCGACATGTTTACATCCATTATTGTGCACTGAACAAAAGAAGTGGTTATTTTTCACACCAGGTTGAACTAAACTGCAGCGGAACACCTGGAGGTTTCGTGATTCTGAGGTAAAGTCGAGGAATAATGAAATAAGGCTGCAATCATGTTGAACTTTAAAGGCGTGGAGGGTGAAGACGAGGTGAGCTCGTCCTGCAGGAGGCTTTGTTGACGTTCAGGGCGGAGCTCCGGAGTTCCGTCCAGAGAAGAGACCATCGATGTGGCGGCATCAGAGAGGAGGGAGGAGCTCCGCTGCTTCCTCCGAGGACGACTCCGGGGAAATCATGCAATATTTACAGGAAGGCAACCTGATTTCCTCAGACCGAGCGTCCACGTGCTATTAATAACCCGTCCAGGAGGGAGGGGGCGGGACGAGGACGCCACCACAGGGGGCTGCTGGGCAGAGCTGAACTCTGTCAACTCCCACTGAAAGGAAACATCTAAACATTGACAGCGTTTCTCCAACACTTTTGGAAGAAGTCCTCTTGGTACCCTTTGACAAAATCGGGGCTTAAAGACTCCACCACTAGACTGCAAACAGTGTTCTGGACTTTGTCTTGCCAGGTTCTCCCACCAGACCAGCGCCTTTCATTTGACCTCTAATTCTAAAGACTTGCTAAGTTTCCTCGTCGTGTCGTTCATGCTGGACTGATGTGTTCGCTCCTTCTCCGTTAACACTTTCATCTGTGATGCGACGCACATCGTCACCGTATTTTCGCCGACACAGCACATCCGTTATCGGAATTTTTTTTTTTTTTAATCCCAAAATATTGTAATCAGCTTAATGTTAGTCTGGCCCTGGTCCAGGTCACCAAATGAGAAGATAATCAACACTTCTATGAAGAAGACGACTTGGAGCCAAGTCATTTCTAAACATCAGTTAAACAAAAGTCAGGAGTTGAGGCCGAACATGTTGAGTTACTGGATCATCTGGAGCTGCTGGAGCAGAACGAAGCGTCGGATTTCCTCCAGTCGGACGGAGGGGGAGACTTTATCCACAACGTGTCTGGATAATGGACCGCTTGATGTTCTGTTCCTCGCAGCAGCCGTCTTACTGCTTAACATCAAGTCCCGTTTGTTTTTAAAGACCAAAACGATCCTCGACAGCTCACGTTTGATTACTTCTGAGCAGAACATAAAACAGATTCAAGTTGTGATTCGCTTCAGTTTTTGCGAATTTACAATAAAGAGATGAGATTTACTTTATGGTTCTTTCTTTCAGACCTGATAAAATATCTCTTTTTAATTAAAAACAATGAAGCCCCAAAGTCACAGACCTCAACAGACCTCTGAAGACCTTGATGGCAGCCGGAAGGTTCCGTCTGCTTTATATATTGTGTGAATTATAACAAAGCCACGTCACAGCGACTCGCATTCAAATACGACAGGTTTCCTGAACCTGCACTCCGTGTCCGTTTGCGTGACGCCACAGCAGTTTTCATGTAGACATTATTGAAAACGATACGTTTTTGTCTGACGTGGACAGTAAAGGTCCGGTTTACATGAAGTTTCATGTGAAAACGCGGCGTTTTCACATTTTAGGGAAAGTTTCTTGTTTACACGACGTTTTGAAAACCATGCCTGTTTACACAGAGACGGCAGAAACTCTGAAACAGATGTGGTTTTCATACTCTTTGTTTTTGTAATGAAACCACACGCACACAGAGAACAATAGCATATAAACAATAACAATGGGAGAAGCTGGGCATT
Source organism: Blennius ocellaris (assembly GCF_963422515.1). NCBI lineage: Eukaryota > Metazoa > Chordata > Actinopteri > Blenniiformes > Blenniidae > Blennius > Blennius ocellaris. The sequence goes on from NC_137662.1 coordinate 6,471,892, forward strand.
CGTACGGACAGATGAAGTTGGGATTGTTATTGCGGTGACTGTCAAGTAGAAAACTATCAAGTCCCAGGAGACGAGGAGACCATCTAATGGAGACAAACATTGTCATTACTGTCCATCTATTTGTGCAGGCGAAGAAGAAATATTCACGACTGTGCTGCATTATTTCCCAAAGGCGCCACCTTGGGAAGGGCTTTCAGAAAAGTGCCTGTCCTGGCGTGCTGGCAGACGTAGTTTGATATGATTTTGTCAAAGTCAAAGTCAAGTGTGAAAACATCATAGACTGAGGGAAAAGAAAGGGTCAATTCTGTCACTTTATCATAATTACCAGAGAATTCCATGTACACTCAATACATTGCTTGGCAGCTCTTCGCGGGGTAAAGCTTCTTCACATTGCAGAACGTGTCACGGCAGCTGATCGATGCGTGTTCAGTGTGACTGATGAGATCTCTCTTTTTGTAGTTTTGGGAACACAAAGAAACTACTGAATCCTCCCCCCCCCCACCCCCCCCCCCCCTCTCGATTCTTTAACTTTCTACTTCCCTCCCTTGTGAGACGTCACATTTTTCAGCATCAGGGAGAAGCCACACCCGCCGTGAGAAAAAAATGTTGAGTCATCGCTACAAATTTGGTAGAAAAACACTTTTCTCTCTGCTCGTGTCATAAATCTATTAAGCTGTTGTTGTTGTTGTTGTTGTTGTTGTGTAGTGAAAACAGAGAGGGAGGGGAAAAAAAAGAGCGACCTTGTGGTGGAGGAGGCATCCATCACTTAAAGTTAAAGACGATTGTTGCTGGTGTTTCAGGCTGCCAAGTCATCCTTCAGGACGTGGGCAGATTTAATGCACCTGAGCTGATTCACTACTTCAGCAGCCTTCAGAAAAAAGAGCCGTGTTGGAACATCAAGGGCCCAGAAACAATAAATACGTTGACAGTTGTTTATTAAGGGTTTGTGTCGTGTGGCCATCGTGAAGACGTTCCCACTAAAGTGCGGGCCCACAAGCTGTGGAACAGTTTGTATCTCACCTTTTTTCCACAGCTGACTGCATTCACTCTCAAAAAAAAAAAAGAAAAAAAGAAATTTAAGCTCTGTGCAGCATTTTAAACAGGCCACGCCAAGACTCCTCTTCTTCAGACTGCAGCGCCCTGGCCCACTGAGGAGAGAGACGCTTTTGTTGCTTTTAAAACTCACAGTACAAGTTATTGCTGCAGTCTTTATTAATGTAGCAGCTCGCTCTCGACCTCTGGTTTTTTTTTTTTTTAACCCCCATCTCTCGCAGTGCCTGTGTTTGCAGACCGGGCTGACCTCACTGTGCTGGAGTGTATTAATACGGCACATTTTGATGACAGCACTGGAATCTCTTCCGGCCGAAGCGTTACGCCATCGTGGCCGGAGGGAACCGGGTCGCCCTTAATGGCCGCTGGCAGGATGGAGAACTTAGCAATTCATTTCGGCCGCTGGCAGCAGATCCTGTAATTACGATAATTAAAACGGAAGGAGGGAGGGGGCGTAAAGGAGATGCGAGTGTGTGTGTGTCTACGGGAGGGGGGTGCATTCCTTAGTAGTGGGCACGCTCGCTGGCAAGTCATCCTGACCAGCTTGTTTACTCTCTCTCTCTCGCTCTGCGGAGTGGCGCTGAAGGAGGAGCGGCAAGGACACGGCGTCCTCCTGAGTTCCATCGCCGGCCAAATTAGCATGATATGCTGGCTTTAGCTCTGCAGCAGGTGCTGGTGGGAGAGAGCTGGGCTGGCTCTCACCTCTCCTCCCGAGTCGTGACTCACTGAAAGCAATCAAAACCTGGGCAAACGGAAAAGGTGTGCTGTGGCCCCAAACCAAGCCTGCCACCCCCCCCCCCCCCGACAACCTCCAGCGATCTCATCGAGTAGCAGGCCGGGGGTCCCGACCTGGGAGCCAAGAAAACCTGAGTAATTCCCGTCAAAGCCTCTAGAAATAAGCTGGCCTCAGCAGCAACCCCGAGGAAAATCAGTCTGGCGGCGGCCCGGCAGTGAGTCGACATCTCTACCTGTCCACGTCAGTGTCGCCACTTCAATTCTGAGGGCTAATTAAAGAGGCTGCAAGCAACGTAACTCCTGACACCAATCAGTCTCGAAAAGGGGAACTTCACTGGCTCACTGCGTCACGAGAAGCTCGACCGTCGGGTGGCGATACATCGAGTACAGAGAGCAGGGCTGCGAGGAAAAAAAAAAAAATGAGAAAGTAGCACTGCAGCAATGATGCAGCAAAACAGACAACGCCGAAGCGCTCCGTGGGGAGAGTGCTAAAGCCCAGAGTGTCCTGCAGCCCAGGTCTCGAGTCCTCAGAGCAAAGAAGTAGAGATGTGCTCTTATGTAAGCTCCTTTCATATTGCTTACGATAAAAGCAGATACCGTCATGGCTGGCAAAATTCCAAAATGCATATGTGGGAGGCTTTTCACGACTTCTTGGAAGAGACGCACTGAATCTTTAGCCAAAGCAGGTAAACGTTTCAATATGGTTTCCTGCTGGCTTTTATATGAAGGCCACATCTTTGGATGCTTGCTATGTTTCTGATCCGACGTTTTCAATATCGAAAAGTAAAACAAAGATAAATCATTCATCGGCCTTACTTTGGTATTTATGTCTTCATCAATCAGTGAATGTATATTTCAAAAGCTTACAGGAATCTGCTTCACAAAGGCTGCAACAGAAGAAAAGCAGCAGACATGAATAACATCCATGAACATTGCTTTTGGAATTGTGAGACTTTCCCCATTTGGCTTCAACTCTGTGTCGATGTTCCACTGCTCTGCGATGCGGCTGCTTCAGATAGAAGCCGTGTTCAAAACAAGTCGGACATTTTGCCCTTATCGTAGAAAAAAAACTTCAGGAAATTAATGTTTGATAAGGAAAACCTGTTTTAAAGAACTTTAACAATTACAAAAATCACCACTTTTTAAGCCCAGAAGGTGTATTTATGGGGCAATTATAAAAAAAATAAATAAAACCTAACTGTTGTGTAAACATCTGCAACCGATGCATTCTGGAAACGCTTGGGTGCAATTTCTGTCACATCGTACGTCACCATGTAAACGCAAAGCCTTTCTGAAACGTTGTGGTGAAAGCCGAGCCTGAAGGTGAAGGCAGGACGCACCCTGCAGCCGCGCTGCCACAATAAAAGAAACAAAAGGTGCACAAGTACAGCCTGACCCACATCTGCCACGGATGCAAATGAAGGAATAATCCTGCGCTTGCATGCGCCGCCGCGCCGGATGGGGTACATCGGAGATGCATCCTGTTCCTACAAAGTGGCGTCCTCGTCACGGTGGCAGGAAGACGCCGGAGGACGGCTGCGGCTTCACAGCGTCTCTCCACTCGTCTCCCCGCGTGCTGCGTCGGCTCCTCCTGTGACCCCGATTCCCCGTCTCACAGACACGTCCTCCGTCTTCACCACATGTCTGACACCTGCTGATGGGATTAAGGGGAAAAAAGGTGCTTTTCCCTCAGCTGGAAGAGCCTCTTCGGCACCGAGCGCTGTGGCCACGGGGGGCAGGAACCTTTTTCAGGTTGAAAAAAAAAACCAACGAAAAACTAGACTTTGGAGAAAGTAGATGCATCACTCATTTAAACTGAACAACTCTTACCAGCAAAATCACCCACTTGGCTTGTTCAATGCTCTTAAACACTGTTAGATGGTTTTTTTAAATCAACTTTCTCAAATGATGTTTATTAAACTTGCATCTCATCAAGATTAGTTTTACCTCGACTGGTGAAGTCACACAAATGTATTCAGAAAGTCGATTCTTCACAACGTTCAAGTCTTTGCACTGCAAAAGTGTGACGTATAAAAGAAAGACGGCTTCAACTGTTTTTGTGTGATACCACCCGAAACACACACACTAATCATCAGTGTTTGCTGAGCCTCTTTAACCGACTGACTTTAACCGCTTTGGAAATAGTAGGAATTGTTGATAGCAATAATAATGATAACGACAATAACATCCTGCAAGTAATTCGGTTCAATACTTGACATTTAAACATTTACGCATTATCATGTAAACAGGAAGCTTAGAAAGGTTACATACCCCTCTAATCTGTAATTTTGTAAATGCTGGTCAACACATCCACAAATACAGGAGCCTTCAAAATAAACAATAAATGCAGTTTTCCAGTTTTGTTTGATATGTGAAATCAAGTTCACCAACATCAGATCTGGATCCTCGGAGGGAAACCAAAGGTAAGCCAATGAAGTAAACCACCTTTAAATCAGCTCCTCCAGCTGTTTGTGTGCCTTCGTGTGGTGAAAGGTCCACAAAACATCCTGAGGCACAAACTTGGGACCCTGTCACAGCCTGGCATCGAAATCAAAAGGAAACCAGAACGCTCCACACGTTCGAGCCAAAGTTAAAGGAGCCTCCTCCGCTTGGTTATTTTAAGACCTCGTGAATAAAGTGATGGTGTGAGACTCTGGTCATCAGCCACAGAGAAAAGGAAGTTTCCCTTCAGAATGAACCCACTGGCCATCCATCACGGTGCATCCATCATTTTACCTTGTGGGCAACGAGTTCCTTATAGACTTTGCCTCATTTAAGAAAAAACAAAAAAGGGACCGACAAAAATGGTGTAATTATGCGGCGCGGTGCAAGAAAACGCTGATGCTTTTAAACACGGCTTTGTCAAATGAAGGTCCAACTCATAATGCGTCTCTCTAGAACAGCGCGCCAGTGTAACGCAGGCTTTAAATAACAAACACGTTTGTAAACGCATCTTTTGAGAAGGCAGCAATAATGTCACCTATTTTTTGCAGTGTTTTTGTTTAACCTCCGACAGCAACATTGAAGCCCACATTGAGTCGCAGGAAAAGGTACATGAATATCCAGCGTGTCCATAACCGAGAGATTAGTTGTGTGACGTAGCCAACAGTACAGGCTTCCCTTCACCATGTTGCTTGGCAACCAGTCAGAAATGGCTTCACTGAATCGGTTCCTTATTTGAAATAGACGACCGAATGAACAACAGACTATTCTTTACTCTTTTCTTTTTTACGTCAGTCCACTTATGACGCGTTACAGGAAGTTGAACTGAGAGAGAGCGCACGGCTGCACTGGACCATCAGGGCTCCTTGCAGGATTTCCACACTGAAAATCCAAAAAGACAAAGAAGCCCACGCCATCAGTACAGTCAGTCCCCGACAGGGCTTTTTCACACTACGAATGGTGAAAAACAAGAAACTGCTCCACTTCTGAAAAGCTCCTAATGGGAACCAACATGCACTCCAGGGTAAATGTATTTATCACGGATCATATCATTATCATTATCCTTGACAACGTGCTCACATATAGCATCTTCACCTTCTGTGGTGCAGCGTGGAAGTGACACTGGTGGATTTGACTGATCATGTAAATGCAAGTTGAGATTACATAAGCAGGAAGACGCACTATGCAAATAACACCCGCTTACCATTTATTAGCGCTCACTGGAGAAAGTGTGGGACAGAAATATATAACTTCTCATACGTATATATTAGATTAAAATATGTTTTTACGCCATCACGAATTGACATATTTATAACAAAAGACCAGAGGTCATCTTCTACTTCAACTAACGAACTCGATTTTTGACTTAAAACAAAGTAATTTGTAACCCTGTCATGATGCACATTTCTTAACATGGGGCCAATAATCGGTTCTATTGAGAGGTGTGCGCCAGAAAGAGGCTGATGGAAAAAGCAGGCAGACTATGATGGTCTCTCAGAGCGAGATGGAGAGACGTACTCAGGTAACGTTGAGAGAGACTGAGCTGAAACTTTCTGCTTGTAGCACAGCAGTGAGTGACAGCGCAGCCTCGGTCGCTATAAATATACATGAAGCTGTTTACCAGAGAGGCCCGGCCTCCCGCAGACCTACATTGTCTAACATTCAGCGTCTATCTCAAATTGCAACTTCTCTCCGTGTGAGGTTGAGCTGGTGGTGCCACGGAGGCCGACGGGGTGACGAAGTCACAAAGGTGTGCCATCAACTCTTCGCACATTTGACGGTTTGAAAAAAAAAGCAAACGCTATTGTTTCTGATGCACTCGGGGAATCTGGTCATGGAAGGGAAATGATGAAGACTGTTGGTCACAAGCCACGAAGGGATCTGCTGTAGAGAAGTGAGCAGGTTCTGCTTGAGTAAGCCAGTTCTATAATGGTGTATTTCCATTATGTGTGAGTCAGAGTGTTGGGAACAATCTGAGCCCTCGTCACTCTGACGTGTCGGGATAATTGAGGCGGCCGCTGGTCCGTCAGCCAGAAGCGGGGACGCGACAACAAGCGAGCGCTCTTCTGTTCCTCGTCAGGCTGAAAGGAAATATTTACCCAGATCGCCACAGAACTGATGCTGGCTCCCGAGTAAATAAACACGCACTCAGGCAAGACAAACCGACTGGCTCTCAGAAGCTTTAGGTTTGGATACAGGCAGCAGCTATTAAAAGTGGCCTCAAAGAGGAGCTTCAGCAATCTGTTTACATGGAAATTTGCTCTGTAATGCTCCTTCAGTGGCCACAGCTGGCAGAAAATGAGAGTCCTCCTGACGTTTGGACAGCGCAGTAAATTAAAGTCAGATTTAGAAACTCTGAGGCAGCGTCTCAATCGAGTGTGTGGCCGAAAGGCAACTGGCAAACAAGCAATAGTGTTTGTGTATCACGTACTTCAACCAAGCTGAACAACAGACTAAATACTGCGCGACGATAATCCAATAGATGCTGCTTTTCAAATATTCCTCATCCTGTATCCGGGATGTGACGGATCCTCCCGCGGCCGACTTTCAACCCGTGCAGCTCCCTGAAGCTGTTTACAGCCACAGTTGACATTCATTATTGTAACTGTGTGGACAGTTTCCACAACTTTTCCCTGAAACCTGAGCCACTGTCATACCGGCTGAACAGTTCAGCCCAAAGGACGACTGAGGATGAGGGCGAGCAGGTTTTTAAAGTTCTCCTGTGCTGTTTAAAGGGTTGGTTCACACATTGCTAAATGTTGAGGGGTGTACAGGCAAACCAGAATTGTTGTTGAAATGCATTTAGTGTGCATTTGACTGAAGACAAAGGAATGTTGACAGGGGCACTCAGGATGTGACAGACGGGAAATTCCTTCTTCATGCAACATTTAACATTATAAAAGGGATTCTTGGCACGTTCTTTAAACACATTTTGTAACATATCAGGATTTATCAGGTGGCAAGAATCAGTCCAGATTAGAGAACTGCACTGCAAGCGCTCCTGCCAGCCCAGCTTTATTTCCTTTGCAAAGTGGACTCACCTAGCTTGGGAAAGACGATGAGGTACTCTGCGTTGCATTGTGGGCACGCCACGCGTGCCGTGCTGTTACCCCGCTGTTTCTCATCGACCCAGCGCTGCAGGCACGACTGGTGGACCCACTTGGTGGAGCCGCGACAGCGACACGGGCGAACCCACTCTGCTGTGCGATCGTCCTCGTCTGTTGCGAAGCACACCCAGCAGCTCCTGAGACAAACAATCCACAGGTGGGATAAGAAGGTGGATGACTTAAAAACACAAGACATTTTGTGTGTGTGTGTGTGTGAGAGAGATAGAGAGATAGGGCTACAGGTTTCAGGGATCAGGCCTAGAGGTGTTTGAATTCATAATGGAAATCATTTTTGTTCATGTTAATTAAAGCCACAGTGAACTCTGGCGACAGACTGCCTATATGTCTGAGGTAAGACCACCAAGGGGAACTCAAGTTTTGCGGTTCATCCCTTCAACTGTCAATATACAACGGATGAGAAGATCACTAACCAGCAGAAAAAGTTCAAGCTAATGTGTTAATGTCATTTTAAACTGGGTGATAAACACTTGCAAAAGAAAACCCAAGTACATGTCGTGACCGTCCTCCTGTCACTGTGAAACGTGTTACAGAAGTTCACGCAACACAGCCTACTGACTTAGGCCGGCTACAAACCCCGGCTCTAAACTAGTGGTCCTTCATCACACGGTCAGACTGGCTCAAGGACAGACGTTGTCAGGGCCTCGCATCCAAAGATAATCTGCGATAAAATTCTGACATTGTGAGACATTTGGGGTGATCGTCCATGTAAGGGCGAGGGCTCTGTTCATGTTTCGCTTGTCTCTTTTTGTGTAGGATTGGTGCATGCTTATGAAGGTTTATTTGTGTACAATCACGTCAACTCACAGACACCGTAGACCGCGAGTCAGCTTGTTTTCATCATGTAATTTGCACACGGCAAACTTCCTGTCGTACAGTGTGGCTAGTTGTGCACTTCTACGATTTAGTTTTAAAAATCGTACAGTGTGGCACAGGTGGTAACTCGGAGTCTGACGACAATCTGTGTGTGTGTGTGTGTGTGTGTGTGTGTGTGTGTGTGTGTGTGTGTGTGTGTGTGTGTGTGTGTGTGTGTGTGTGTGTGTGTGTGTGTGTGTGTGTGTGTGTGTGTGTGTGTGTGTGTGTGTGTGTGTGTGTGTGTGTGTGTGTGTGTGTGTGTGTGTGCGTGCGTGCGTGCGTGCGTGCGTGCGTGCGTGCGTGCGTGCGTGTTGAGGAGAAGAGTGAAAGACATCAAGTGAGACTAATGTAATCTTCCATGTCACCCCTGGAGTAAAAAAGCAAGCAGTCAGCAGCACAAAGTCATTCCAAACCCGAGTAAAAGGTTTGGGATTAAAACGGGGCTTATTGGGAGTTGTTGTTGAGAAAAGTGTTGGCAGGGCCATTTTTCACCATTTGGAGGACAGCGACGGAAGCGGCGAACTCGGGGCGTTTACACAAAGCAAAATCCGTGATATTTCAATGCATTTGGGCCTTTCGTTAACACATAAACAAAGCTACCTTTGCTTACAGTCTGGCTGCTTGATGACGACGGGTGCCTTTAAAGCAGTAATTGTTTTTATGTTTATGCAAAGGCTTGTTTGCATTTCCAATCGCTGAAAGTGTAAATGTGGCCTCAGTCTCTGGGATTAAAATAGCCTCTATGAACGTACACAGTATCAGCCTGAGCCCATGTGTCTGTGTGAAATCAGATCAATACATAAACCCAAAAGGCAAACAAGCTGCATATCTAAGAGTACCGCAAGAACTGCTCAACGATCACATACACTCGCTCGAACAAACGGAGCCTTCATCCTCCAATTTGTATACAAGGCAAAGCATTTTCAGAGGATGATATTGCACATCACATTATAATGTTAAAATCCCCCCGTTTTATTTGCTCGAGAAATATTTATTTGAAAAAAAAAACTGGCAGGCCATACATATTTCACGCTTCTGTGGGCTTAGATCGTACCTTCCCTCCAGCTTGGCCTGCATTCCTCCGACATTGTCTTTTGCTGTGACTGCATTGCTGCAGGAGACTAAAGTCATCAGGGCATCCCTGTGCTTGTGACAAAAACATTCTACTCCACAGCCGGGGTGAGAAGCAGAGGGGCGCTGTATGCAGACAAACCGAGGACACACTGCTCTCCCTTGTGCGCAACATCCAGACAAATGCTCCACTCTGGCCTCCAGCCAAACCATATTTATCAGCGCCCGCCCCCCCCCCCCCCCCCCCCCCCCACAAGTGTCCCGACACATCCTTCCTTCCTCTACTCCCCCCATACAGTGAAGGGCTGTCTGTTCTTCCTTTGACAAAAGGCTCGTGCCTCCTCACTCACAGGAAACGAGTCTTCGGCAACTTTTGGCGTGTCTTCCAATTAACTGCCCCCTTCTAGTGAACAACACCCCCTCCCGGATCCTTTTCCGCTTCATGTCAGCTCAACATCTGGGAGGTAATTTGATACCCGACTTCCCTGACCTTACCACAGCACATCTCCGACTGGGACATGAGATAGCTTTTTCATAATTAATCAGCGACGACATGCAAGCGGCTGGAGGAGCGTCCGCCCCTCCGCCTCGCTGCATGTGGCCAAACTCAGCAACCCACAGCGGTGACATTTCTATTTTAGCTGCAATCTACCAGTAAAGAGAGTCATGGGTTAGACATGAAGAATTCATTAAAATAAACTCTGCAGCATCCGGAATTGAAAACCACAAACTTCTAAATTAAATTGATGAATGGAGCAGAAATGATCTTTTACAGTGCTGATATTAAGTCACCTTTTTGGACTACATTTGGAAAGTTATATATATAAAATATTTGTCAACACACAAGTCAATTTCAACATTCCACATGCAATTGGCTATTGCCGAATGGAGACTGAACTCCATAACCTTGATAACTACTAAAACAATCCCATTGGAAACGGGACAGCTTTCTTATTTGTTTATAACAAAATAATGTGACACTGTGATGATCTAATTGGCTGCATCGATATCAGTATAATTAGTGAATATCTACTTTGGTTTTGTGTTTATGGATCTTGTTTGCATGTGATAAAAGAAATAAAGACTTGAATGACCAAAAAAAAAGCCCACCACACAAAAGAAAGAAGAAAAAAAAAACTAAACATGCAACCCCCAAAATGTCAAGACTTTCCCTGAAGCCTCTTTCATACCTAATTAGAGCTTGGAGCAGCATGTTGCTGGGAGATCCCGCAGGTTCAGGAGGCCGACTGACTGCCTTCAACCCATTTTCAACTTGCACTGCTTGCCTGTGATATTTATGTTCTCATTTTCATAATCACACTGAACCTTGAACAGTTGGCATTTCACTGGATGAATGAAAAGATTATTAGTAGACACACACCTCGTATAAACCCCTGGTACACCCTCAACGTGGAGCCACAGATAGACAGAAAAGCCTCTTCTTTCCCCTCCTCAGACTGTGATTATACTCTGTTTATCATTCATATCAGGATATTTGGGCGCCTAAAAATAGAAATGCTGGATTAATGTTCAGAGTTCACATTACTGCAATCCCCAAAACGCATCACAGAGGATGATTAGGTTTTTTTTGTGTTTTGTTGGGGGTTTTTTTAAGTCTCAAGATTAACCATTTAAACTCTGTTCCTGCTGCAATAATCCTGCAGGTTGGAGGTTTAAAACTGGGCCAAATGGGCGACTATCTGGTCCCCGACAGGGTTTAGACAGCAGGCCGCCTGTGCTGACCTGATAAGACATATCTAACATTTATTGTTCCATTTCCTGTTTTTAACAACAGGTATGACTGAGAAGGAGACAGCTGCCCTGTATTTCTGTTAAAACATCAACACAGATGGGCGTTTGTTAAATCACTGATAGGCTTTGGAGAAAATGTCGGGGATGCAGAGTTTTGCTCTGGAGCTTCTTGGAAGTTACTGAGGTACTGTGGGACCTGAGATACTTGAAGCTGTTGGAAGAAGTACATCCTCTTCATGTGTCAGCTTGTGAAACGTTTGCATAAATAAAAGAAAAGAATTGCTATCGTAGTTAAGAAAATGTATTTTCCATCAAACATGGCCATGAATCACAGTAAGAATGTTCATAAAATGTCATATGATATTCCAAGTTATGCTTTGTAGGAATGCATTTCAACAATTAGAGGTTTTAAATGTAATGCTATTGGTCGAGTTCTACTTTTCTCAGAGTTTCTCCCCACTGATCATTTGTAAATCAAACGTAGGCAATTATCATTAGGGCCAAATTAAAAAGGAGTACTCTGAACAACTTGACTTCTATTGGGCTCAATATAAATTAATCTCTTTTCCCACAAATTAAGTACACACATTTAACTTCAGTAGTGAAGATGCTCAAGTCTTGATGAAAACCGACATTTGGCATATATTTTCACGTTTTATGATTAAGAAACCACAGATTGGCAGAGTTAAAATGTATTGCAGGGAGCATGTACATTCAGTTTTGGTCACATGAGAATTGTGATTAAAAAAAAACAACTTAATTTTGCAACACACCTTTGGAAACAACCACAACTCAACATCTCGCTATAGATGATGTGGATAACCGTCACTAAAAGGTCCCCAGAGGGGCTTTGCAGGGTGAGGTTAGACATTTTTCATGCGATCCACAACCAGCAGCATTGCTCCAGAGCTTGCCTCAGCAAATCCCCCACAGAGCACTGTGTATATTTGAACCATCCTGCTCTCACATTTGAATAATGAATGCCAAATCTGTGGCGTTCTGTCATCATCAGACTGAGGTCGAGGTGTGCCACGGGAGGCTCGAGGAGGAGGACGGTGGGGGGGTTTGAGGGGTCTTCTGTCAAACACTGAAAGGCCAACTTGGATAATTTGCCCGGGTTAGTGCCTCGCTTGCTGCGAACGACTCCGCAATCCTCCACGACGCTGAATAAAACATGACGATGCAGGAGACGAGTCCTCGGGTCAAGGTGCTCAGGTGTCCGGTGAAAGGACCACAGTGGGCTGACGTGTTGAATCCCAGTCTAACTGAAGCATCTACCCTCCATTCACAATCTTGTTGACAGTCTGTACTGAGCTGGTTCTACACTGCCTGCTTCTCTTTGCCTCCCGACAGTGACACGTCCCTGCACCAGACTGTTCCAGATCTTACCCTCTTTTGCACTGCAGGGCTGAAACAGGTTAAAAAAAAAAAAAAATCATCATGTAGGCCGACAGAGTGAGGATTTCAGAAGCTACAAATGAAGCCACGATAAAACATGAAGATGAGGAGAACAGTGGGCAGATGTCTCCACAGGAGCTCGACAGCGGAGAACAAAACCGATGTCTAATCTAATCTAAGGTAGCTACCTTAGATTCACTGGCTCTTATTCCTGTAACCCGGCCCCCCTGAGCATGACGGGACCTAATACAACAGCACCGAAATGCAATCCCCCTGCATGAAACCTTAATCTCCAGCTCTCCGTCGCCTTGGAGCTGTTTAACAGAACGCTTGGGCAGATAAGCTGAGGCAGCACATGTACAAAATTTCGCCTGAACGCAGAGGATTCCTGCAGGTTCACGTGAAAAAAAATTGGGAAAAAAGAGACAGCGGTTGGGAACATTGCTTGCTGGCAATTCTTCCAATTATGAGCAACAGTAATCCTGTAAGCAGAGCCTGTTTATGTATATTTAACTGCAGGAAAAATAAAAACAAACATTACCAAATTACTCAGGCACAAGGTCGAGAAGATTTCCATCAAAATGTCCTTCAAACAACACGGGATTATGGCTCGATGCCTGAACTCCACTGAAGCAAGGTGACCGGCGAGTTCAACCCTCAGACAAGTTCAGGAGGCCAGAACAACAAAGTCAAGCAGAGCTTTGCCATTTCCAAGTCTGAATCCACCCAATTCTAGCAGATTGCTTTGACACAACAAGAGCAGGCAAATAGCACCAGTTATTCTAAAAAAGAAAAAACCTGCTTCACGTGTCACACAGCCACATAAGAGAACAGTGCGCTGAGGGAATACACAACGCCAACATGATTGACACTCTCTTACAAAGATGAGTGTGACGACATCGTTACTTTCTCATCGTCTCACAAGTCAGGCTCCCATTCTTAAAGGGGCGCCCCACAAAGGCTCCTTTCACTCGGCGACGGTCATGTGACTGTGGGAAAACTGGAGGTTCCTCGGCACAAAGGGCCGGATTCTAGTCAACAAAGATCTGAAAGCAAGGTTATGGCCTTGGAGGGCTTCTCCATGTCTGACTGCTTCCACTCGATCACTAACTAGTCCTGTCCAAGTGTGTTAAATAAAAACTATGACTGCTTGCCTCACTGGGTCGTCCGATATCTTACCGTCTCCCTGCCTCCAGCTGATAACATGGTGAAACATCCAAACAAGCTAAACTTTGACACTTTATGCAGAAACTTCCCAAAACCTTACATATTGGTCTTGTGACTTTAATTTCATGATCCTAGTCTTAGAGGTGTATTTAAACTGTTTCAATGATTCAAAAGTAACTTGAGTGCGACAGCTGAGTCAACCAAACACAGAAGCCGCTTCCTGTATTACAGCCTCAACATACTGCAGAACAAATATGTACACTTCTGGTACATGCAGTGTTTTCTATTTCTTCAACACAAGCTTGGGAATCCAGGAAAAGGCACTTGTTTATGCTTTCTTTCACCCAATGTGGCTGGTGTCCAAGGTGAGACGACTATCGGATGCAAGTTCAGGGTCTGCTGTCCTGGAACTAGAAAAGGTTTAAGTAGGGCAAGCAACAGGAGGAACATGTGACCAGTGAATCACATCATGATTTGTTGATTTTAGTACTTAAACTCAAAGAAAGGTTAAAAAATAAAATACCACTGAAAGAATTAAAATGAAGATTTAAGGGACAATTTGTACAGTAATGACTCGTTACTTGCATATCCTGCCGTCTCCAACTGAGAATCAATCAGAAACATAAATATTGCAATACTTTGAATGACTGGATGTTTTGGGGTTTTTTTTGGGGGGGGGTTAAGAAAAAGAAAATAGTTGCCACATATATATTGTAGAGTCATAACGACATTTATATTTTTGTTTCATAGTCTCCCACAGTGTTTCTCATGATGTCATTAAAAACAGCAGTAATGGCTATTTCGGATCCATAAGCAATAAATAGCCTTTGCTGACGTGTTAAGAGGCTTTCGAACACAAATCTTAACATATAGTCTGGAACCGTCTTTGCGCTCTTTGAACGAAAAGCCAAAAACAGTTCTCTTTAATCTTTACATTACCTGAAAATGTGGTTCAATAACACATTTTTTATTCTAAACTATTGCTTGTGTCTTGATCCAAAGTAATGAAAACCAAGGCAGAAGGTGAACTGCTATTGGGAATTAATGTTGGTTTTCACATGATTCACAATTCATGTTTGATGAAAGTACATTATTTATGTGCAACTCGCACAAGTTCAAAACACCCAGAACGATGGAGGGCTGATGGGAAAGGTATGAGGTACGACCCTCGGCTTGCCAGGGTGGCCTCCGGGTAACAGTGACTTAAATACCGCGGAGCCTGAGAACTATTTTGAGTTGTGTTATTTGGCACAGGCTGACGTTAATGCTGTGCATTACAAGTTATTTATGCCAGCCACAGGTTACTCAACCAAGACAAGTCAGCTGCTAAACAGCTGAGCATCTTTCTATTGCATTACGCAGATGACTGAGTACAAAACAATTACCTTCCCAAGTTTGTGCTTTTTTTTTTTTTTTTTTTACTTATGGGAATGAAACTTTCTCTCAGTACATTCAAACAAAACATGTATATTTATATTGCTGCAAATATTTACTTCTACCAGGTTAAAATCCTGTCTGTGTGGTTCATGAGTGTTTATATATGCACACATACAGCATGTGTGTATTGTCCCAGTCATACTGAGCACAGCCAGGGGGAACAATCTGGACAAGAAAAGTGTGACATGAGGAGGGTGGTGCCAATAAAAAAAAAAAAAGGGTCAGGCTGGATTGAAAAGTGTCTCCCACATCTATTTGTGAAACACCGCATTGCAGGGGCAGCTGGCTGCTTGTGGCAGCCCCAGATAAGAGCCTGTGGAGCCTTGTGTTTGTCAGTGATAGAGGCTGGGTACAGGAGCAAGGGGACATGGCATACATCTTATTGCTATCGGCTCCCCAAACACCGGTCGGGGTTATTGCCTCCGCCACACACCCCGTCAACAAAAGCACAAAAAAACAAAGCTCACATGCTCTTCCGCTCGTTCGGCCACTCAACCACGTGCCTGGGAAAAGCTTTCAAAGTCCAGCATTCAATATTTACACAAAGAGCAAAGTCAGATTCCTACAAGTGCCTTCAGTAGAAAACTGTGTGAGCTTTCCAACACCGCCAACTATTCGTGGGGAGTACAAGTCACACAAATCTGAAACTATTGTTGCAGCAGCCGCACTCTGCTCAGTCATGGATGACAAAAAAAAAAACCCTGCATATCATGGCTGTTGTCTTTGTCCAAAGAGAGGTGAATTTTTAAAAAGCAATTGCCATTGAGGAACAGTTGTATTAGTTTCCCAGCGGATTTCCCTTTATCAACATGACTGTGCTAAATCACAGCTTCATGGACGACTAGTTTCAGACTACCGAGTTGCCAACGCTCGTTTAAACCACCAAAATCAGAAAAGATTTTAAACCAATAAAGTCTGGGATCATTTTCAAATGAAATTTTAATAGTCCTATTAATTAAAAAGCCTCTTTCATAAATATTGCCAATAGACATCCAGCCTTTGTTCTCTAGGTCTGTGTTCGGAAATTTCGAACAGTTGTGAATTTCTTCACAAATAGCTTAACGAGAACGGCTGATGTTCTAGGACGGAAAGAAAAGAGCTTTCTGTTGTCTTTGAATCTATGACATCGTGTTTTCGGTTTCAAATCAGCAGCTCATCAAACAAGTATGACTGTTGCCTTTCAATTTGTGGTCATCTTAGGGCAAGAAAGTGGAAAAGGGGATGAGTTGGATAAACCTGACAATATCAACTGATAACCTTCGACTGCGATACACAAAGGTCTTCATAATATCAAGTACCATCCCTTACTTGGTTTAAATTTACGTTAAACATTCCAACCTTCAAACTCATATCTGTAATGTCAAGTGAATATATGTATGAATGTGCACCTATTGTCCAGGATTATTATTTTTCCCCTTATAGTTCTACAAAATATTTTACTTCAGTCCAAGGACAAACTTTAATGTGTCTGATGAAAACCTTAGTTGGTTTGTTGATGTAAGTATTTAACTTGAAACATTTTAAACTTCTGCACTGCTTCCAGTCTTCGGAGGTGGCCTCAGTGGGGGCTTTTCCACCGGAAACAACCAGGTTCTAGTTCGGAGCCAGGGCCAGACTTGGCACCAGTTCTTTGTCTTTCCACTGCCAAAGCTCGGGCTAAACAGGAGTGAAACCGTTGCTACGCTGGCTTCACTTCATCGCTGGGCCAGACGCGTCATCAGCTGGGGCCGTAGTTATCGCCAACTACAAGGCGGAAGAGCGGTTGAACCAGCGTTCTGAAATCTACAGTGAAATCAGAGCCCCGGAGCGGTTATAGAGAAAAAAAATGTAATAACACGTGGGAACGATATAATAAGGTGCTCCCTAAAGTTAATAATACGAGATCATTTCATCCTGATCGCGGAACCGTGGCTCTCGAGATGCTGCAGAGCTGGGGCGCTGCGCTGCAAGCTGCGTAGGATATACAATTTCCAAGCAGATTTCTTCACGCTTATCGTAACATCATTGTAACTTACTTCACTTTCATGTCGTGTTGCGTTATGACCGCAGGCTGAGGTCTGCATGCTGCGTTGCACTCTGCTACGAGACGCTCCATTAATATTTTCTAACCCACAGAACTTTATAATGAAGTGATACTTCTGGTTCATCAGCAACTAAAAAACTAACTACATACTACTGCAAATGAAAGCTCGGATCTTTTTTTTTTTGCCATAAAAGGTGCCTTTTAAAGTTTCATGTGAAAGAGAACTTTAATCAGCGTGTGTTCACGCAGGTTTCCATTATAAATGGCTGTAGAGCTGCAGTCCATCATTTTACACCTCCATTCCTCCTGATGTTGAAGCATTTGATTCAGACACGTCCAGAAGTAAAGTGAAAGGAGCAGAAATTCACAATGTAATTCCCAAATGTTGAAAAATAAGCCCCAAGCTCATTGGCGCATTTTTTATTTTTTCTCTCTGGCCACTTTGGGGCTCTGGACTAAAACAAAACGGACGTGAAAAAACAACAACAGAGCAACGAGGAGACGCAATGTTTTCTGTCTCTTTGGTCTGAATCAGAGGTTCAGGCCAGACTAGATGCAGTGACCCGGACCAATCCGATGAATACAGTCTGTCTCCTCGTTCTTCTATGAGCACTGTCAGCACTGATCGGCGAGATCAGTGACATATCACATTTTGGAGTGACGCAATGACGTAGCGCTCGCTTTGCTCCGTTAATGGTGGAAAAGGAACCGGTTCTTTGGCGGTGCTCATTTAAGAAGTGTGGCTCCCGTTACACTTCAACTTTGGTGTGATAACAACAGGGAACTGCTTAAGATTTGGGAGTCCTCAGCATGTCTTTCCCATAAACTGATCCATAAAAGATGGACTGTGGGGTTTTTGTTTACTGTGATGGAGTCTTTAAAGTAGGGCTGCTCAATTCATCGAATTTGAATCGTGATTACGACCTTGGCTGCAGACGATGTCAAAATTCCTATAATGGAGGAAAAACGATTATGTTGTAGAGCCAATGAACGGGAGTTGGAGGCGGCGTGTTCAGCAAGGAACTCCAAACTTTATTCTCCATTAATCCACACTTCTCAATAACTCTTCTTTTCTCTCTCTCTGACATGAGAGCGCAACGCCACACACTGTTACAACACTGTTTTCAAAAGATTGAGTGCAGGACAACAGTGTATTTTTTAATACTACATTACAACATTTTTGCATATTTAACAGGAGTCTTTTTTAAATACGTTCAATAAATGCTGTTCCAAATTCAAAGACATAATCGTGTAAAAAAATCGTGATTTCAATACTGCCCAAAATAATCGGGATTATGATTTTTTCCCCATAATTGAGCAGTCCTACTTTAAAGGAGACACTAATGCACCAATGATGAATCTGAATGATGTCTAATTACATGGATGCAATTGTCTCTTCTATTTGGACTGAATGCACTGAAAGCACACACTTGATTCTACTCCCCGAATTCTGTTTGAAAACTAAGATTCAGATTCATCAGAAGGAATATCAGACTACTTAGCTCAGAAGACATAATTGAGACTCAGGGAGAAATAAGTACAAGCATTTTAATGCAGAGATATAAAACTGAATGTGTAAAGCTCACATTTTCTTTTATATTGCCTGGAGAAAGATTCAACTTTAGTCCCTTTAACACACATTTCAGCTTGGTTTTGTACTGCAAATCAGTTCTAAAGTGTTGCTCTTGCTTAAGATCTCAACTTTCTTAAACTGCAACCCGTGCTCAGTTTGGTTTATGTCTTCACCAACCTGCACAAGCTTTGTTGGTGCACACCATTCAAACAAAAGGTCTTTATCAATCACATATCAGGCGACAAAGTGTCCCTTGCTCAATGCACGTTTGTCGATCTAAAAGATACAATCAAAAGGTACGTGAAAGCACACTTGCCAAAGGAAAGGAACATTGAGTTTCTCATGTAGCACAAGATAAAGTGAAAGTTTCCACATTCAGTGGCATGATCTACCAAAGGGCGTAACAATAGTGCTACTGCAGTCCCCCTCCTTGTCTCTGGATCAAGAGTTTGGAGGTCATGTTATTGTAAAAACCTGACGACGTGACCTTTAAATTATTTGTGGATTTAAAAAAAACATTTCAAGTGTTGTTTGTGGCTCCCTTACACAGTCTCGACTTATTTAAAGCAAATAGCTAGCAGAAGGGGCGTCTTGAATAAACAATGCAAGACACAGCAGTTCAATAAAGTTGCGATGCACTAAGTGTGGAGTGTTTCGCTGTCCGAGAATAATAAATACGTTGTTATCGACTAGTTTTCTCGTATTTTAGTCAAGAACGGTGCTCTTCATTTGTGACAATCGCTGTGATTAATCGTAAATCTGTGCAGCTGCCGCTAGCATGCTAGCCTCCAACTTGGTACTCACCTGTCCAAATTCTGCTGCATGGCCACGGCATTCTCTTCCGCCATTATCGCGAAGAAGAAAACAAAATACACTCAAGACGCCGTCTTCTTGGGAGGAAAAAAATGTTAAGTTACGGATAAAACATTAAAAAAAAAGTCACGCCTGTCAATCTACTGCAGCTGCGGGACGGCTAACAAGTTAGCTACGGAACTGATGCTAACGAGCTGCGCAGGCCTGTGTGTTGACACGGCAACTAACTAACTATTTCTTCAGCTGAAAATCATGTCTGTGACGTTATCGCGACCTTGGTGACACTTAACTGCAGGAGATGCGCTATCTCGAGTAAAAATCCTCTTTGAATGTGCTACGGCCTCATTTTACGTGACCGTTTGACTCCATTGACAGGCCGTCTCTGAGGGACGCCGGTGCGTAATTGCGTCATCAAAACAAGGCCCGTCACCTCCGCGATGGGAAATGTAGTTCTTTAGCAATGTGTAGGACACAGTTATTATGTTGGCCAAACAGTTAGCAAGTATCGTTACAAAAGCAATTTGTTTTGTTGATATGTGTATTTAAACCGTGGAGCCCTGTCCATAAGCATTGCGCTTCTGGGGATCCCCCTTTTACAAGACGGACTTCAATATCAACAAAACTGAATGATATAAATTCTCACGTTTTGTAAATAAATAAATACAGAAATAAATACAGAAATAAATACAGTTTCTATGATGATATATACATTTAATTTCAATGTAAAAAGCCCAGATTAATATGTTTGTGGTTAACCTGTATAAGGATATTTAGGTCCTTTTGACTGGTTCTCCCCCCTTGTATTTGCTGGTTGTTTGGTGTTTTTTTCCCTATTGTTAACTTTGTGATTCATGATTGCATGCTTGGCCACTACTAGAATGTGTTCATGTTCAATACATTTAAAACGCTGAAATACGTAACTTCCGGTGTTGAGAGAGATATGGCGGCGCCCTTTCTTCTCAAAGATGCACTTTTGCTGTGAATACACGTTTAAAAAAGGAGAGTTGCTGTCATTTATAACACTACATGTTCTTGCTGCCATGACGAGTTGCTTCACTTTGTAATGTTATACTGGTTGCACATTCAAAGCAGATGTAAATAGCCACGGTATGTTTTAAACGCATACGCTGTCAGCAGGAAGTAGCTCTTGAAGAGCGAACTACAACTCCAAGCAGGCAATTCGGCATCATCCATGCGCCGCAGTCAATCAGCTGTTGAGGCAACTGCTGACTACCTCGGCACAAGGGTAGCTCGTTTGTCATATCTTAAATCCAGACGAGGAAAACAGATTTTTATTTTTATTTTTAATTTACAGAGTCACACAAAGGTGAACGATAAAGGTAATTCCAGCTTCACGTTAGCCACAGACGCGATCATGCTGAGTGTGCATGCTGGGTTTATTTTATTTTTTGTTTTTCTATTCCCGTTTTGTGTTAAGAGAGACACATATGGATTAGAGGAGGATTTCAAGGTAAAGGTAGCTTCATGAAACGCATATCGGCCCTGTCGATCAGCGCGATAAAAAAAACGGGCAGTCGGTGGGGGGTGGGGGGGGGGGGGGGGGTCACGGTTGTCCGGTGCTGGTGGTTAAAGGGCCGGTGAGGTGAGCCACGGTGGGCTGCTGATTGTGCTGATTTGATGACCTTGGAAGCGTTGCTCTTGTAGAAGAAAACACGGATTAGCCGGTGCGGTGTGTTTGCGCCCGCGCGTGAGTGTGTCCGTGTGTGTTGGCTGTTCCGATTACCTCAAAGTGCAACTTGTGTTACTTGCCATCAAGGCGCTGAACTGATCCCCGGCATGTCATCTGGGGGGGCTATTTTGAAAGTCTGCGGACTCTTGCACCCATGGCATAGAAAGGCCTCGGTTGTGGACAGAATGTTAGTTCCCCTGCAGTCATATTCTGAAGAGCTTTGTCATCGTTGAACTCAGTATATCATCATTGTAACGTTGGCTGACACATATCCTCAGACTTAAGCATTAAGATAAGCGGCTGTGCGTTTTTACGCACCAAAACAAGACTACTCCGAGATCTTCATTTCCTCCTGCATCCATGGATCAATGAGTTTATAGTGTTTTCATGAATGCAGATGTCTAGCTGGACAGTATTATATTATATTGTGTGTGTGTGTGTGTGTGTGTGTGTGTGTGTGTGTGTGTGTGTGTGTGTGTGTGTGTGTGTGTGTGTGTGTGTGTGAGTGTGTGTGTGTGTGTGTGTGTGTGTGTGTGTGTGTGTGTGTGTGTGTGTGTGTGCGCTAATTGTGCTGCGCAAGGCGTTGTCTCCATAACACAAATCTCAGGGTTAGTTCTTTTAACTTGGAAAAAAAATGGGACAAAGGGTAGAATTGTATTGCCTTCCCCCTATTGCATTGGTGCCCTACAAATGCAACGTGCATGTTGCATTATGTAGATGAAACCCCCGTGGCTGTGTGTCAATGCGGCGGACCTCGGGCTGCGCTATAATAAAACCTCCTCACTATAAATCATATTATTCCTGCGGGTGCCCCTATAAGCAATTGCGCAATCTTCTGGATTCAGCCACCATCGTCATCCTGTTGAGTTTAAAATTGATTGCATTTTATTGCCAAAGGAAGCGCACTTTTTTGCAGCAGCAGCAGCAAGCTGAGCTGAAGCGCAGGTGCGTCACTTTCTGCTGCATTAAACAAAGGCAGAAGTGTGGCTTCTTTTAATAAAAGTGTCCATTTATAGAAAGGACTGTTGTGTTTTAAGTGTCACGGTCAAGGTAGAACTACGTTTTAACCTTGTTGAAGGACAGCTGTATTTACTGACGTATGTAAATGAATATAGGGGAGGTCCTTGAGCAAAAAAAAAAAAAAAACAGCAGTGAATCAGTTTCACATTGCAGCTCCGGAGTTCCTGCGTGGAAGGAAAAACGAGACGTGGCGAAATCTGGTGAATATCTGCTGGCGTATGCTGCGTGTATAATCTGAGGGATTTTTTCTGGTGTAGTCTTTGGGAAGTGTTTTTTTTTTCTTCTCTCTATTTTTTTTTATTGCTCTCTCTCTCTCTCTCTCTGTGTCTCTCGGCTAAATGGGTGATCAGGCAGTGGCTTTGCAGTTGCCCGGCGCCTCTAACATCATCTCCCTGTCGGAGTTGTCCCACTTCATCAGACACTACACCCACAATAATAACTCCCCGTGTCTGTTTCCCCCCGCTGCAGCTCCACAAACCATGCAGGATGATTTACTGATGGACAAAAACAAAGCCCAGCCTCACCATCAACACGATCCGACGCAAGTAGACCCCCCTCCCTCCACGCCGACCCCGTCATCGGAGCCCACTTCTTCCTCGTCCGAGTCGGAGAGCCCGTTGAGCGGCGGCGGCGGCGGCAGCAGCAGCCAGGACAAAGTGCCGATGGAGTCGCCCATCCTGCCCGGGCTGAGCTTCCACCAGCAGCCGCAGGAGCCCGGCGCCCCGCTGTCCTCGCCCTCCTCCTCCTCGTACGGGAGCACCTGGTCCACCGGCACCGCGAGCCAGGTGGACGACAGCTTCTTCCAGGGAATTCCGTCGGTCAACGGGACGATGCTTTTCCAGAACTTCCCCCACCACGTCAACCCGGTGTTCGGGGGGAATTTCTCCCCGCAGCTCGGCCTGCAGGCTCCGCAGTCCCAGCAGCAGCAGCAGCAGCAGCAGCAGCAGCAGCCGCCCCAGCAGCACCGGAGGTCCCCGGTCAGCCCCAGCCAGGGCCCGTTCCCCCCGAGAAACGCTTATCAAGCCGTCATGAACAACGGCAAGGGCCCGTCGTCCTCGTCCTCCGGCTCGTCGTCCGCTTGGAATAACCACCAGAACGCGGCGTGGACCTCCGCCTCCAACCCCTGGAGCGGGCTGCAGGCGGGCCGCGACCCGCGCCGGGCGGTGGGCGTCGCGGTGGGGGTCGGTGTCGGAGTGCCGTCACCCCTGAACCCCATCTCCCCCATGAAGAAACCCTATTCCAGCAATGTTATCGCGCCCCCGAAGTTCCCCAGACCCGGTCCCCTCACCGCCAAACCCTGGATGGAGGACAGCGCGTTCAGGACGGACAACGGCAACAACATACTGCCTTTCCAGGTACACGTCTCACTCTTTTCATCCAGGACACGTTTCACACGTTTCTCTCTCAATAATTCAGGTAAATTCACGTTTTGTCTGAAGCAGAAATACAAGTAGGATTAAAAGGTCACCCTGAACTCATCGACCCCGCACGTTCGTCGCAGGAGCGACTGCCGGCATAAAATGACGATCTGTCTCATTAAATGATTTTAATTTATTCGTCACAATAATGATTCAATATTTTCCACCAACTCATTTGAATTTGTTTTTCACGTTACTATGAAAGGCAAGTTGATCGATGTGAATATGTGATAAAGTAGCACAATTCTCTCTCTTCTTTTTAATGTAAGATTCATTAAATCAGTCGCATAAGTGTTTTAGTTGTACTGATAAACAACCGTCAGGTTTTACTGTTCGAGTTTTAATGTTGTGGAAAAGGTCAAACAAATCCCAAAGGACGGCGAGTCCTTGAGGGTGTATTAATCCATCGCTGTTGTCTTGTTGCATTCAGATTAAAAATATATATATATATATATATATTATTATTCCTTTAAATTGCTTCGTTTATTGAACGACGATTGAGATTTCCGCTTGAGCTCCGTGAGGTTTAAAGGACACACGATGCGTTCAATAACGCCTCGGAATTTTCAGTGATAAGGCATCTCGGATCACAATCTGCTTACTTGAATACCTGTAAACTGTAAAAACATCAGGATTGCATTGTTTTCAGTGATATTTCATATAGAATAAATAACATCTATCATTAAAACGGTAAGCCGCAGAATGAGCTGCACTGTCAGTCTTTAATCATCATTTATATTAACTATTAACAAGTTGTATTTAGTTTTGTGTGGAGTGTAAGTTATCCAGTCATATTCTTTCAATAACTCCTCCATTTTCAATTTTTCAGAAGCCATCATTCACAAAAGTATGTGATTGGTTTATTATGGAGAGGTGGGCAGGGCTTAAGCTAACATCTCGTTATTTTTCAGTAATTTAGAAAGTCAAAATGCAACATTTATCCCATATGAGCTTTAATCTAACACTCAATGCAGCAGCTGGCATTGATTTACAGATATTTTAGAGTCTTATTGTTTTTTTTCACTTTACAGAAACGGACTACATGCATGACATTTGGCTATTAAGTTGGTTAATTCTGACTTGGAAAAACATTTATTGTGAACATCTTAAATGAGTCAAAGGCAACAAACACAATTGACAGAGGAAAGGATGAGGGTGTGTACTGTTGTTTGTATACTGTGTGAATATGGAGTATACAAAGTGAATGGTGGTGTTAATACATTTTTGTCACCAAACATTCATTGCCAACAATAATCGATATGTATCCTGTTGAAGGTCTCTTGCCTTGGAAACCGGAGAGTCTCCTTTGTAGGGATTTGGACTCATGTTGGTTTGATATCCAAGCTTGATTGACCTGTCTGATTGAAGCGTTGATAAAAATGAACCGTCACAATACTGTCTATCTTCTTTCTCACATGGCACATCACGTGGTTTCCTCTCTGTTTATCTATGCTCACTGGCAAACAAGCCAACATGAGAGAGAAGAGAAAGGAAAAAAAAAAAATGCGAGCCTGCCGGATACTCCCCCTTCCCTCCTCAAGTGACTGGCTTACTTAAAAAGGAGCACTTGTTTGCCCGATCAAAGAGAGAAAAGAGCCAAAACGCTAACCTGTCGCGGCAGCAGAGGAGGTGTACGTGTGGAGACGTAACGCAGCCTGACTCTGGGTGAAATTCCAGCCACCTTGAAACGTATCGCCCTTTGAGGAGATAATGATTGTGTGTGTCAGTCAGGCCCTCTCTGGGCTCTGGTACTGAGTTTCCTCGGCCCGCAGCCCCGATCTGTGTTCTACCTTGACTTGGCTGGATTAGTTATCGCCAGGAGACGGGGTTAGGGGGCCACGTGTCACGCTGTATAGAGTCCTCTGTTTACTGAAGTGAAACACAGGCAAATAGGACAACAGTCACCCCAGCATTGTTTCGCTTTCCTGTTTTGTCTTATTGCACATATAGTTCGAGGAAAACATTGTCCAGAAGATGTAGTTCTACCAACGTTCGCTGTATCAGTCTTGTTGCCTACATCAGCCTCTCTGCTTGTCTTTTTCCACACATATCCTTGAAATTGAAATGCTTAATCTACAAACAAGACATCCATTAATTTATTATAGTTGTGATCGCATACCTGCAGTCAAGTCAAGCTCACCTGAAGAAAATTCATGATATTTTAAACTACATATTTTATTTTAAAATGGTTGATCCTCCATTAAAGTGGGTTTTCAAGGAGAGAGTTGAACAAATGACCTTTGCATTTTACATTTTTCTCTTTATTCTTTATTATTTTAATGACTTAAAAAATTACAGCAAAGACTAAGTTTCACATTGGATGCAAATTGAAATTACTTTTCAGGTCTCGATGCAGTGAAAGTACTGCTCTCTTTATCTGCAGAATTTCTGAAATCCGTCTCTAAGAGCAACCACTCATTGTAGCTTCCTCTCCAGGGAGCTCTTATAACTGGTGGGTCAATGTATTTGCCTAGTATGAAACATAAATTGCATAGCTTTTACCTGAAATGAAGTAATTAATGAAAACATGTCAAACAAGTTCGTTACATGCAGGTCAAAATAGGTTCTTTAAAAAAAAATTAAAATGTAATGGCATAAGCAGGTCAAACTGGTCCAATCGCCTTCTAATTGTGCACACATGAACCTTTTCAACCTTTTTGCTTCATCAAGTAATTTTCCTTTCAAGGTCACAAACCAACGGCCAATGCAGCAAAAATAAGTAGAGCTTGAGAAAACGGTTAGTCGGTAGCAGTGATGCCGGTAACGCGTTACTTAGTGACTCTCACATGACCACTTTTTTCAGTAACGAGTAATCTAACGCATTACTATTTCCAAACCAGAATTCAGATTAAAGTTACTTCTCGAAGTCACTGTGCGTTAGTTTCTTGTTTGTAAAGCCCCTTTATTATTAAACAGAACCGACCACTCCTCTGTTCTCGTCCAAACACACACACACACACACACACACACACACACACACACACACACACACACACACACACACACACACACACACACACACACACACACACACACACACACACATACACAGGTCTCCAATATATTCGATAAACCTTGTCATGCAACAAGAACACAACTGGAGAGATGTTACAGTTTTTGTAATTTTCGTGAGTAAAACGGATATATAGGCAGGAAGCCCCTCCCTTTTTTTTAACCAATCAATCAATCAATCAAAGACTTAATTTGTCCCCGGGGGGCAATTGAATGTTAGCTTAGAGCAGGCAGTGGGAATAGATAAAATAATGCAATAACAATGACATCACGGGGTAAATAAATACCAGTAATAGTAAAAATCTGATAATAAAATCATGAGTCGGATATAAATACAACAAAGAATGAAGGTCAAAGATTAAAATGTGTATAAACATGGTGCAGGAGTAACACTGGTTGATGGTGACAAGGGGTTATTGTCAAACAAATTGCATCTAAAATTGACATTCTATCTAAATTTGTCATAATAATAATCAACTTTGAAATAGTAAGTCATCACACTTGATCATCATGAAACGGTGGAGTTCAAAACTTTCGGGCTAATAATTCGATTTGGTTTTTTTAGGATTTAATATGGGAGCAAATTCAACCAAAAATCAAAGATTTTGAGACAATATACGTCTCTAAGTGCTTGAGATCATTATCCTAGGTTTCGCTAATAGCCAGTGAAGTCAAATTGTTGACCTAATCTGCGACACTCTGTACAGTATTGGTCTACTAAAAGTGTGAAACTTATTACGCCATCAACACAGGTCAAAATTGAATGATTTCTACTTTTCCTGTTATTAATCTCTTGCACTGTAACAGAATCTTTACTGGAGCTACATGTTTTTTTGCTTCCAATACTTTATCGTTGGAGCAAAACCTATAGGAGCAATCTGTCCTGGATAAATTACCAAGTTTCTCCACGTTTGTTGCTTGCAGATGATTAATTTGAATCAATTGGAGACCTCCCCCACCCTACAACCTCCCTCTGATAGCCTCTGTGAGCTCTTCAGGAGGAGTTTGAATAGTAAGGAAAGCTGCCGAGCCAATCTTCCATCGATTCTCTCCCATCCGGAAATAATTATTCAAAACTGATTTGAACTGATTGGTCTTGCAATTTGCAGTAACTATATAGATATGCCTACTTCTTTCATCTGAAATGTCACTTCTGACTATATTTCTCCCAATAATTTGCATCATTTTGCACAACGAATTACTGAAATGTCAGTCCCTGTATGTAGAACATTTACATTTTGCGAAGGGCTCATGGGCGCCTCTTGAATGCAGATGGTTTTTGCTGAAGCTCACACTTCCCTGCTTAACCATTCCAGCCCTAATTGGAGAGGAGTTATCACCAAGATGCAAGGTCACGGTGCCACATGCCAACTCGACCTGTTTACTGTGGGGAAGTCATACCCCCAAGAAATTGGGGCAAGTCACCGAGCTCGGCAGCGGGTCGCGCTGGCCGAGGGTGAACACACACAGTGGTCCGCCGCCGTCGTGTGGACAGCTGGTGACAGGTGCGCTTGTCACGATTCGGACGGGCGCTCTTCACGTTGCCCCCGGTGAACCGCGGGCTGAAATGTTGCGCGCTCCGACAATGTGCTCGTACTCGCCTGCCGCCGCTCACAGGCCGAGGAATGCGCGGAATTCAACCTAACGTGTCGGCGTGAGGCTTAAAATGCAAAGTCACATGAGCCTCGCTGGAAGATATAAACGGTCGGCAGGCATTGTGTGGCACAGCCGCCGTGATCCTATCGTGTCGGTTTCAAGACGAGACGTCAGCGGGGTGGAGGGATCCGGTCCGGTCTGTCAGTCAAATGATGGTCATGTAAAGCAGCAGGAGCCTCGGCGGGTTTAAAGGTGCAGCTCGAGTGATTTGCATTGAGAAATTCATGTGGTTCAACCTGGAACACCCTAATTGCTTTTACTTATTGATTGAGATTTTGGCTTTTGCGACGCATGCTTTAAGTTTTCTTTGTTGGAGAAGTTCGCAAAGTTAAAGAACCTTAAATGGTTTATGTAGTTGTATCAGGAAGGTAAATTGCAACTTGCAATGGTTCCCTTTCATTATGAAAGTACTTGAAGATTGAAGTGACCATTCACTATGACTTACAGTGTACAAGTTAACCTATTGTCAGAGTGACTTTGAGGCCAACGTTAAACCAAATGCCCCCCCCCCCCCCCCCCCCACCACACACACACACACACACACACACCTCCAGGCTAAAGGGTGGCTCAGGGAGCCAATACTGTGATCCCACAATACGAGCATTCAGTAACCGACACGACTTTTGTAACATGAGGTTGTTATTCATTTCACTTCTAAACCACTTTATCCAGGATTGGGTCACGAGGTCTTGAAGGTGATTCCGGCTGATGATGCGTGCGGTCAGGTTACACCCTGGACGGATTGCTAGTCTATCACAGGACAAAACACACATCTAAACACACCCTGGGGCAAGTTTGTCTCATCAATTTAACTTGAAACACTTTTTTAAATTTGTTTTTATTTTAATACTTGTGCCGAGAGAAAAAACCATGGCACTCACGGGAAGAACATGTAAATTCAACGTAGTTCCCGCTAACCCTGATTCAAACTGGGGACATTTTTGCTGTGAGGCAATTTGAAAAAACAAATATTGAAGAAGTGCCACAAGTTGAAGCCTTTACTCTTTACACACATCCTTTTACAATTCTTAAGCAATTAGATTAAATAAATACAATTCCAAGCATGCTCGCCTTTGCCAACGCCACATTTGTCTGCAGAACTGAGTTGGCATTGCCGGCACGTTGGCTCATATTGATGCTCACTAGCCTGTCAGATGGCAACATCGCTGTGGGAAACACTGAGCGGGGGGGCACACAGATAAAGCACCAACCCGACCTTGCTTTCAAAACATTGCCGTGTAAACGTGAAACCTTTCTGAAATGAAAATGCCAAAAGTGATGCGTTTTGAAATATTGTCGTATAAACCGGGCCTGACTTATTTCTTGCTATTAATATCATTGGGCTTTCAATCACAAAAAGGTTGGCTGGGTAAACTTACAGGACTCAAGAAAAAAAATCCTCTATTAAAGGCGCAGACTTGCTTCATAATTCCAAAAGGGAAGGAAGCTTTACATCAAAAGTCAAACTGCGAGAATGTATTATCAAACATTTTCCTCAAGTCCGTCACCAGTTTTATGCGGAATGCTCAGGATTTCTCAAATATTTCTCGAACTGATAACAAGTTCCGGTAAGGGTTAATGAATTACTGCTATAATGATCATGAATTAATCCTTCGGTAATGTGCCTCAGGTGGCACTTCATTGCTGTATTCACACCCGAACACATACTGGGAGGACTCGCTGCATTTAATTAGAGGTTGCAATAGATGTACAGCATGAGCCTGCGGCACCTGTAATGATATCCCTGAAGCTCTTTTATTGTGTCTTTGGGTCTTTTCCCACTGACTGATTGATTGTGTGGTGGAGACGCTCTGATCTGCTCCTTAACCTGGCAGCCATTCGCCTCACTCAGCAGACTTTATTCATTAAAAGGAGAGGTATTCAGCCATATCCTAAATGCCCAGTCTCATTCTCCTCTTGAACTCTGTCATAAACGCTCCTATATCTTGTTTACGGGTTGTGAAGGGAAAGATGAGCTGCAGTGTATTCGGGCTGAAGTCGCTCCAACCGGCATTCCTCGCTCCGGGAACGCTCCTGATGAGTTCAAGACTCAAGTCTGGTTTGGATTTTTGGTTTATCGCCTCAGCTCGTTTGACTGAGGCAAGAGCTGTCTGCGCCCGCCCCCCCCCTCCTCCTCCCATCACCATCGCCATGTTCATCCACATGAGTGGAAGGGGGAGGGACTGAGGAAAGTCAAAGCTCAGCGTTTTAAGTGTTTACCATTTGTACCAAGTGGGCAGATTTTTATCTATGTGGTGCTGCCGGGTCCAGAGTGTGTGTGTGTGTGTGTGGTGGTGGTGGTGGTGGTGGTGCTGCTGGGGGTTATTGTAATTGAATGCTCAGCCGAACGGGCGACAATAGCCGCAGTGTGCAAACAATGTGGCCCCCGCCGGGCCCCTGGACACAGGACGAGGCTGCCAAGGCTGCAGCCCCGGCAGGGCGGCCCACCTCCGGCACATACACACACAGGCGTTCTCACAGTTCCGTCCGGCGACGTGAACGTCTCGCTGGCAGATGGCGGTCTGGCCGTCATCGTGTCCGACGTGAGCCGAAAACCCGACCGACCTGCCTCGCGAGGTCAGGACGGTGTTAAATAAGCAGTGAGAAGCCAAATTCCCAGTGACAACAAGCAAAAGGGAAGCGTTCCCGGCACCCCCTGACGGACCGCCGCAGGGCCCCAACTTTCAGCTTCAGGGCAGTTTCCAATCCGGTTTTCGCTCGTAGAAGTGAGCTGCTGATTGATTTGTAGGCTTTGGTAATGTCTTCACATAATCGTCTGTGAAGCGCTTTGATCGTACGGGCCCTGTAAGTTCTTGCACGGTTGAACTCGTGTTGGCGGATCGACACAAAGTAGTTTTTGCCGATGTGACTCGCATCGAGTTCCACAGTTATGTCATTTATTGAAAGAGCTGGCTGGTTCTTCTGGAAGCTAATTATCCGAGGCCTCGTCAAATATTTTTCTTTCTTCATTTTGACCAAATATTGTTTTCTCTTTAAACTCACCTGAGATTTGTATCTTCCAGTACAGTAAATACATTATTTTGTGAGTAAATATCTGTAAAAATGAGAGTACAATGACGGAGGGACATTAAATGCATGTAATTCAAAATTTACATTAAGTTCCTACTAAATTAATCAGGTTTTAGTAGTTTTTCTACTTGTGTTTAGTCACTCAGATAGCAGTGAAATGCATTTGTTTATAAATACAAACACAAGACACCACGGCCACAAAAAATACCTGAAACTGGCATTCAGAAGAACAAATCGTCCTTGTGTGAAGCCCTATGCAGAATGAATGTTAATGAAAAATGTGCAGGATAATGGATTCCAGGTTTATGTTTGAATGTTGCTGTGCTCTGAAATTATCTTCCAGCCATGAATTCTTTGGTTCCCTTAGAGATTTAGCTTACAATCTGACACAGATTGTTCGTAAGCATTTCTGTTCTTTCTTTAGTTTGACCAGGACAGTCATGTTTTTTCGTCACGTTTGGCCTTGAGGACTTCAAAATGGCTTCAAACTGAACGTTCGCTCATGTAGAAAGAAACGTGAAAATCCTTCCCCTCAGCTTATGATGACACTAAAACACAGTACAGGACATCTTTTCTTTCTTTTTCTTGGGTAGTTGTGGACAGTCAAGGTTAATAGTTAAACTGAGCCTCTAAAATGACTGTCATGTGACCTCGAACGCCTCCAGTGTGCAAACGCAAAGGAGTCGCTCACTGCTGCTGCTAAACCTGCTGCTCACATGACATCAAACTCCCAAAACACAGTAGAGTCACAGTTCTGTTTGTCTGGTTCAGATAAACACATAATATTAACTGGAAGGGAAGAATTGAGTTTTAATACTGATAGTTTTCCTTATGGGAGTCCACGGGTTTTCTCTATTGTATATACCACGGAACACAAACCATGTAAAATAAAGTTTAAGGAGATTTATGATTTATTTCACTGCACATTCTCTGTCGTAGTTATATTTGAATGCATTCCTCCACCTCGGACCTGCGGCACCCCCGAAGGTTCAGTTTTGAAAGCACTAATCTGATGACACGATAGCCCCACAAGTGGCTCATCCGTCACGCCTTTATTTTGCTGCCGACGGATTTGACTGTTTAGAGGTTTTAAATTAAAGGGATCCTGACAGATGAACTTCCTCTGGGCAGAATCCTGTCTCATCTGTCATTGTTGCTTTTTCTTCAGCACATGAAAAGGCTTGAGAGTCATATCGCCCCCACCATCCACTGTGTTCCCCGTCATCCCCAGGGCTGACACATACCATCTATTTTCCTTTTCTGTTAGAACCTGTAAAATCTAGTCCCAGATCCATAATTAACATGATGTCCATTAAGCTGAGACGACATCCCCCACCTGGCCGGGAGCTGTCGGCACAAGTTTTTGTTGGTAATCTGCCCTTAAGCTTGAGAACCAACCAGGCAGGAGTTTCAGGAACAACCATGTCAACATTGTGCATACAAGAAGCATGCGCCTTTTTAAAGAGCCGTCTCACCATTCATGAAGAACATTTTCTGAATGTGTTTATTATTGATCCCATATCTTACAGTGAAATGGTCACTTATGATCAAAGAAATGATTGGGGTTGCTTTCATTTGGACCTTCTGACTTTTGCAATTTATTCAATCTGAAACCTGCAGTTTGGTTCACCTCCTGTTCAGTGTAGTTCTAAAATGTCTCTTAAACAGCAAGTCCTGTGATGAATTGGTTTCATGTATACATTTTCTAGTTTTCAAATACATAGTTGGATGAGTAAAAGGAAGAATCAATATTTAGATTCAGAAAGGATAGATTGATGTGTATATTCAAAGATGGATCCATGAATGATTGGAGATCTCTGTGAGTGAAGTGATTAGTGGAGGGATGGATCAATCGGAATACAATAAGCATGGATATAAATGTCCAAATTGTTCAATCGCCTTTTGATTTCCTGCTATCCTGTCACCACACACAGGAATTGAGACGAGTCATGGTTGCTGAAAAACACAGAACATACTACAAAGCAGAGAAACTGAAAGATTTGCAACCCTTTGTACACACAGGGACATTGAAGAACTGCCATATAAATGAACTTGTATCAGGTTATCTTTCAAAACCAAAATGTGTGAAGCACTGACTCACTGCACATTTCTGGACAATTCTATATCCATAGAATCCAAATGTATCCAGTTGTTGTCGTGATGAAAAAGTAAAAAAAAAAAGGAATGTGTGGTTTCGATTGCATGGAAGTAATGTTGAAACCGTTAGAACATGGTTTTTAAATCTCAACATAAGGTAATTTTATAAGTGGTCTGTTACAGGGTCAACATTGATAATATGGTTTAAACAAACAAAAAGGTGGGGGGGGGGGTGGATGAATCATAAACTGTCATAATGGCCATGACGGCATCTATGTCTTTGTTTTTAACTATAATCCAATGTGATGCATCTAATTAATGATGTTGTTACTTGTTTCTGTGTTGCAGGACCGGAGTCGGCCCTTTGATGCTTTTAGCTTGCACTCTTTGGAGAATTCCTTAATGGATATGATAAGGACTGACCATGACAAAGGTAAACCACACCCTGCCGGTGGCCCCCCAATGACTATCGCTGATATTATATGGAGGAATCATTTTGCAGGTTAGGAATATTCATACATCCTCACTTTCAATATTTAGGTTGTTGTTTTTTTTTTCTTGTTGTTTTTGCATCATTGGCATACATCATCTTTGAACTCGTTTGTTTTTCTCTTCTTTCTTTTTTTTTTTTTCTAATTTGCCAATCTCTGAATCAGTCCTATACGGAGCATTGTGTTCTCAGGACAAGTAATTAACTTTGATGAACCTCACCTGCAAAATCTCAACATATCTTTGTTAGTTTTGTCCGTGTGTATTTGTGATTGAGTGTTTTCTGTTTCGTTTCCATTTCTTTCCCTTCCCTTCTTGGATTTGTTGTTCAGAATCTGTGGATTAAGTGACAGATTGTCATTGAATTAGTCGAAAGGACTTAGTGGTTTACACCTCTTGTGATTCAAATCCGTGGATTTTTCCATCCTGTGCGTAATTATGACACAAGATCAAGCCATTTCTATGCAACTTCTATTCAGACATTGCGTTTCTTCCTTGGACAGAAAATTCTGTTTCACTCTAATAAAATTGTCCAGCAAAACGTTTTCATTTACAAAGAGCAGCAGGGAGTTTTTTGCAATTAAAATTTTTTTCAAACGATCCCAACAAGGTAAAGCCGTTTCTCCTCACACCCGTGTAAGAGTATTCAATCTATGTCAGGCCTTCTAAGTAAATATTTTCAGAGAACGGGTCACGTGTCTATTGTAAAAACTCGGCTCCCAGATGGGGCCCTGTCAGGTTGGGTGTAGGGTTTTTATGCTCCCCTGTACTCCCATCTTAACAATGGAAAGATTGGTGGGAGGGGTACATAATGAGCACGGCATGTTGTTTTCCCATGCATTAGTGCCTGTTTCCCCAGTCTCATTGCTGAGAGTGCATTGTTAGAGCAAAAAAAAAAAAAAAGAAAACAAGAATCAGGGTCGCCCAGGCTTTACTCCACATATGAAGGTGTTGAAATGTCCTGCAAGGATTTTCTTCATGACGACAAACACAGAGGAGATATGAGAGAATCCAGGGATTGCGGCATGTTCCCGAATCTCTTTCTTGCTTGTTTACTTGTGTTGCCGTCGTGTCTGCAGCGTGGGGTTGCAGTAAGCCATCCTGCCAACCACAGACCTGCTCCACCCTGCCGGTGTACCTACTCACTGTCTCGGCCCATCTGCTGTTTGAGCTACTGCAACAAACATGGCTGCTTTCCGCAGTTCAGCAGAGATTCCGTATGAGAAGAGCACCGATCAGCCCAGCTGTAGGTCATAAAATGTCCTTAATGGATCCACGTATGATTTTGCTTTGTTTTACTGCTGGGAACCATGAGGCTGGTGTCCAATTACATTCACTTGATTCTGCATTTTAGCAAATTCTATCCATTAAACGGGTCTTCCTAGGAGTAAGCCAGCCAGAAAGAGATCCAGGGAGGTTTTTTTTAATTCTTTTTAAAAGACAAAAGGGTCCAGTTTGTTATAAATAAGCACAGTAGATCCCCGTTAAATGACTGTCTGCACGCTGTGTTGGCTATAAAAAAAACAAAACAGCGTTGGCTTGGGGGTCTGGACAGTGGGCGCGAGTTTGAAGTCTTTTTAGTGGTTGACTGTGAATCATTGAAGCTCTGAAATGGAGTCTTTAAGGTTCCCTTTAAGATCCTAAAACAGACCGTAAAACCTGATTGGATCATAAAGTTGATCTACTTGAAGTCGCATCAACTCTTGAATACAGTTTAATGAATAGTTGTATTCATAATACCAAAGATGCAAAAGGAATAATCAAGTAACTACTAATGCAAGTTACGGAATTCCCTTCTTTTTTAGGATACATTTGTTGAGATAGAACATAAAATATGACCAAAGTTTGTGTCGACGCTCTCAAAGACCTTTAAATGGTTAAAATCTGCCACTATTATGACAAACCCGAGCTTTTTTCTCACATGCCACCATGTGGTTTGTCATTTTCTGGGTTGTTTTTTTTTGTTTGTTTTTTTACAGGAAGTGTGTTATTGTGCAGTTGTAAAACCAACTCAAGCTCAACGCAAGGCAAATCAACTCGAGCAAGATTTGCGACGTGGAACCATCACGCGCTGATTTTTAGCCAAATAATTTCCCGAAAAAGAAAAAAATTACTTAAATTCTATTTCATGCCAAACATTTTACATGTCACCTCTTGCTC
The DNA here is from genome assembly GCF_963422515.1 of Blennius ocellaris. Classification (NCBI taxonomy): domain Eukaryota; kingdom Metazoa; phylum Chordata; class Actinopteri; order Blenniiformes; family Blenniidae; genus Blennius; species Blennius ocellaris. Next base: position 6,507,905 of record NC_137662.1, read on the forward strand.
AAGGGCATATTCTACACATGGGCAGGGCAAGATGGGGATCGGACCCACAAGTGGGTTTACCCACCGATCCTAAGTGACATGAATTAATCCACCCAAGGGGTGTGACACCTAAAGACTGCTGAAGTAGTAAAAACCTGTTTTATGAGTGACGTCCATGTTGCGTTTAAAGTCCCTCAAAGGACCGATAGCGAAAATGTCAAACAGACGTCGACAGGCTTTGTAATCCATGATAACTCTGACATGATTTAGATTGTATCTCACATGTTGAAAGAATTGTTGGAGTTTTTGAGTACAAACAGTTGTTTCTTTTATTCATCTGTCTATTTCTAAGGCCACTGGAGATCAGATTGTGTTACTACCTCTTTGTTACTTCTGCTAAATGGCCCGACGCGCAGTTATGAGTCATCCAGCCTGGACGGATCCTCTGCTCAGACCGCTATAAGGTCTCAGCAGACCCCCAGGCGCAGACGTCCAAGTTCTTTTCTTCCTAGTTTCTTTGGAAAGTTGGAAAGACTGCATAACTCAACTGACCGGCGCACTCTCTTAAACGAGTGCACTGCGCATACTGATGACATTAAGTATTGCGCATGACGTATTTTCCCGCTACGCCACCGTCCCCGGAACGCACAGTACAAACCACCTCAGGAAGTGGCTTGGTGCCCGTGTACACACTTGCCTTTAGGATTCGCCACTTGTGATGTGTTCACCCCCCTTATCGCTGAAAATGCCACTTTGCTTCAATCCATTCAGCAACCTGATACTGTTTGACCTGTCAAACCTTATCAAGCTCTAATTTAGAGTATTTCTGAAAAAAAGAAGAAAAAAAACACACAACATGAGGTCTGCAGATTTCCTCCTTCCTTGGCAGGTGTTAGCATGAGCATTCACACATTTTGTGAAGGGAACCTCCTTCTCGCGGTGCGTCTGTCAGGACTGAGGCCTCTGGGTTTCTGTTCACCAGCTGTGAACCACGAGTCAAAACTAATTAACCCAGTAGGCCCAGTTTTTTACATTCCCAAGTGAACGGGTACCACCCACCTCCATCCCATCACAGACATTTCTCACATACTTCTCATTGTGCCAGGAATAGTTGTTTTTCCTCGTGTGTTTTACGAGTCCATGTACGTGTGTCCGTGTGTTTTTAAACACGAGGGTTGATGGGGGTTTTTTTGGTTCACAAATGTTTTTTTTTTCCTTTGTGACTCTAGATTGCCTCTGATAATGGCTGCGGACCCCCACTCTCAAGCATTTTGTTGTCGGCTATAAAAAAAAAAAAAAAGTGTTTTATGTTGTCTAAATCTAATTCTGACAACCTCAGAGCAAACAAAGCCTCGGCGCTCGGGGCGTTCAAAGACTCCAGGTTAGGAAGCACTTCTAGTGCAAGGAAGAGGACGGAGCCATCCTCATTTGTCCAGTGTTTCTTTTCTTTTCTCTCTCTTTTTTTTTTTTGTTGAAGCGCTTGTTTTTAGAAGTCGACTTCAAAAGAGGTCTGAGAGAGAGAGCGAGAGAGAGAGAGAGAGAGAGAGAGAGAGAGAGAGAGAGAGAGAGAGAGAGCCAGAGCGAGCCAGACACTTTATTCCCGCTGATGTTTCGAAACATCAGAACTTTCTAAAAGCTCTTTTCACTCGTGGTTAAGTGGAGCCGGACGGCAGGGACATCTGTACAAACGGGGACACACACACACACACACACACACACACACACACACACACACACACACACACACACACACACACACACACACACACACACACACACACACACACACACACACACACACAGGTCTGCATGTAGTTTCTGAACTGGGTCAGCCAAGCTCACGTGTGGAGAACTAAGCACTCTCACATAAACACACACGCGAGAGATTCTTCTCTTGGCCTGGACAAATACCACCGGTTTGACAACAGCTGACACACACACAAACAAACAGACACACACACACACACACACACACACACACACACACACACACACACACACAGACACACACACACACGCCATCAAACAGGCTTCCAAATTGTTGCTGACATGTAAATCAACTTCTGACGTTCGCTGTAAAACACTCTCCTCTCGAACTGTCACTCATTGTTTTCTGTGGTCAAAATAGCCCAGCGGATGTGATGAAGGCTGCACAAGACCACTCACTGTAAAACACACACACACACACACACACACACACACACACACACACACACACACACACACACACACACACACACACACACACACACACACACACACACACATGCATACACTCCCTCAGCTGCTCTCGACTCACATGATGTTACTCGAGCGTCAAACACGGTTTGCATATAGACTGTTTTGTGTGCTGGAGGGCGACCGGTTGAAGGCTTCAATTTGAAGCCCTGAAGCTGAGCTGGTGTTCGTGTTTGTTTTCCCAACGAGCTGGTTTATTTATCCTTTTTTTTTTGTTCCCTCACTCAAAATAAACCAATGTTAGTTGTTGGGTTTTTTTTTTTTTTTGGGGGGGGGTAATTGTGCTGAATGACTTTCTTGCTGAGGGTGCGACAGGAAGATGGCTCCCATGCTCGTAACTTTTAACTTTCACACCACATGCGGACCTGCAGCAAGCTGTTGATTAGCCGAGTTCAATGAAAACAAGATGCAGGGACACGAGTTCGCTGTGGTTTTTGTCAAAGGTTTTGAGATCTGCCGGGTTTTTTTTCCCCCCCAGATGTTGAGGCTTGAGTAGTCGCATAGTGGCTGTGGTTTTATACGTCAGCCACAGATGTGAAAGTGCTCGCAGTCCTCTCATAAAGCTCATAACTACAAAACATTTCCCCCTAAATGTTAACACACAATGTTCTCCAACAGAGCATTAATATAGTTTCATGTTCATTTCTAACAATCGATGTTGTAAATAATCACTTGGTGACCCACAACAAATGTTTAAATGTACGTGTTGTAAACTACTGTGATTTGGAAAATAAAGTTTTTACTCGTTTTTTTTATTTTATTTTTTTAATTTAACCATTATTTAACCAGCTACAACATTAAGAGGGTAGAAACCTCAGATTATCAACAGTTAAGGTCCTGTTTATCACGTGAAAACGCGTCGTTTTTGCGAGTACGTGGACATTTAGATTGTTATTCCGGGTGACTCTTATCTAAGAAACAAACCCAGGAGAACATAAACCGGGACTCATGACGCTCTGGAGGCCGCCATTGTTGTTGTTGTCAATCTACTTGCACGTGTGGTGCAGAACCGTTTACTACAGCAGTGGTGCGCATGTGCAATAGCAGCATTTCAGAAAGGACGTGCTTGAAAGTTCACAATACCGTATTAAATATTAAAAAATATCAAAATGGAAGCTCTTGTTGAATGTAAAACCAGTAGCATATTTCAGAAAACATATGACGACCATCACTTTGACAGCATTCGTTGAGGATTCAGAAGAAAATAAGCTTCGCTTTTGCTAAAAACATTTTACTGCCGTTTTGTTCAGTTTTGGTCAGAGCGGCGGCACTTTGGTTTATGGATGATTAGTATCACGCCATCAACAGGTGACGCTGAAAATGGTAGCAGCAGGAAAGCGAACATCGATGCTGTTTGACTTGATGTTGACGAGCGCACTGGATAATGGAACAAACCGTCGAAATCAGTGTGTCGATTACAGGGAAGAGTCTGAGTTATGGGGACGGAGCCCAGATGTTACACCTTCTGTTTCTTGCAAAGGTGAAGTCGTTCTCAGAAAAACTCCAGGAATAAAGATGATTTTTTTTGTTCTTTAAATTCCAGTCTTCCTGTGGTCAAAGGTAAAAAATTTGGCTGGGGAAGAGCTGCTTTTGACCCAATAAACTATTCAACCTTTACAGGTACATGAGATTATCCCCACCTGTACTTTAAACGTTCAGTAATGACTGCACGGAGATAAGCTGATGTGTTTATTGGCTGTGTTAAAGGTTAGCTCGTACCTTGCTTTCAGCAAAAGGCATCGTCAGAGTGCTATGTTTTTGTTATGGTGGAAAATTCATGACTCGGGCGAGCATGACTGAGCTAATCCAGTCCAGGCAACCAAGCATGCCTGGGCATGTTTTGTCAATTAAAATCACAGTTTGTCCAGAACTCACAAACTATGAAGTCCGAGTGAAAGGCGGTACTGGCTCTGTCAAGTAGCTTCAGGGTTAACTGGATCCTGAACATACTCTGGTATCATAAAAAGAAATGATTTAATAGGATTTAGATAACAGAGCAATAACATTTGTTTGGTCCCGCTATCAGGACTTTGGCATAATACTTGTGCCAAGAAATCCAAATCCAATATTGAGAATATCGATTGGATGGCACAGTGAAGCAGTGGTCAGATTTGTGTAAGAGGATTCATTACAAAAAAAAAAACAAACAGCACCAACTAGTGGCCCGGCATGAAAACTACATTGATTTCGGCATTTCTGCAATTTCCTTAGAAACGTTTTTCAAACATTGCCGTGTAAATGCAAAACTTTTCTGAAACTAAAATTCTGAAAATTATGTGTTTTCACTTAAAGCGTTGTCGCATAAAGGGCACGAGGTTCCTCGGGGTACATTGGATTTATTCCACAATCCAAACATGCCTGTAGTTCTTTGTGAGTCTAAATTGCCCGTACGTGTGAATGCGAGTGTGTGACTGTTGCTCTGGGAGGAACTTCATTTTCATACAGATTCAGCAAGTGTTTGGTAATCAGTTAAAATATTTTCATCAAGCATGTCGTGTCCAATCAGTTGTCATACTAAAGACGCACGACTCTGAACAGGAGGAAGCAGGATGCATGTTGTAGCTGGAAGGTTAAAAGAACTTTGGCCCCTTCGTAAGTGGAAGAAATGGGTCATTCAGAGACACAAACAACTCGCCAGGTTTTCCAATATAAACATCCACCCCTCTCAATCTTTCCAGCCATCTCTTGGCTGTGTGCAGAAGGAATGATCTCAGTTTCTATTGTCATATTTTTCCTGGCCAGAGTGAGGTTTTGGTAATTGGAGAATTGTTTTCTGTGTGAGGATCATTGTTGAACCTTTTCTTTGGTCGCTCACTAGAGAAGCCAAAAGCTTCTGTTGAGAGGTGTAAATATGTGCTAGGATGAGGCCCAGATGAAGCGTGGCACGAGACGCTCCAGGTGTCGGACACAGTCTGTGGTTATTGTACAGATGAAGTGATAATGGAGATAATCATAATGAAGGCGGCGCCGTCATGTGCGGCTGTAACTGTTGTTCATAGCCCACCCGACACATTTCGTTTTCCATTTGAGAGTCGCTCAAGTAAATGGTGAAAGGACTTTCCTTTTTAATATATCGTGTTTTATCCCCTGAGCAGCCTCAATGTGCAGCCTCGGGGTCAGTTTCCACGACAACGGCGCTCGGAGTCACTGAAAATGCAAGTTTTCAAACACGCTCGGACCCTGTGGACACAGGGGAAATTTAACTTTTCTGAAACGCTGCTACTGCACATGTGCACCTCGGCTGTAGCAAATGTTTCTTCTTTAGATGTGCGAGTAGACGGACAATAACAACAATGTGTAACGGCTAAACGTTTCTGAAACTAAAACGTAAAAATTATGCATTTTCACGTGAAACTCTTGTGGTGGTCAAAGCTCAAGGTCGTCATGACTTCACACAAACGAGTTGAGCAAAGTTTCTCAAACGGTAAGATGAACTGTTTACTGCAAGATGATGACTGCACACATCATTTGTAATTGCGTAATGCTGTCTGCGTGTCTGACCGCTGTATTTATAGCTCTTAAGGCACCTTGCACTCTCCCTCAGTGGCTTTCTTCGAAGCTTAGGCCCCACATTAATGAACACTTCCTTAAAAAAAGAAATCCATTGTTCACTCTCCGCCCGTCTCCACTGAAGTGGTCACACCAAGGTCGGTTGTTTCTTCGATTGGGGGATTTACACTAAAGTTTGGCGTGGTTTTAGTCAGAAGCACATGGTGTGTTGTTGGTCCCGGAGTGGCCACGCTGCCATGCCATCATCACAAAAAGGTTGAAAATAGCTCGGGCTCTTAGCAAGAAAATGTCACCGCAGTAGAATAGTGTGTGTGTGTGTGTGGTTGGAGGGGGGGGGGGGGCTTTGGGCACCGCCCCTGAGGTCATGGGGGGGGAAAGCAGATGGCACATGCCCAGAGTTATTTTAAGGAGGGCATCTGCCCCCCCTCCACTACTCCATGTTACCCAAAATGACTCAAGTATATAGAAAGACAAGCATTGGTGTCTGTTGCTGTGTTTGCTTTCCTGTCGGCAAACCCTCAGCTGTAATTGCAACTATTTTCACTGGTTGTGCTTTATACATCCTATTTGTTTTGTTTTGTGTGTAAAAACGTGAAGCTGGGAAGGATTCTCTGTCCGGGACACTTCAGCCAGTGAGACATTTGGGCAGAGACCCCTGTGATTTGGTCGGAGAACCAACAAACAAGACCACCCACACATTTATCAATACATGATTCTGTGCAGCAGTCACTACGGGGGTTGTTGAACTTGGATAGCAGCCGGGCTCCACTATGTAAGAGAGGTGAGATGGCAAGAGCGAAAAAAAGAAAGTGCCAGCAAACTTTTGTTCCCATGATTATCAGTCGGGGGGGGGGGGCATATTGTCATGGATCCACATGTTGGACCTGTGTTGTTAACATATGCGTGGATGTTTGGGCTTGTCGTTTTTCTGTTTGCCCCGGAGCCCCTAATGTCGCCTCAGTCTTGATTGGTTGAGAGGAGTGTTGAAATCCACATCTGTGGAGCTGCAGGGGTCCCCCCCCCCCCCCCCCCCCCCCCCCCCCCCCCCCCCCCCCCACACACACACACACACACACACACCACACCACCACCTCCTTACCCTCACCCCCAGCCTGCTGCTCTGGTTTAACTGCTAGTGCTAGTTCACTCTTGTTTGTGAGTGAGTAAGAGCCCCCCCCCCCCCCCCATTGGCTCCCCTCCTGCGGCCAAATTGTGATCCTTTCCTCATGCCACCTTGTTTGCACCACAGTAGCTTGCAACATGCAGCCGGCCCATCGCTCAAAGTCTACGTTACATGTGGGGCAACATACACCAGCAGCAGTAAAGTGAGATACCCTCTGCAGTTGGCCCCTCAGCCTTTAACCCGAACCCCCCCCACCCCCCACCAGGGTGGAAGTGCTGTACCAATGATAGGACAACCCATGAAGTGTTTACCAAATGTGTGAAATGCTCCTTTGTTTTTTCAAACCATTGCTTCATCTACCATCTTTCTTAAAAGGGGACAGTTTATGCTCTTGTTTAACAGTATTGTTGTTGCTCCAATTTAAGTAACTTAGTTGAGGGGGGAAAAGGAAAATATTTGTAAATGCTCGTTATGTATTTCCTTCGCTCTCTCTCTCTCTCTGTACAAAGGGCGTTATAACTCACCAGAATTCAGCAAGACAGTGAGGCTGTTGTTAAATTACCAGCACTCAATACTGCAATGTTGACTAGACCGACTGTGGGCCTGCACACATGATGATGAAATGGTGAATGGCCAATTCACATGTTCCTGCCACTAATAGCTTTGAATTACAGTGTTCCAAGAAACAATTAGTCTGATTAAAAACAACCTAAATGTTGAGAAACCATCTTTGCTTTTGTTTACTTTTTTTCTGACGCAACTTAATTGTCATATTTGGGGTGACGGGCTTTACGATGAATAACTGCAACCAACCAGGTGAAGGCAACAATCCCGTTTTTATTTGTTGAAACTGATCACATCTTCCAAATCTTATTGCTCACATTTTTCTATATTTTTCTTAAAATTTGTGCTAAATGTTGTTGCCTGACTTAAAGACGGGAAGTGAATCAGCAACCCATATACATTATAACCCATTTGTGATATCATGATCGACTAAACTAAATCATTGGCAGTCGCAGCACTACTGAAAGTGAAGTTTTCATCTGAAGGAAAGTGCATTTTGGTTGGATGGCAGTTGTAAAGCACTGACGGCTGGATTGATCATGGGGGCTATATTGAGATTATTCAGACCACATTTGTAAACCATGTAAATCCTCTGAAACATATTCATGGGTTTTGGCCCACAAGCCTTATTTTTGACCCCCCTGATTTAAACTTTATGTGGCCGGGTGTGATTCTACAACCTGTTTCTCCGTCGGCTATCGTGTATTTTTCTTGTTTCCTTGTGTGGGTAGAACAACAAAGAGCGAGATCAGGAAGTCTTTCAGTAATTCGTGTGTTCCTTTCCAACACTGGGCCAAGTAGATACCTTTGTTGGTTTGAGCAGGTGTGTGTGTGTGTGTGTGTTTTAGAGCTGTCACAACAAAGTAATGTCCCTACTCTTTTTTCCCCTCCACATCTGTGTTTGTCTTTTCTTTCTCCCACTTTTTCTTCAATTGATTTGTTGTTGATTCATTCAAATTTCATCACAGTTGTTTTCTCTGCTGCAAAACACAGAGTAGAAGATTAAAATGTTGGCTGGCTTTTTTTAATCTCTTTAGTTTTCACATTTTTCCCTCCTTTTGTAAACGATTTTTTGTCTTTGCTTTGACAGGACGCATGGGCCTAAATTTCCATCATCCTGGAGCAGACCACATCATGCCATTGAACAGTAAGTCAAGGTTTTATTGTGAAAAATATTCCGATACATGCTGCTGCAGCTGTTTGTAGCTCATGAATAAGCGTTAATTTATTGCCCGACCCCTCGGCGTGATAAGACATATGCTGTGGCCACGGATGCTCTGGAGCATACGCCAGGTACACCTGCCTACCTTTTAATGTTGCTCGTATTCCCTGATACCAAGACGGACCTCTCGGACCCTTGGGAAGCACAGACGACCTGTAAACAGCTCTCCTAAAAACAGCCTGGCACATGAGGCCAGATTCCCCCGCTTGGTGTCCCACCGGCCAGCAGATGACCGACAGCGAGAGGAAAAACCAAGCTGGGAAATCAGCTATTGATCCCATATGCTGCTAGCCTCATGCCACAAAACGTTCCAGGCCATTTGAAAGGGTCTTCAGAGGGAATATAGGACATGTTTTCTTCCAGTCCTGCTGATACGCTGTTGTTCTTTTAGGAACTGTCGTGTTTTTTTTTCACGAAATGGCTCAAACCTCGGCAAAATCTCAAAGATGTCTTTAACAAATGATCAAGTGAAATCCGCAAAGCGCCAGTTTCCTTTCTGGACGCTCTCGGTGAGCCTACAGGGCATAGAAACGGAAAAACGAAGCGGTTGTCTGACGATTTATGAAAAAAAACAAAAAACTTTTTCATCGAGACTGTTTCTTCTGTCGCGTCCTGACGAGGCTTGGCGCGCCTTTCTCAGTTGTGTTCCTTTCATGAGCCGTGTCCTCAAGGAACGTGCCTCCGATTGATGTTAAGCTGTTGTGTCATGGGATTTCGCTCGGGGAAGCACAGATCTGTCCAGATCTTTCTGAGTCTGTCGGTGCCATCTCTCTCCGTTGTAGCCTGTGATGCACAAAGACAGGGAAGCTTTGGTTTCAAGCTTTAAAGAGTTTTTACTCGGTACTTCTACTTCATTGCTTCCTATTCGCTTTGGGGCTTTACATGAAACCTGTGAGGTCTCTACTTCCTGGGGATGGTGTTTGGGCTGGGTGGAGAGTCGTCAGTCCTTCTTCCAGGTAGTTTGCTCCTGTTGACTTGACAGCTTGGCGAAAACATTTCTCAGGCTTTAAAAAAAAAAAAAAAAATGTAGATCTGTGATGCCACAGTTTGAAGTACATTGAGAACCCCTCGCATTTCACCTCCCTCCTTCACCGTGTGGCTAATATTCTCGCTTGCAGAGGCATCCGACGGTCTCCCCGGTGCAACCTTTTTCTTCTTTTCTCAACTTGGCCCCAGTTGCTAGGTGACTTTGTTGCCAGCCGGCGAGAGGGCACCGCCGCAGAGAGGCCAGCCAGGTCTTTTGGATTGAGAGGGCCAGATCTTTTTTTAATGAAAACATAGCGAGGGAGAAGAGGCTTCGGAGACAATTTATTCCCCGAGACGAGTCAAGGGGTCCGCTCACATAATGGAGGCACCACAATGCGACGGCCCATGTTGGTTTTTGAGGTTAGGAGTCTGCTTTGAGCAGCGGGAGAGCCTGCTTGGCGCTCGCGTTGCCCTCCTGCTGTTCCCTGGCATTTGCACTGTCTTAAAGCAGTTTTTACCTCTGCTGTGGTTTCACTTCACAGCAAAGCGAGATACAGAATGAGAACATTCAAGAGATGAGCTATTTCAATATGAAACCTGAGCTAATGACTTTAAAAAAAAACCCCAATGTGAGGACAAAACTCTTAATAAGAATCATTTACAGTATTTCTTAGCTCCATAGCTTTTGCCTTTTCACAAGTCACTCATTCATACGCTCACTCAACCTTCATTGAGAGCATATTGGGGTTTAATGTCTTGCCGAAGGACACCTCAACATATGGGCAGGATGAAATTATGGTCGAACTCACAATATTGTGATTGAAAGACAATCTGCTCTCCCAACCGAGCCCCAACCGCAGCAGTCCTTCACAGTCCCTAAATCAAGCCTGTAGATTCCACTTTCACCCTGGACGTATACATGTTTTCCACTCTTTCAGCTTTCCGTCTCGATGTTTATCCTGCTTTCTCACCTCAGCTGTGAACACAAGCAGAGCCACGTTGATGGGCCTGGTCAAAGCATTAGTTGTTCTAACCTCCTCTGGGTTTGGATCCTCATGTTGACATAGATGGGTGATCTCCTTATACACACAGAAGCCATCAACCCTCATCGAGATCTGTATGTTATGCTGACACCTCGGCGAGGCCGTAGATTCAATCTAACCAGGAAGGACAGACACTCACTTTGTCATGCTGCTGAGTTGCTTATTTTCTAGGCAAATCGTATTGTTATTCTTCTTACTTTTGCACAAAAGCTTCTCCTTTTAACAAAGGATACATTAAGTTGAACTTGGACTTTGATGGTATAAAATTCATATTTTGAAGCATTTGACCTAATTTCCCGAAGATATGATGGCAAGTTATATAAAATGCTGATATAGTGACCTGAGAACTATTAACATGCATGTATTTGTGTTTAGTTTATCCATCATATCTGAGTCGAGGTAATTGTTTCAGTTGTTAAGTCCAGCTCTGAGAATCAGCACCTGACCAAATGTGGGAAACGAGTTATCACAGCTCGGTTGTTTTGTCCTGCAATAGATTTGGATCAGTCCCACCGTGACACCCTCTCTTTCCCCGTCTCCTCTCTGCTTTCTATTCTTTGTTTTGTTTTTTTCCTTCCAGTTTTTGCTCACGCCTGGCCTGCCATACTTGACCTGGCGGCTGCCTCTTAATATTTCACCGAGGCCGTGATAATGACTAACCTGCTCCACCTCCGGCCCTGCATGCGCGCCGTTTTATGGCCTCATTTGCGAATATTCACAGAAGATTAGCAGGAACTCTCCAGCGATTGCCGGGTTCATTAAATCCAGATTACAATCTCCGCCTGTCGGGCGTCGCATTCTGCTGCGAAATATCTCGGCCCGTTTGCAACGCTCAGCTTCACCTATTGCCCTTGTCCTCCACCCCCCCCCCCCCCCCCCCCCCTCGCCACCCGTGCAGCATCTGCATGCTTGTGCCGCCTTGGCAGGTGCAGCAGGTTCACCGTGGGCCGGCGCCAGGCGGTAATAATCATTCCGTTGCCAAAGCTTTTAGGTGTGGCTGTCTGTGGTTTCCACTGTTGTCTTGGAGATGTTCCTGGTGTGGTTTATTTCCACCAAAAACCCATGTCTCTGTATCTTTTTCCTTTCCTTGTTCCTGCCCCAACCTTCTGTCTCTCCTTGTGTGCCCCCCCCCCCACTCCCCCCAACCTCCCCCCACCACATCTCTTCACTGTGCTGACAAGCAGCCCGGAGCTATGGCCGCAGAAGAGGTAACGTGTGGCATTTTCTCTGGGGTTCTGCTTGCCATGCCGGCTGTGTCTGTTTCTTCCCGTCTCTGTCCAGTCCAAGGCTGGGGGGGTTGTGGGTGGGAGCGGAGGAGGGTGGGGGGGTTCTTCTGGTGTTGTGGCACTCTCTGCTTCTCATCTGTGTTGTGATTGGATAAAATCATGTTGATTTAAAATGATATTAAGCAATCTCCATGCTGTGCATTGAATCGGGGAAGGCGAAGCTCTCAAGCGTCCAATCAGTCTGTGTAATTTTTGTTTTGCTTGATGGTGAAGGGGGGGAAAAAAAAAATAATGGTTCAAATTCTGTTTTCTCCCTGTGACGTGTGTGAGCCGAACGACTGAATCATTCCATGTGAAATTAACCTCAAACTGCCTTTATGTTCCACATCCATGTGGATGAATAATGCCAACATACTCAACAACCCCTGTGCACAATTTTCTGCTTATGTGTTGCTTAAAAGACCATTATTATACAAAAAAAATCACTTTACAATGGTTTTCTAACACTATTATATGTGACCATATAAAAATATTGCAAAAATATTGAAAACATTAATTTAAGAAATAGTGTTGTTTAACAAATACTTTCATGGTCATTTTCCACAAAATTGAACAGAATTTATGGCCGAACTGTCTTGATGGGACACCTAAGATTACAAAGCTGTACAAAACTGGAGAAAAGAGTTGTTTTTAAGAGTGTGTAACACAGTAAGGGTGACGTCTGAGCAGAAATAATACACTTCTAAGCTATCAAACTGGGAACTTCCCAGTGCATCAGTGGGAAGTTTCTGAGCACTCAGAGAAATCAGTATGACGTTAATTGAACACAGCAACAATAATGCATCTACATTAGGAAGAGTATTTCTTAGGAAGATGCAATAATGCAACTACTTAGTAGGTTAGATGTGGGGGAAAAAACATGTCAGATTCCCAAATATGTCAAACTATATTTTCTTTTTCATATAATGTTGAATTTAGACATCGAACAGTGTCACACATCACATCATAATTAACTACACATGTGTAGATTAGAAATCTTGATGTATAGAATCGTGGTCACATTTTAGAAATACTTGTGGTTTTGAGCACAAAGAGGCAACTTTTTAAATCCCCCACAAAGCAGAAAATTGATTGTGTACACAGTTCTTTGGCACATTGATTACACAACACATTAAGTAAATACAAGAAAATGAATGAAGGAAAAGTCCTGTTGATTTGATGTGGAATGACCCTGTCGTACAAATTATGGATGCATCCAAGTGTTAAAAAAAAGGAGCAGTTGTGCAAACAAGCAGAGCGACTGTAGATGAAGTGCTTGCTATATTTGATCAAAGGGAGTAAACCGTGACCCTTCCAGTACGTTTGGCTGGAGTGCTTCCAGGATTGATTTTCAGGGTTTCCTGACAGAGTCTGCTGACTCAGGGGTCATTCATCATCCTGAAAGCAAAGACGGGCACCTTCCAAACGTGACTCATCTCCGACTTGACGTGCTTTTTAACTAATTCTGTCTTTCCCCAGCGAGGAGGAAAGCTGCCGCTACCGTGTGTGACACGTGTGAGGTCACACTGCAGCGCTGTGGCCGGGGAACTAAAATGTCACAGTGTGCCCAATAATGGCTGAATCTGATTGCTCGCTGCTGTTCGGGCAGCGACATGAGATCAAATATCCAATGTGGCACATGAATATGATTCTGGCTGCGTCTAGAATAAGATCATTGTGTGAACAAATGTTAAAAAATTGGGCTCCGCTGGAGCGGTAGACACTCTAATCATGCTCCTGAGTGTCAGATCAGCAGTCTTATTATAAGCATTTTTATCATGCAAATGTTTAAAACCAAGCATTTGCTCCAGAGATGGAGATTCGAAATCATGTAAACATTTGCCACACATTGCATGTTAATAGCAAACTTTTAGTGTTTTTCTTTGACTTCCAAATGAGTTTTGCAGCCAGAAGACAAAAAAAAAAAAAAAAAAAGTGGGAATATGAATAGTCGATTGTGAATGTAAATGTAAATCCACACACATTTGTGTGACACATGAGTCGGAGCAGATGTGTTTGGAGGGGAACAAGAGCAGCCTGCAGACACTTTAGTCAGAATTACAATGGTAATCTCCCATATTTAACCTGCTGCTGCCACTCCAACTGTTTCCATATGTGATTAATTCTCTCTCCCTCCTTCCATCCCTTTTTTTTTTTTTTTACTTCACACTTCTTCCATCCTCCTCCTCCTCCTCATCTTCCTCTTTCCAGGTCGTTCCTGCCTTTTCCCGTTTGAAGACGGTTTCCTCGACGACGGCCACGGTGACCCCTCGCTGACCCCGGGCCTGAACTCGCCCACCCGTTGTCAGAACGGAGAGAGGATGGAGCGCTACTCAAGGAAGGTCTTTGTCGGAGGCCTTCCCCCAGACATCGATGAAGGTAAAGAGAATTTGACGAGGAAGGTGTTGCCCCCCCCCCCCTCCCCCGAATCAGCCTCATTCATCCATATTGTGCCTTCAGAATGTTAAAAACCACACGCCCAGTAAATATTGGACATTGTGGTAGTTAATAGAGACTTTTCTTTCCAGTGTTGAAAAGAAACCTGGATCGTCTCCATCACACATGATGCATCTCTCATGATTAAAGACAGACTTTTTGAATTCAGAGAACTTGGCCAAAAATTCAAATTAGGTACAACTCCTCTGACCCTTCCAGAATTCAGAAGGGAAATGAGTGTTTGTACCCATTTCCCACGAGGTAAAAAACTGGAACTGGGCAGGTCTGAGGAGACGGCAGTCGCCTCCCTTATTATTCGCCCGGTGCTGCTTGATGACCCAAAGATCACAGATACACGCAGAAAATATTTTAATAGCACTGAGCATGCAGCCTACCGGTTTGTAATACGAATTTAACATTTTGATTAACCCAACTTCGTCATAATGATTTACTGATTTACACTTGTTTTTTTTTTCTTTTTTTAAGTTTCACCCTTTGATAAGCTTCCCGATTTTTAATTTTCTCAAACTTCCAAACAAATTTTGAGAATCCCGCGACTTAAAATGCGAGATGAAGCACAATTTCTTGCTGAAGCACGGCAGCACAAGGTGTGACGCCGCCGCATCGCAGACTTTGGCAAGCAGTCACGAAGGCGTACGGGCAGACGTCGCCTCAGACCTGAAAGGGTTCAGCAAGCGTGAGCCGCTGAATCAATGCACACTACGTGCCCTCAGCGGGGTGAAAAATTCATGAGTTTCCACAGAACGAGTCCGGTCCGGCAGCGCTCGTGTTCCTGTTTAATGCAGTGGCCACTACTGCGGCAGGAAGAGGGCAAAAAATAGCAACTGCAGGAGAGTGTGGCCGCGCATAAAGTCGCTTCATATGCATTTCACACGAACGGGCTCGGGTGAGGTCTATTGTTTCATGAAAATCTGTTTTGTGTCTTTGTTTTTTTTTTTGTTGTTTTTTTTTAAAATGCAGACGAGATCACCAACAGTTTCCGGCGCTACGGGCACCTGGTGGTCGACTGGCCCCACAAAGCCGAGAGCAAGTCCTACTTCCCCCCTAAAGGTGAGCAGCGGGCGCTCGCAGTGTAAGCTTTTCCCATCAGACATCAACAACCGGCACCAGCACATATCGCCCTCGGGCCGGCGACGCCGTGGAGCTTTGGAGAGTCGCATTACCCAGAATTCCTGGTTCCCCGCTGGGCAGCCGCGGAGGTGCGTGTTTATGTAGGTGACCGCTTGCATGGAAGACACGGCGAGGGAGTTACGACTCCATTACTGCCCACCGGGGATTGTTTGCTGGAGGGAGTGTGAAAGTTTTCCTCCTCTCGGACGGGAGATCAAACTCTCCTCCTCATCTGTCATATTGGGGAAACTGTTCAGATGCGCTGGAAATAAAGAGACACTCCATCGTCGGATGGCAATACGCCGCATCAGCTTCCACCCCCCCATACTCTCATTTTTCAACCGTTTTGTAGCTCGGGAGGATTATTCTCGAAACAGGCTCAGCTCCACTAATATCCAAAGCCGGCAGGAAAAAAATGCTGCATCCTTTTAGGGGAATGAATGAGCTTTCAGCAGCTGGTGGACGCCGCCATGTAAGGGGAGGAGACATGTAACGGGGGGGGGGGGGGGGTTGCAACAGTCATCACTCGCTTTCATCTAAAGCTCTTCCTCCACTGCCAGACTGAGGCAAACTGCTAAAATCACATAACTGGTGAGGGAGCTTTGGACAGATGCCTGGTGACAGAGTTATTAGCACTAATGGCTCCGGGGGGTTGAGAGGGGATGCATGTGCACGATGGCGTGCGGGCTGAGTGATTTACAGACACCTGGGGGTGGGTGGAGGCTGGGGGGGGGGGGGGGGGTGGGGGGGGGTCACCGGCCTCTCCTCCCGTTTAAACTTCCTCTCCAAGCTCCACCGAATGGAAGATGGCCGTCACTTTTCCGTCCCGCTTGGCGTTGGACCGCCGTGTGTTATGGAAGTGTTTTGGTTTGAGGAGTGACTCACATCGTGGCTCGAGGGGCAGGGCAGGACTCTGGTTTGTGCCTGGAGACGAAATGGAGGCGCGGACGGGAAAAGCTTCTCTCGTTCTGCATCGTCTCCACAAAGAAAAAGTTGAAATTAGTCAAATCAGTTGAGAAGTGGACTTTTGACAGCAATCTGCAAGAGGAGCTACTCTTACGCCATTCTAATTAACATTTTCACTTTTAGCAGATAAATGCCCTCCGACAGGCAGTGTAGAGTTACCTGAAGTGCACGTTTCTTAAGTCGTGGGAAGAAACAGTCGTACAGAGAAAAATCACACGAAGACTATAGAGTACAGAAAGTGTTGACCTGGACTCGTGTCCTCCAGCTGACCGAGCAAACCACGACAGCACCGGTACAAGTTGTAGTAACCAACTGTAGATATGGATTAAAAATCTAATTCATCAAAACAGTATATCAGTGTACAGGTCAATTCATAGTGTAACTTTCATTAACAGGCAACAGGATTACATTATCCTCATTATACTATTACATTTAAGTTCATCAGAGTTAAACTAGCAGAATAGAAATATGTTTATTGTACATTGGTTCTCACTTTACTCAAAAATATACAATCCCATTCAATTATATTTGCATTCTCTTAACTGAAAAAACTGATTACCAACAGCTTTTGTTCAGAACCCGTTGTGATATTAAATACACAATATTTGGAAGCTTTACAGTGCAGGACTAAATTAATAATCATGGATTTGAAGGCTGAAAATATTAATATAATGGCTCTTTCATCTAGTTAGTTAGTTTATATGAAAGTGTTTCCTACTCCAGATCTGGGTTTTATATAAAGCAGCAGCAAATTTGGATTAATTTTAGTTAATATACTCTCCAACTTCCAAGTGGGTTTTTAAATCCACAATCACTCCTAAGAATTCAATTTCACACAATCTTTTGATTTCAACTCATCATGACCAGTAACCCCTCCAAACGCCATAAGCTGTGTTTATGTAAACCATTTTTTCCAACACAAATAATTCCCCTCCCATTCCCCCACAAGGATTACTATCCTAGGAGACAATTTAATTTTCATCTTTTTTATTTTTGCCAGATTTTCAGCAAGTAACGTATACGAACGGCATCAAGACGTGTGGAAAAATCATCAAATAGTGCACTGTGACTTTGGTTGGCAATCCAATAAACCGTTTCAGGAAAAAAAAAAAAAAAAGGCTAACAAACTGCAAAGTTTCCCATTAACGTGGATGGGATTTGGGTGAAAAGTGATCATTATCGCTGCACCATTTCCTTAAAATGCACTAAAAACTGCAAACTATTTGGCAGCGGATGGTGATTTTGGTGAAAAACAAACAAAATGGAGGAGATAATAGTCGGCATCAAGCGGCAGGCACACACACACAAAACAAAATCATCTGACGTTTTCTTATTCTTTCATATTATTTCCGGAATAAAATGAATTTGCGTCGTCAACAAACGTAACAAATTGGAGCTTGTTTGATCCTGTGAAGACGTAAGAAATGCAGAACTATCCAGCTGAGGCTCCACCTCAGAACAGACGTTGGTATCAGGGCCGTTTGTGGCCAAAATTCAGCTTCTGTATATTTACTGTGTTTTCACAGATAAACCCGTATTATCGTGGCTCATGTCTGTTTCCCTGCTGCCTTCTCGGTCGTCTCACCCGCTAAAGACGAAGCGTAAACCAGCAGGCCGTGGTCATTATGCTGCCGTCGCTCACGCCGTCGCCCCAACGCTGGCGTCACTATTGTTGGCAGGAGGCTGCGAATGTTCGGGAGCTATTTCTGTCTGTGATCAGGGATAAAAGAGGAGGAGGAGGAGGAGGATTTGTCCGTATGGTACAGCCTGAGCACCGGGAGCTATAAACCACTGCAGTGGCTAAAGCTCACGTCATACTGAAATATAACAGCGTGTCCAACTTGTTTTAAAGCTTTTCGAATTTAACAACTCTTTCCTTTTTACTACAACCAGTGGTGATCAGCAGTTTCTCCTCCCCGTCTCGTTACACGGCCCGGTTGAAGCCAGTCGGAGTGCTGCAGCGCCACCAGTCCTCCTGCTTCCACCCTGCAGTGATTTATCTCTGTGCACTCGCTCTGCTGCGGGATTCTCTCCACTGAGGGACTTCTTCAAATTCACGTGATTAGCGACGCTTGATTTCGCCGCTCTTCTACTTTATTTTATCAGCGTCTGCCCACGAAACGCCCCGAAAGCCTCCGAGCCAGAGCAGATGTTTGTTTTCTCCCTCCTCCTCCTTCGCCCCCCTCTCTTTCATCTCCCTCTTCCTACTCTTCATCCTTTTGTTATTGTTTTTCACTCCTTTTTTCTCTTCACCTGCCGCCTCCTTTTTTGATCCTTATTTCCCCTCTTCTGTTTTTCCTTTTCTTCCTCGGCTCTTTTCTTCTTCACCTCCATTCCTTTGTTTCTTCTTTCTTCTCTTTGGCCCCATTTACGCGACATCTTTTTCAAGTGAAGACGCAAAACTTCCGTGGCGTTTTGAATGTCCGTTTACACTACGATGGTGCTTGGAGCCACTGAAAACACAACTTTTCAAAAACCCTCAGAGTCAGCGTCCATGGAAATGAGGAAAGCACAACTTTTCAAAAATGCTCCAACATCTCCTTCATCCACATGTAAACGAGGGTAAAAACAACTTTGAAACCAACATCATTTCCAAAACATTGCCTGCGAACGTGCAACTTTTCTGAAACGAAAAGTGAAATACGAAGCGTTTTGACATGAAACCTTATGATGTAAATGGAGCTTTGTTCTTCATCTTGTTTTTCTCCTTTCATTCTTCATCTCCGTCCTCTTTTGGTGATCTTCTCTGTGCTCTCTTTTGTTGTTGCTTTATTCCGTCCACTTCATTTTGCATTTTTTTTTTCCTTGTTTTTCTTCTGCCTTTTTACTTCCTCCTTTTCTTCTTCCCCTTGTTTTTTTTCTTCTCTTTCTCATATCTTTATTCACCCTTCTTTGTCTTCTTTGTTCTTCTTGCTACCCTCCATCCTCATCCTCCCCGCTTCTTGTTATTCATCTCCTTTTGTCTCTCCACTATACAACTTTATATATTTTGCCATTTTGTCGACGGGGACTGAACCGTTCCTCGCCGACAGGCGCCCGATCTGCGGACACATATATGAAACGCAAACCTGGTTTCAAATGTCAGTATGACAGGTTGACATTGTGACCGCTCTCTCTCTCTCGCTCTCTCACTCCCTCGCTCTCCTGCTTGCTCTATCCAGTCATCATTGGATTGGATTTCAGCGAACTTGACATAACTTTCATTCGATGAGGTAAACGGGGTGACCAGGATTGCAGTGTGGGACTCTGATGAACCGACGGAAAGATGTTTGCGTACGCCGTAATGACTGACCTGACCGTATCGGTTGCAGAGACACAACACTGCTGTGTGATTAAATAAAGTAGAAGCCTGGCACAGGGAACCAAAGCAGTACTTTGAATCAGCAGGGTGTTTTTAGAGCGCTTGT
This sequence comes from Blennius ocellaris, assembly GCF_963422515.1. Classification (NCBI taxonomy): domain Eukaryota; kingdom Metazoa; phylum Chordata; class Actinopteri; order Blenniiformes; family Blenniidae; genus Blennius; species Blennius ocellaris. The sequence continues at coordinate 6,527,755 of NC_137662.1, forward strand.
TTGGAGTCGTAACCTCAAAAATAACTCAAAAATAAAAGATAGATCATACTTTTTCTGTATTTTTTTCCTCACAAACAAACCTTACCAATCCAATGATACTGATGATGATGATTACAGAATCAATAAATATGCAAACAATTTTTAAAGTGAAACAGTCTCGAACTTCAGTGTGAAATCCATTCTCAGTGTACGAGAGCTGCAGCTTTCAGGATTCCACGGCGTATTTAAGCTGAGTGTTAAAACACAACTGGCCTACAAACTGTCATTTCTCAAATCCGACTTGTTTCATTTCTCACAGTGAAAGCACTCAAATACTTTTTCAGATCAATGTGAAAACATTTCTGATTGAAACTCTGCACATTATTGAATATTGGAAGAAGGTGTATACGAAGTTAATCGGGACGTTATAGTCTAAACAAGGTAAAAAAAAAATCAAAAGGTAAACATTTTCATCGTTCTATTACATCACAGTGTGGGAGGAAGAGCTCCCCTAAAGGAGAACCAACACACTGCATGTTTTGCTGCCTAAAAAGTTGATTCTCTTTATAGTTTCTCATTTCTGAGTGGCAGTTTATGTTATAAAGTGTGATTATGTCAGAATTAACTGAGAAGATCACCACTATGGTATGATGGTTAATGGTCGCCCATCAGAAGTCTGAGAGGCAGGAGAGGTTTCCAGTTTTTACAGGTAGAAAAACACCTGAAGACAAGGAAAGTTAAGAAATATACTTTAGCCCGCATTGTTGCTACTTAGATGGAATAAACTTCTTGTTCGCATACAGCGTCATGCTTAAAGCTGAATTTATGGATTCTTACATTTTCAACCTCATGGTTGTGATTTTTTGAAGTAAAAAAAAAAGAAAAGGAATTTCATTTGGAATAGTTTACCTTCCAGCATAATATCATATGGTAAATTACACTCACTCTCCTGGCATACATGATCGTATTATATGAGTGTAACAACCTGATCCGCTAATGCAGTGTGACCATAAACCTCCTGAGCTTCATCCTGCCGTCTCTCGGTGGACGTACGCGATGGCGACCTTGTTTGTCTCCTCCCTGTATTCCTCCAGCTGCAATAAAGCGGCACTGCAGCGGACGGCCGTGTTTCTTGTTTGCCGTCGTCACGTGAGCGCTGTAAAAATGGAAAAGGCGACTCACTCTAATTCCATCTAGCAGTTCCCCGCTGCAGGAACGCAGCGTGATTCAGCACTGCCAGGTCTCTAGTGGTGTGCAGCTGGATGCTTCTGCTTTGTTGTGCAAAGACAAGCTCGTGTTGAAGTGTAGATTCGATAGTAGCCGGACCTCAGTAACTGTTTCAAACTCTGTCATGGAGCAGTTTTTGGTTAAATGGGTGGAGTTATGCCTTTGTTTTTCCAAGTCATTTCACTAAATGAATCGCGCCTTCCTCTCCCTGTCAAACTGCTGGATTGTGTCACATTAAAGACGGCCTCACACAAAGTCAATGGTTTGTCTCGGTACGCGCCACCCTGGGGGTGGAAAATGCTGGCGGAGTGCGTTCTCCATCCCTCGCTGTGCGGCTCCGGGAGCTCGCAGCCCTATAAATCTCAGGCACGAGCCACTGCAGATCTGCGCTCTCCTCCCGTGGCATAAGCCTCTGCACTGCGCAAGGCGGATCGAGGAAGAGACAGGCAACCTTCGAGACTGAATACCGAGGTCTGGTGTCGTCTTGTCGTCGTTCGAACAACTTTACATTGTCGATACGGCCACTCGTGAAGCTCTGATGACTTTGTTTCCCCCCCCCCCCCCAATTAGTTTGATCTGATATTGAACTCTGATGTGTCGTTTGCCTGCATCAGTGAGGCGCGCCACGGTTCGTCGGGTATCGTCGTGGTAATGGTCATCTGTCTGACTCTGCAGCTTCCTATCCGGGTCCATTAAAGTCGCAGCTCTTCGTCTGCCTCCCCTCCCGCTCGCCGTCACCCCCCCCCCCCCTATTTTCTCCGTTTGTATGGCCGTTATTCATGCCGCTTCCCTCCTTCCTTTGCTACCTTTCCATCCGTCTTCCCCTCCTGCTCGCTCCTCTCGCAGCCTCTCTTCCTCCCTTGGGTCATGGAACACGTTGTTCCCTCCTTCAGACTCTCTGAGCTGCTGGCTCGCGCTGCCTTTTCATGCCTGCGTTTCTTTTCTTTCTTTTTTTTTCTCTTTCTCCCCCTGTGTATGACTGCAGTTGTTATTTTCTCTGAGGGGGGGATGTCAGAGCTTAAACCACATGATTTCTACCAATGACAAACCCGCTTTATGTGAGCCCGCCACGCAGAGACAGGGGTCTTATGCCGGGTGATGCCGGCGCACGTGGAGGACGACCACTGTGCACAAAATGCTCTTTATGTTGAGTTTCCCATCAGTGACGTCTGGATCGGCATTTGGCTTTGCAGCAAGCAATTTCAAACGGACACAGCTGGCCACTACAAGCAGCTGATCGCAATCATGAGTATTTCCGTTGTGCCCATGATGGTACGGCTTGTTATTAGAAACATCGTACTGAAATTATTAGCCTGCGAATGGCAGCCGCTAAAAACGTTAAATTTGTTAGAACTTCTGTAGTTTTAGTTCTCGTCGCATAGAAATACGTTTGCGTATGAAATCAGCTGCAGGAGGCGAAGTCAGGCAACGACACAAAGAATGCAGCACCGACTGGTCTTCTCTTACTTTAAGACGGGGGTAACGCTCTCCGATGAAGGTTTCAAACAGGAAACTCTACAAATGACAGTCTCTGAATTGAGAAATTGTCGCGCATTTCTTTACTTCAGATGAGAGAATGCATGTCACACACGAACGAAAGCCCCGAGCCTTCTTAAAGACGTACACATCTGTCCATGCACCTGCCTTTCCCCCCCATTTCAGATCTGCTGCCGTCACCTTCTTGACTTGCTTTTATCTCCCTCCCCTCCCTTTTAGACCGATCCACACGCCACAGTTGACCGGTTTTGCTGAGTCATCAGACCTTTCAACCCCCCCCCCCCCCCCCCCCCCCCCCCCCCCCCCCCACCCACCCACCACAGCAGCTCCACTCGGGAATGTCAGAAGTGAAACATGACAGATGCACATTCCTCGTTTTCATTTTCACTCATGCATTTGTCCACATACGTATGTGGTGTGTGTCTTGTCTGGATTTATGTGTGTGAACGATGCAGCGTTTTAAAATAGAGTCCTGAGGAGACGCTTGGCCTTCGACACTTGAAGTGACGAGACGTAACTGAAAGTTGTCTCTCGACTCTTTGCAACTCTTCCTGTGTGCGCTGATTACTGTACAGCTGTTTTTGCTGTGTCTTTGTGTGATGGATGCACATTTCCAAATTGCTTTGAAATGGTCTAATAGCTCTGACCTTGTATGAGCGCTCTGCTTAATAATTCACGAGCACAGAGTGACTGTCTGAGTTGCTCTTTCTTTCTTCCCCGCGGAGACATCGCCAAACTCTCTCTACCTGACCCGGCCGCGGGGGAGGATCTGCAGTGTATGAGGCTGATCAATTTTGCATGGTTCTTTTTGGAGAGCGGCACTCGGAGCCATTTAATCTGAAGCAGTGCGGGGCAGCGAGGTGCCAGGCACAAGAGTCTCTTATGGAGGCAAATGAGGACAGAGAAATGGGCCACAAGGTCGTGGTCGTTGCCTGCGTAAGGCCCGCGTTGTCTCAGTCTATGAATAGTTGCTAGGAAGAAGTAGGAAGGAGTAGTCATGGGATTGTGACTTTTAAAAATACAGAGACGGCCACAAACTTCTGCCTTGAGGACAGAGTTTGAAGAGTCACGGTCACAAGGACGTGACGTCTAGACAGATATGGTTTCTTGTTTATAAAAAAAAAAAAAAAGAAGTTATTTCTTCTGAGATCCCTGCCGTTTCTTTTTCAGGCTACGCCTTTTTGCTGTTCCAGGAAGAGACTTCTGTCCAGGCCCTGATAGACGCCTGCATAGAGGAGGATGGAAAACTCTACCTGTGTGTGTCGAGTCCCACCATCAAGGACAAACCGGTGAGTGGTGACACCCAAACAAGCCACACGCAAGTAACCACAGGAGTCCGGGCAGTTCGTATCCATATTGGACTCCTGGAAGAAGGTGTGCTGCAAAGTCGAGCGAATTAATATGGCTTTTGTCATGCTAAGCTAATTATCATGTTAGTAAAGATATCAGCCTGGGATCTTAATTAAAGCAGGGACAATTTGGAGGCTCGTGCAGGCTAATTTAAGAGTGTAAGCTCCAAAATGTCCCAGATTTTCTTTAATAATGGCTCTGAGCTCATGTGTGAAATGGCTCTTGTCACACTGAACGTTGTAGGGTAAAATATGAAATTAATGTTGGAACAAGTTGAGCAGTTCACAAAGAATTAAAAAAAAAAAAATTTAAATACCGCAGTCATTGTGTGAAGATCACCCGCTTTGTAGAAGTTCAACAGATGTGATCTAACAAGACAAAAGCTTGGAGGATTTTGAAATTCCATTTAAAAATTAGCATTACACAATCTTTCTTTTGAAAAAAAAAAAATGTTTCCGTCGCGGTTGGTTAAAGTTCCCTCGAAAGTCCCATTATCTTCTCATGTTGACCCACTGAAGCTCCGTCAGAGAAGATAAGAGCTGACCGTTCAGTATTCAGTCATTTTATGCAGCGCGGTGAAAGCGAGTGTCCGGAGTGTTTTATACCATCGTATAAAACACTCTTTCATGGTACAAAGACTAATCAGTTTGCTTGTATCCTACGACCATTTGACCAATGTAGTGCGATTACCTTACATTGATTTAATAGCTTATATTCTCTGGTACTTTTTTGATACTTTTCCACTATTGCTGCTGCGTTATTGATTTTTTTTTTTTACTAGTACTGTTACTTTGTTGATGCATTTTCATTTTAACAGGTACTTTTTGATTCTTTTTAACTATTATTGCCACATTATTGATGCTTTTTTTTGCATCAATGGTACTTTGTTGAATACTAATAAACTATTACCATTATCACACATACCTATTATCCTCTCTCGCTCTCTCTCTCTCTCTTTCCCACACTGAGCCCAGCATCAGTAGCATCAGGCGCTGGTGTGTTCTTGATGTGCAGCTCAGAGGCCGATACACTGTGTAGTGATCTGTTTAATACCTTGGAAATTATACTTAATTCATGAGTAAGACACAAACTGAGCTGGATACCGGATTTAAACGTAGCTTTGACTCTCTCTTACAAAAATCTCTTGCCGGGCTGATGATTCAAAAACATTTTGGCGCTTCCGGGTTTTCTCCCTTCCGTGTTGTGCGGCTGGCTGCACATGCTCATTAGCGTCTCCCCGCAGGGTCCCTCAACTTCACACTGGCACGATTCAACGGAAATAATAGCTTTGGACTCTGACTTTGAAACTTCTCCTGAATAATAATAATAATAATAAAAATAAAAGGGTCCCACCAGAGTGGTAGGAGTCAATCATCAGGCATTTTTCTGCAGTTCTCGATGCACGTCACGTCCTGTGTCGGCGCTATTTAGATGCACAAGGTTTGCATTTTGCTTATAGGCCCTGTTTACACAACTTTTCAAGGGAAAATCGTTTTTGAGCTTACGTTTGAAGAAAAGTTTCGTATTCACGTGGTAACGTTTTGAAAACAGTCGTTTTCACGTTGGGCCACGGTTTGGTGCCTTTGGTTGTTTTTGTAATGAAACCACACGTACGGTATGCTGTCGAGAACAATACGCTATAAAGATTCAAATTGGGATTACATAGACATTGGTGTGGACAGACGACCAAGTTGTCATTACGGTGACCGTCAACTAGAGGCGAGCATTGCTGCTATTATTCACTCGCTCATGTACAAAACAACTATTTACTACGGTGGTGTTGCACTTGCACAATAGCAGTGTTTCCGAAAAGTTGTCGAAAAAGTTCCACCGTAAGTCGTTTTTTAAGAAATGATTCTGTAGTCGGACACCCAAAACGCAACTCAGTGTTCCGTTTTCACTTGAAAACGATGTGTAAATGAGGCCTGAGTAAAATCGAACGGCACCACAGTAAAGCAAATGGAACAAAAGATCCTTGGATGAAGATCCGACTGGAAAAGATACCAAAAAACAGACTGGCTAAAGAAAGAACAGCCTTTCATAAATTTAGACTGATCTGGAAATCAAAACAATGAAGTGGCAACCCAAAGTTATATAACAGTAACATTAAATCACTATTAATGTATGGAAGTGAATGTTGGGAGGGTCACGAAATCACATATGAGGTCACCGTCATGTTTCTCCTACAACTGCCTCCGACGGATTTGCTGATATTTTAGGCCAACACCATTTCAAATATCAACTTGCTACAACTGCCACAAAAGCGTTTTCGACGTGTCATAGGATGCAAGGAAAGAACATTATACTAAAACAGCCCTTCGGTGGACACCACAGGGCAAAAGACCAAGAGGCAGAGCAAAAACAACTTGGCAAGGGACTGTTGAAAGTGAAGTGAAAGATCTGAACATGACATGGGGTGAGGCAGAGGCGAAGGCAAATAATCGAGTTGCGAGAGCTTCTATTGACCTTCTGGCCTTCTGCACCCAGAACGCAACAGAAAGTTTCCCATTTTCCACTTGAACATGTTGTGCAAATGGGCTCTGAGTCAAATCGAACAGCGTCACAGGAAAGCAAATGAGCAAAGATCCCGGGATGACCTTTGTCGTGTTCTCTGATGGGCGCCCCTGTTCACATGAACAAGTCGATTGTAAACTTCCCTTTAACAAACCAAATGAACGCACCCTTAAACACCTCGTTTTCTTCACCTTCCTGCAGGTCCAGATCCGTCCCTGGAACCTGAGCGACAGTGACTTTGTCATGGATGGCTCCCAGCCTCTGGATCCCCGCAAAACCATCTTTGTTGGAGGGGTACCGCGGCCCCTACGTGCAGGTAACTGGTTTAAGGGGAATCCTTTTCTTTTCTTTCTTTTTTTTTTCCCTCTCTGAATTGGCTTCACAACACCGACTGGCATTGGAGAGAGGAGGCCCGGGGCTGTAATGAAAGTTCTCCCTGTGAGAAAGCGATCCTCCGCTCGGGTTTCCAGGACGCCGGCCAAGTGGTCATCATGTTAAGAATTCATGGTGTAATGGAAGGCTCGGTCTTTCTCTTCTCGGGAGAAACATTGCTGTCTGCAATGTGACCCCCCCCACCCCCACCCCCCACCCCTTCTACTAATTATACCATCAGTTTAATACCGCTGTGCTGATGAATACAGGAGGGAAGGTCTTGATGTCGTTTCACAAACGGTGTCAATTGGAGCAGAAAAACTGGATTTCAGTTTGTGGGCAAAACTTTCTTTGATTTGTTCAAAAACTGCTGATGGGACGCCCCGCAGCACTAATCATCTCCCCGTCTTGACTCCAGTGGAGCTGGCTATGATCATGGACCGGCTGTACGGAGGCGTCTGCTACGCTGGCATCGACACTGACCCGGAGCTGAAGTACCCGAAGGGAGCGGGCCGCGTGGCTTTCTCCAATCAGCAGAGCTACATCGCCGCCATCAGCGCTCGCTTCGTTCAGCTGCAGCACAATGACATCGACAAACGGGTGAGCGAGTTCACGGGCTCCATTCAAAACATCCTGCTCCTCCTGAAAGCGGCGGCTTCCTTTAACCACAAGGGAGGTTTTGCTGGAGTCGCTCCCGCGGAGGCCGAGCGCCTCTGGAGCCCTCTCTCCCATGTATCAGAGCTTTCATTATAGCGGGGGCTTCCAGCCAACTGCTCGCTGCAGCCTACAATAACGGAAGCCCGTGCCTGGATGTGTAATCACTATGGCCTTTGGCTGCCAGAGTCCCGACAGATGTTTTCAAGTTGCAGACACATAGGGTTGCTTTTAATTATAGCAGCTCCCTATACGTGTATATCTGCACAGACTGCGCTGCAGCCTGCTTATTTTCGGCGCGCGGGCCAATCGCAGCGAGACGGATCGTGACCGAGAGAGACTGGTCGTCAGCCAGGAAGCCGAGCCTCTGCAGGGCGGGGCATTTCCACCCCACCTCCGCTATCACCGACTGTATTCAGTGTGGGGCTTAGGTGGCTTTATTATGACTGCGACTAGGTGGCATGTAAATAAGAACACAATTCCAAGGAATGAGCAGAAAATATTGAAGTGTGAATGATGAGAGTTTCATACAAAGGGACCATGCAGTATTGAGCTTAGAGTGATTCGGACAACCACTTATTTAACTACCAATGTCCGTTGTGGACCGGAGGAAATGAGATTGAGGCATTGCTGCATTTGTGTTTCTCACCAATAGCATGCCAATTAACTCTAAAATTGAATTGTATGCGGTCAACTTCATGTCCACCGACCGTTTTTGGCGTTTAATGTCCCTGCAGAGTCGCCGGTTGCGTTTTGTCCTGCTTTCCTTGTTTTGCTGTTTCATGGTTGCCGCAGTGCTTGGCTACAAAGGTCACTCTCCCGCTCTCCGAGGGCTTGATAACTCTGAAACCAGGCTATAGCGAGGTCAGCATCTGCCCCTGCTCACACACTGGGGCGACTCTACAGCAGCAGAACTTCAGTGGTCATCTTTACTTTACTGAGGGAAATCAACTTCGATGTGTTTGTGTTTTCTGAGAACTGTGAGGGTTAACCCGGAATAATCAAGTTAAATCAACAGTACCAAGAAGAATAATCAACTGAGCTTAGTGTCCACTTGTTTTTGGGACAAAAGATTGCAAAAGTGAGTTCTTATCAAGGTCCAGGATCACAATAGTGATTATTTTTCCTTTGTGAGAAATGTTTCAAATCATTTACATTTTCAGTTTCATTTAAAGGGGTCATATTGTGCAAAATTGACTTTCTAATGGTTTACCAACAATGATATGCATCTCCATACCTGAAATTATGCCCCAGAAGTGAAGAAAGTGTGTGTGGAGGAGAGAGAGTGTGTGTTTCTCCACCCAGCCAATCAGAAATCAAACCCTATATAGTGTCATCGGGGGGTTTAACTAATCCCATCCAAGGTAGGCGTCTCCCCTTTGACTCCTCCCACAATTAGACAGCTCTAATCTGGCACATGGCACCGCGAGAGGAAGTACTTCCTCCTCTTCCCAAGATGTGGGCATGTGTGGGCGGTGATATTTTGCATTAACTGGAGGGCACACCAATCGATTGGAAAGGAAAGAATTCACAAAATGTGCCCTTAAGCAATTTCTAGTAGTTCAAATTAGTGATACCGTTGAGCATTTCCAGACGTGACTTACCGACTTACCCCCGCTTCCTCTCCAGGTGGAGGTGAAGCCGTACGTCCTGGATGACCAGATGTGCGACGAGTGCCAGGGCGCACGCTGCGGCGGGAAGTTCGCACCCTTCTTCTGTGCCAATGTGACCTGCCTGCAGTACTACTGCGAGTACTGCTGGGCCAGCATCCACTCGCGGGCCGGCCGCGAGTTCCACAAGCCACTGGTGAAGGAGGGCGGCGACCGCCCTCGACACGTGTCCTTCCGCTGGAGCTGAGGCGAGGGGGGGTGTGGGATTTTCAAATAGGCCCTGTCCCCGCCCTCCCCTCCCCGCAGCAGACCAACCCTCCCACCCAACTACGAAGCCCGAATCCAGAAAAAAAAAAAGAAATAATGAAAAGGCCTCCCCGCAGCCTCGGGACAGCACCGCTAACCCACCCTGTCACACACCTCACCCAAAAAGAAGTATCTGAGCAGGACCTTGTTCATCCGGCACGCTGAACTCATCGTCAAGAACGTCTAGAACTCTTCCTCTGACGAAGCTCGGTGGGGGAATCCGCTTAGAATTTGCACTTTGGCACAAAATTTCACAGAACACACAAACACACACACACAGGATCGTATGTTAGACATCTGGCTACTTTCAGGTCCGTGTAGTTGACCTGCGACTTGGACCCCCCCCCCCCCCCCCTCCAAATATTGAGACCCGGTGGGACCAGACAGATATTTAAAAAAGAAAAAAAGTCTATATATTTTTTTTGTTTTGTACCTATCTATGCGTATATAGATAATTTAAAGTCGATGTGAAACGGAGCATGCACTTATTTTCTGCAGCTGTAGTTAAATTTCCCCTCGTAGAAAAAAACTAAACATCACCAAAGGCAAATTAAATGAATGCACACCAGAAAAAAAAAATAGGTGGCAAAAGATGTAGCAAAATTGAACAACTATCCAGTAGTGGAGGGGTCTCATACCCCCCCCCCCCCCCCCCGGAGTAAAACTAACAGATACATTCAGTCTCGATTCTCACTCTGGAAAAAAATTACCTCATACACACAATCAGATTAGTTTGCTTTGGATTTCTAGCTCTTTATTTTTGTAATAACATAATTTTGTAGTGTTATGTAAACGTTAATGCTGCGACAGGTTTGCTGCTAAGAAATCTATGGTATAAACCCATACCATATGTACTTTATTCAGGCTGGGGCATAGAAATACGACAGACGTAGACAGGCACCGGGGAGTGGGTGGGGGAGGGGCCGCCCCCCCCCCCCCCCCAAAGGTCACGGTGAAGGGTGGGGTTGGGGGAGGGGGGGGTGGGGTCGCCCCCGAACTGCATGTTTCTTTCAATCAGGTTGCTGCATGCAATAGACTTTTCAATACCGTGTCTACTATTCGATTCTGCCCATGTTTGCACAACACAACTTATAGACGTACGTTTGACTCGCACGAGGCTGGACAAGAGGAATCATGACAACCCCCTCCCCCCCCCCCCCCCCCCCCACCTTTAAAAGCCCACGTTGCAGAGAAGGGGGTTCCTGCACAAGACGACATCAGGGGGGAGGGGCAAGAGGAAAAGAAAAACAACAAACAAAGGAAAAAAAAAAACGACAATAATCACAAATTAAATTAAATGTAGGATTTACCATTTAAAACTGTCTGATAGGTGAAGTACTTTTTTGCAGTGATTGTTGATATAATTGTGCAATTTTTTATACCGTATGTAGTTAGGTCTGAGTATGCCTAGAACTGTGATTCGCTTTAACTGTCGTTAATGTCCGACATAGAAGTCCTGTGAAACTTCATAACTAGTGTATGCACACGTATATATGTTCTCTTGTACACACACACACACACACACACTCGCATACACAACACTTTGCACCAGTGCACACAGGAAGCCTCTCAGCGGACACACACACACACACACCCACACACACGGATACGAACACGCACTCGGACGGCTGTCGTTGTCACGCACACAAAACAGGCCGACAAACATCCGAGTCTGATCCGAGGAAAACACGCAACAATGTGAGCTTAAACCGAGAACTGAGGTTTGTTTGTTTTTGTTTTTGTTTTTTTTAACTACCTTTTGTTCCACCGTTGACAAAACAAAAAAGCTAACGTTTACGTCCCGGAGTGCAACCAAAGAGCTCACGTGTTGACTTTTTGACAGACCGCCTGATCGCCACGGAGTGATTCGATGAGAAAAACAAAAAAAATGAGGGCAGATCTTTATTTAATTTTTTTTTTTTATTCATTTTTAATTTTTGTGAAGAAGAGGAAAGGGGGAGGGGGGGGGGGGGTGTGCTGTAACACAAAAACATTGAAGCTACTGGAGACCTGTCGAGTTGATAAACTGAGCCCTGCACGTGCTAAACGTCATTGGCTGAGGGGTCGCGCACACGTGCAAGCTGGAGTTACCACATTTATTCAGATTTCTTTTTTTCTTTTTCCTGCAAAGCTTGAAGTAATGAACCTGCTAAAAAAAAAAAAAAATGGTGGATATAAATACATAGATACATATATATTTTTTTGTTTTTTGCGAATGGTTGTATAGTGCGCAGTGTAAACAGGAGGGGGGGGGGGGTGTAGATTATTAATGACACTTCAAGGTATTGGCTGCTGTAGACAGGGGTGGCTCTGGTTTGTCGAGGGGGGGGGGGGGGGGGGAGTTACACTGGTTTTTAGCAGTTGTGCGGACAATCCGAACGGGATACTACATTTACTCACGTGTGTTGTCGCTCCCTTCCCCCTCTCCTCTTTCAATGTTTTTATTTTTTTCTCTTCTGTACGTTTCGGTCGACCCGCCCAGGAGTCCCTTCCCGTAATCTCCTATTTTTTTTTTCTATAAGTTATGAACATAACGTATATATTTTTTTTTTTGTATTCGTCGTAAAACCTTTTTGTGTGTTGTGATTGGCCCATCCCAAAGTCCTCATTTCTTTGTTTTATTTTTTAACCCTGAACTGTTTTCCTCTCACTCTGGATGGTCCTCGTTTCTCTTGATTTAGTCGTAAACTGTAAATTCATTTTTTTTTTTAATCTTCGGTAAGTCGCGATGGCCCCGCCTCTTTTTCTTAATTTAGTCGTAAACTGTTTTCTTCCCTGTTCTTTTTTCAACAGACGTTTTTGTTTCTTGTCCAAGGAAAAAAAAAAAAGTCTAATTGAAACTACTAAACAGAAGGTTCTTTTTTTTTTTTTTTTTTTTTTTTTTTTTTTTTTAACCGATGGGAGAAAAACAAACGAAAGCTAACTATGAGTAATAATAAGCATCCTGACGAAGGTGAAATCTGGGTGTTTTTTGGTGACTTTTCTTTCATCGCCCAGACTGGTTTTCTATGTTTGTTTCTTCTCTACGATAGATCTTTGTTATGCACTACTCTTTGTATCCGAACAGTTTTCAACAGTCAGCAGTTCTTTTTGTTAAGACGAAAAAGCGAAGAAAAAAAAAAGTAACGCGTGCTTTCTGACTGACGAGATCTTTTGCAATACCTCAATTTTGAAATATATTAGGAGAGAAACAGATATTTTCTAAGTAAGTTTATTCAGATGAAAAAAAAAATCTATATATTAATTTAATTCTGCGAGAGAAATGATTTAACAGATGGTTGTTTTTTTTCTTTGTCATGCTTTTTTTTTTTGCATTTCTTTTCTTTTTGAAAAAGACTATAATTGAAGGAGTTAGAGCTTTATAACTAATATAATAATGATATAGTTGGCGAGAGTACTTTATGGCAGTGGAAGCAAAGGCTAGCAAGCGTCCCACTGGTTAAAAAAAAAAAAAAAAAAATGGTGGAGAACATCATGAAAGAAATAAAAACTTGATCAAACATCAGGTGCTCGGAGAGGAAAACGACACATTTCCCACCTTTTTGTATATTTATAATCAAATCAAATCATTTACTATGCTGACCAGAGTTGTGAAAGAGATCTTCTGTTTGTTATTTTTTTAAAGAGAAGTTTTTTATGTTTCTAAAAGTATGTGCTCCCTTTTTGTTTTTGTAAAAAAAAAAACCTTAAAAGTAAAAATGCAGCAGCAGCGAGGTGACCCCGGCGTGTGGTGAGAAAAGAATGTTATTTTTTAACACCGAATAATAATAGTGATAATAATAATAATGGGAAAAAAAAATCCAGACAAGTGTTGTTTTGTTTTTTTTCACCTGCAACGTGACCTAAAGCCCCAAAAAAGGTGCATCAATTGACTGGTGGCCTTTGATTCACGCAAGACTTGAATTCGTCCCGTTTTTTTTTTTAAAGGCTGAGAACCTTGATTCTTTGTTGTAATGTGCAATACTGTTTGTACTGTTTGTAGAAAAGAAGAAAAAAAAATGAGAAAAAGACGCATAAATCTTTATTGCAGAATTATTTTCATTGCAAGCATTGTGATTCACTAAAATCATTTTCTACTGTGTATTTACCTACTCTACCTGCTAGTACCTTCCAGTAGTAATGTAGCCTTTGTACTGAGAAATTTTCATTATTTTTAGAAAGGTTTTGCTAAAAAAATATATATATATAAGAATTTAAACATATTTACATTTTTATTTCATATTTTTCTTTACAGACTTTATTTCTCAACCATTATTAGTTGTTTTTGGGGGAGACTTTCATATCTGGTCAATGTCATTAATATTATTTTGTGTTTTTACTTGGAGTAAATTAATTTTATGATGCTAATTCTTTCAAAGTTTATTTTTTTTATTTGTTCACCTATTTTTTTTTCTTCCATTTTTTGAAGCTGAGAAAAACAACCTTTGTAATATTGTTACTAAAGTGTCTCGTTTCTTGAAATGCTAAGCTTTATGTGTTAACTCGCTGATGTTGCTTACATTAGTGTGAAAACGATCTATGGAGATAGAAGAAAAAAAACAAAACTACTCACACAGACACAGATTGGTGGTTGGTGATGTTTAAGTGATTCGCAATGTATACAAATGAATGGGCAATAAAATAAACAAAAAATGGCAAGAAAGGAGCATACATGCAGTGTGTTGTGTATTTGTTACTTCTGTTTGCATGAGATTTGTGTTGCTATCTGAGAACAAAAATACTTCAACATCATATGCATTAGTGTATTTATTGCAATTGCATGTTTATATCGTGAAGCAATGAAGGTCAACGATTTTAAGGAAGTCATATTAAAATTCAAACAAAACATTTTAGTCCACCTACAGTCATGTGAAAAAATTAGGACACCCCATTTAAATGTTCAGTTCTTTACCAGGGAATGTTCACATAATGTCTGATCTTGTTTTTATTATTTTTTATTATGACCCCCTTCCCGGTTTCTGCTCATCCGCCTGTAAACAAACATGGCGGACCCGTAGTGGTTTGTTAATGTAATTCAGTGTTTTGTATGAAGTTCAGATTATTGAAAAAAAAAATTTTTAGAAGCCAGTTCATTTTCTGACTTTGGTGGGGAACATTTTTAACATAACCTGCAGAATCTCTTCAGAGATAAAGTCAAATGCAGAAAATGTATACAATCCCAATGTTTTAATCAAAGGGCCAAAGTAATTTAACAAAGAATTTTTTGACATACAGTAATTTCAAATAAAACATCTGCTTTCTGTTGTCTTGCTGAAGGATTCATGATCTTTGACTGATTCCTTATGTTGGTCGGACATTTCTCTGCAAATTCTCTTGATTATTCTGATTTCAGGCTTCCTGTGGTACGATCAAGTCCTCCAGAATCGGTTGAAGCAAAGCCGCCCCACAGCATTATGGTTCCTCCACCATGCTCAACTGTTGGTCAGTCCTTGCAGGCTTCATTATGCTGTCTGTAAAAATAACTTTGTGTGCATCAACATAAAGCTCTAAGTTTGTCCAGATACTCTTTTGCAAAGACCAGATCCTTTTTTTTTTTTTTTTTTAATCAGTTTTCTTTTTTAAATTCTTGACAATGAAATAAATGAGTGGTCACTTTAACTTTATTGTAGACAGTTTCATTATACAGTTCTTAATTTAAAAATGCATCTAAATGTCATCTACAAAATTCACAAGCTGAAGTTTGAGTTGCTTAAAGAAAAACAAGACAAAATTTGCTAAAGCTCATGGTTGCAGTTTCTCTTTTGCTATATGTTGATGTAATAAATCACACAAGCTTGTGTTGAAAAGAAATGTGTTGAGATATACAACCACACCATCTACTGGCCGCCGTCCTTCAAACACACAAGGGAAAACCACAGATGTGTATCTCAAAGGTTGTAGAATTTATTACAATTTGACGATCATAAACAAAAAGCTGCAGTTACAGAAAAATGTACAAGTCCTATTTTTTCTTCTTCTTTTAAAATACTTGACGAGTGGCGGGTGCCGTCGCTGCGCGGCCTCGACTTCAGTTTCTGCAACGCCGCGTCGAGGGCGGAGCTTCTCCGACTCGTCTGTACACCGGAGGAGGAGGAATACGGAGACCGGACTCTTCCTCTGCGGAACACAACTCACCTTTGTTGGAGAACAAACTTTATGTGCGTCGAAACAAACAAAATTGAAAAAAAAACCAATCCTACACGGGGTGATGACACCGTTCACACCGTTTCCCTTTGTCAAACGTGTTTCTATCAGACTTTGAGGCGTGCCGAGAGCTGTGGCTGCGTCGAGCGGTGCTTTTAAGACTTTGTGATGGGAGGAGGCGGCGGTGGAAGGATGGGGTGATGGTGGAGGAGGACGAGAGGTGGGGGTGATGGCGCCTGAAGCAGTTACACGCAACACTGTAGAATCTTTTGAAGAAGAAAGTTCTTGTAACAATGAACCAAAACTGTAACTACGATTCGGTTACGTGCCGAGCGAGCGGGGAAACGCCGACGTTGTTTACGTGTGGCTGGTTTAGTGTTGCTGGGAATCGTGGGACAAAATTTCGAAGAATGTGTTTGTTGTCACTTTTGCAATGAGAAATCTGAAGATCCATGATCTGTGTGGATGAAGTGTTTCCTCCTCACAGCTCTTTGTTTTAGGTGCGAGTGTGGCGGGGGGAGGGGATGGAGGCTCTGACCAGGTCCTGCTTGGCCAGTCGATGAGATGAGTGGTGTCGGCGGAGGGGCGGAGCTACTGCAGCGAGTGCATGAAGCTGTCCAGGTTGTACTCCGTGTCGTACTGCTGCTGGTCCCACAGCTCGCCCAGGTTGTCCAGCACAGACTTCATGGAGCTCTTCCCTGAGGTGGACGGCGACTGCTCCCCCCTCTCCGCCTTCTCGTCCTGAAACACAGCGACACCCCGGGAGTCTTCAGTTTGGAGCTCAATGGGTTTTTTTTGTCCCTGCAGATCTTTGTTGCTTCAAACTGTGGCTCGTCTTGGTGCATCATTTACACATTATTATTGTGCCCATGTAAATACAAGCTGCTTTTAAGGTTTCCAGTAGGACTGGACCCAAATATCCAACCATCCCGTCGTCGTGGTAAACAGATATTATGAATATTAATCAATTGGGTCCAGTGTCGCAAACACACCTGCTTGCTCATGTGGATATGTTGGGCTTTTCTATTTTCACTATAAAAGCACATTGGACTGACTAACGTATTTAAAAATGTCTTTTTTTAAAATAATAATAATAATTAAAAAAAAAAAGAGATGTGGAAAGCAAATCTTAGTACAATGCCGTGATATGAAAAATAAATAAAATAAATAAATAAATTAGTTGGTTCCAGATATCCTGAGCACAAAAACTGCCAGTCGGATCAGCCTTAGTTTCCAGGATAATTTGCTGAACCAACCATTTCTGGATTTATCCTTTGCAGATTTGCTGATGCTCTAATAACATGATAAAATACCTTTAGGGCCCACGCACTATATTAACAACTGGGTTGCCCCAACGTGACAAATCTAAACACAAATACGATATATTGAAGCCTTCTCCCCGACTCACCTTATCGAGTGTGAAGAGGTTGAGGACCTGGTCGGTGCCCATGCTCCCGAGGCCGGTGTTCTCCTGATTGATGATGGTGTTGGCGATGCTGATCTTGAATTTCTGCAGTCCCATGATCTTCTCCTCCAGCGTGCCTCGTGTGATCAGCCTGTACACATTCACCACTCGTTTCTGGGCAAAAACAAGAACAAACGGTCAGACGTACTGAAGGCATTCATTAATGCTGAGGAGCACCTTTCAACGTAGAGGCAGCACACACCTCTAACAACACCCTGCATACTGAAACACTACCTGTCCGATCCTGTGGGCTCGGTCCATGGCCTGCAGGTCCCTCATGGGGTTCCAATCATGTTCCACAAACACCACAGTGTCTGCGCCCGTCAGGTTCAAACCCAGGCCGCCAACATGGGTGGTCAGCAGCAGCACGTCGATTGAGGGGTCGTTGTTGAATCTGACGCACAGAGGGGGGAAACAATATCGCGTCAAGTCGACACACGAGCAGCCGGAAAAGCTTTTCCAGGAAAAGGAAAGCGAGCGCCGGACCTGGAAACGATGGAGTGTCGCAGGCCGGCCTGCACGCTGCCGTCCAGCCTCAGGTATGTGACGCTGGGCAGTTTGGGCTTCAGCAGGTCGTGCTCCACGATGTCAAGCATGCTCTTCAGCTGACAGAAGATGAGCACGCGATGCTGGGCCACCACGGCCTCAGTGCCGCCCTCTGACCCGCCACCGCCTCCGAGACCACAGTCCAACAGCAGCTGGAGGGCGCAGGACGAAACACCGTTAATGTCGCAGACATTTTAATCAAACCGCCTCTGCTGATCTCTGGTCCTACATCATGAATCTTTTTATTATCATCATAATTTTTTTCTTTTTAAGTAAATGCAAAATCAGATTGAGACGAGTGAGTCACCTGCTTGAGAGCGGAGAGTTTGGGCGCGTGCTGGATGTCCCGCAGGCTGGAGTTCTGACCGGCCAGCTGCTCCGTGATGCGCTTGTACTCTGGATGCTGAGACGTCAGGACCAGGCTCGGGTGGTTACACAGCTTCCGCAGGTATTGCAACGCCTGAGAGAACACAAACATGAATATCACCATGAGTTGAGTTGAATCTACAAAGAGAAATGACACCAGCCAGAAATACAAACACTTTTGAAAATGTGGGGGGATGAAAAGTCATTAAAGCACAACACTGTAGCTACGTTTTAATGTATAATTTGATGACATTGAGGAAGAAATGTGGCCATGCAGACGAGAAGAGGACTTTTTTTTGGAAGTGGACCACCTGTCCACTCTGACTTAATCCCCCTCACACTGGCTCACATGTACACCAACGTAAAACTCCCAAAACAGCTGAGAACTATATCAAACTTAAAGGCTCAAAGAATAAAATCGGTCTTAGATATGAAAAAATAAATTTCACATCAGAATAGAAGACAGCTGCAGCAACATTTTGAAATCAAAATCAAGGCTATGGCTGAAAGTATGGCAACATGAGCTGGCATTGAAACATGAGGATTCTTGTTGGTTTTTCCTTCGGCTCCCATCAGAGTTGAATGGAAAATTACTCGCAGTTTTTCACGATTTTGATGTGCTTTGTGTGTACATGCTCTCAACGGTGCAGGACTAGTATTGCAGCAAAGTTTCTGCGGCAATACACGAGGAATGAATTTCATCATTGCATCTGTACCTGGAAGACGTGTCCCGTCGCCTTCAGTTTGGGCTTCTCTTCTTCCTCCGTACTGGCCACAGAGATGCTGTCCTCCACGCTGGCTTTGGCTCGAGACTTGGCAAAGTCTTCGTACAACTGAATCTGTAAGTATTGACAAGTTGTTACACAAAGAATAAGTACCAAGGACAGTCCGTCTCACACATCACCTGCAATCATATTTCCAAACCAGCAACCTGCTGTCAACAGAAAGAATCGGAAGAAAAAGAACATGTGCAGCCACACGGACCTGGAGAGGGCTCAAGTTGCAGTAATAGTCCTGAATTATTTTAGGAGGAAGGTCCTGGAGAACATCCTCCTTCATCCTCCTCAGAAGGAAAGGGAGAACCTGTCGATGTAAGGCCTCCATGGCCAGGACACCTGCGAGGGAGAGAAATATTTAACGCAACTCATAATACCATTGTTAAAACGGGATGGGTCGTCTTCTTCGGAGTTTAACTGCAGTTTGCTTCCATAAAGTTGCATTACCAGCATCTGCTGGTTCCATCTACACGGTTTCCAACCACTGTTGGATGAGTCGTCAGATCAGGAAGGTTTGTTTGTCGTCGTCAGGACAAAAGAGAGCCAACTTGCCTGCTTCCTGCTCCCTGGACGAGCTCTTGGCGTCTCGGCTGGCGAGGATAGGTTTCCCGTAGCGAGCGGCAAACTGTCGCTCCGTTCCGAGGAATCCCGGCATGAGGAAGTCGAAGAGAGACCAGAGCTCCAGTACGTTGTTCTGAGGACAGGAGTAAGAAAACGATTCGTCCAGAGACGAACAAACACGGTCGCTGGTTCTACAGATATCATTTGGTGCTTCACCTGAATGGGCGTTCCTGACAGGATGACTCTGAAGTTGGCGGCTAATTGTTTGATCGCTTTGGAAAGCTTGGTTTTCCCGTTCTTGATGACGTGGCCCTCGTCAAGGATACAGTAGTTAAATTTAATATTCCTGAAAAATATATTAAAAGTGTTAATTATGGAAAGTTTTTTTTCCCTAGAAACGTCAAACATGCACATTGGTTCCAGAATTCACCTAAAGAAGTCGACGTCGTTTCGAACGACGTCATAGGAGGCTACGACGAGGTTGTGCCTCTTAACTTGGTGTTGTAACCTGGAAAGTGACAAGTCGTCAGCGACGCGTGTAAATCCTTTGTCTTTAAGGAATATCCTCCGACTCATCCTCACCGCATGCGTTCTGTGGGCGGCCCGGTGTAGTGCAGAGGGTTGAGGTACTCTCTGCTGCAGAACTTGCTCACTTCGTCCACCCAGTGGCCGGTCAGCGTGGGAGGACAGACCACCAGGGAGGGCATCGGGCTGCAGTCTGCGGCCTTGGTCCGGGCGTATTCCTGTGCTCTGAACGACGCAATCAGCAGACCAGGATCACTTTAATGGCGATTCTTTTTTGTTGCCATTTACCACAAAACTTTATCTGCAATCTAACCCGTGTCTGTAGTTTGATACAAATCTCCAAAAAGATTTAAGTTGTGTAGAATCAAATGTCATAATTAAATAATAAATAAAAAAGAAGTACATAACAGAATCAACAGATGTAAGATAAACATGATATAATACAAGGTGACGGTGTTGGTTGTAGTTTTCAACATGAAACTAGGGTCAAATGGTCTGAATCCATTACGCATGTATGTTTTTACAAACTTACTCTGTCAGCATGGCTTTGAAGCTCTTGCTTCCTTTCTAGCATCTTTCATGGCAGCATCACCAAGATCTCAGCTCGGGCCTCATGATGCAATTCTTATTTTGCTTGATCGTTTCCTCGGCCAGATTGGAGCCTTTCTCTGGCCAGTTTTGGCCCACGGGTCTCATATTTGACACCACTTGACAACCATTTTATAAAAATCACAGATTCTAACTGTAAATGACGTTACCCTCCCCAAATCTCTTCACACCCTCAGTGTATAAACTAAGATTGACACGATTCTGCATCACAATTTGTTTCAACCGGCTCAAAAACTGAGAAGACCAAAAAGTGTTCATGCTTTTAGATTTTCTCTGATTTAGTAACTGGAGTTACTGTATAACATTTATGTCTGAAACTGACTGCAGCTTAAAAACAACTGGTCTGTTGAAATCCCATACATTAAAACAAACTACAGGACGTGGTCATAAAAATCGTAGAGATGTGAAGATCTCCAGGTAGAGTGATGTTCGTCAATGTTCCAGCATTACAGCAGGAAGGTCATTGTGGAGACTGTTATGGGAGCCGTTTGTGACTCGGTACCTGAGGTAGTGATCGCCTGCCAGGATGCAGATCGACTGCAGAGTCTTTCCGAGTCCCATGTCGTCGCACAGGATGCCGTGTAGCTTGTACTTGTTCAGGAAGGACAGCCAGTTCACGCCATCCTGCAGGAAGCATCACAACATAACTGCTACATGGCTGCACACTGAAGCAGGACATTGTCATCACAGGCGGCATGAGAAGTGGGGAAGAAAAAAAGGTTGCTCAACTAGAACAGACAGGAAACCGAGTGCGTATTCATCGTGAAGCCGACTGCCTGAAGGCAGCGAGTTGACCAACAGAAACAAGAATGGTAGCAGCATTTCAAACAGTTGGGCTCCATTCGAGAGATGGATGGCTGGGCCAGCAACCTGCATTACTCAGAGACGTCTCATCCCTACTCGGGTGCTTTAAATGTACTCCATAAAACATTAGCTGTCGGCGTCTCCGTTGTCTGCCTGCAGCAGCAATCAAAGCAAAACTCTCGTCCACGTCAGGGAGATGGGAGATTGTCGTCTTCTCGCCTCCAGTGTAAAGTGTTTCACATGTTGCTTAAATGTGTCAATGGGTCGTCACTCACCTGCTGGTACTTCCTGAGCTCGGCTTTGATGGGCACGGGGATCTTATAGTTCTCCAGTTTCCTTCCATCCAGCAGCTGCTCTAAGAAATGGCGTTCCCTCGCCTTTTGGCGGATCAGGTCAGCGGACATGGTGGGAGGGTCAGGTATACCCGCCTGGCAAACACAGCAGAAATTCACTTAGACGACTGGATGGTTTATGGACTTTCCAGCGAGCTGTAGGCTTTCACCTCCAGAGGCAGCAGGCGGATGAGCGTGGCGAAGCACTGCGTGGCCATGAAGCGGATGCTGTCGCTCGGGTCGCTCATACGTCCGAGAACCGGTACTACCAGCAGCACGATGTACGGTACGATGTCCACCTCCAGCTGCTCCATGACACCTGCAAATACGTCAGTCAAGGAAATGACTGTGCAAGAGATGTTAATGAATTTGCCAATTTTGATCTTGCTTTTAAGGTCTCAAACTGAAACCTTACTAATATGGTAACCAATAGAAATCAGCCTCAGCATGCCAACTTCTAGAGAACATATGTCCATTCTGTGGAATTGTGCCGAGTCAGTGTTCTCTGTAGGAGCAACTCAAGCGTAGGATTTAACTTTCTGTCTATTAAAGAAGCTGCAAACATGTCGTTTCTCCAGGGAGTGATGTCAACATTGAAACGCAACTGAACCCTATTCACTCATTTTGTTTCCTAAACTCCATTTCTTTGGTTTTCTTGGAATTACTTATACAGGATGATCTGCACTGTTAATTATACAATAATAATATAGTTTTCAGGTTGGATCTGCAGATAAAATAAAAGATAGATATTGGTACAGAATGCAGCATATGCAAGCAGATGTCAAATGTAGTAGTGGCAAGGCATATTTTATAGTCAGGGAGGTTCATTTGTGAAGGATACACGCTAAAGCCTCGATGGCGCCCTCTTGTTTGGTACAGTCGTCAATGGCGGCCAACCATGGAAGTACATGTTCCAGGAAACTGTTCATGGTCTCCAAGGTGGCGATCTTACTGAGCACACCCACACAGCGAGCTGCCATGTGGCGCACCGCTGTGTACGGGTGCTGCAGACAGGTGAACAGATGGGGGAGATGCTCCATAAGCTGGAAAAAGGCAGGAAAGTTCATTAACTTGTGTGCCAAACAACTTAAAACTGCTTTTAAAATATTATTGTGTAAATCCCTGATGAAATAATAAACACCGCTTATAAATTAACCATTAGAGACGGAGAAAGAAGCAAACAAACGATGCTTCTGTGAACTATTATTGAAATATATGAAGACTGAGCAATTGGTGGTTTAAAAGCATAGTAATGCAGGCCCCGTTTACACAACAACACTTCAAGTTTTTGTTTCCCATCATTTTTGTTATTATCCATCTACTTGCGCTTGTGCAGTAGACCTATTTACAAAAGCGATGGTGCCAATAGGCAGTAGCCATGTCTCCGCGGCAACGTAGCTCAAGTGTTTTCTAAAGGTCCCACCTAAGGAGCAGTTTCCAAAAAGAAGAGTTTCCAGCAACTCCGTGCACCGTTGTTGTGTAAACAAACACCCAAAACGTAACAAAAGTGTTTTCTTTTTCACTCAAATGTGTAAACGGGCCTACGGTCTCTGTGGCTCAGTTGTCTTACTACTGATTTGAGTTCGGGCGCCATCGCTCCAGCCATGACCTCCAGCACTTGCAGAGAGTTGATGAGTTCCTGAGCTGCAGCATCGCCCCTCTCCAGCTGGACATGCCGATCTGGAAAGACAAAGGTGGGCACCGACTAAACACAAAGGGACTTTCTTGACAAAGACAAAAGGTGAAAGCCTGTCCATCATTCTGACTAACTGGTAAGGATTAGATCTTCAAAACATCTGTCCTCCATAAAAAAAGAAAAGTGTTTCATTAAAAGCAAAGGTTAGGGTGTTTTAGATTTCATCTTGCTGACATGAACTTAAATCAACACACTCGATGAAACTCAGTAGCTGCAAGACAGCTGCTGGTATATTGCTCAAACCAAGCTTCACATTTGCTCCTGCCCAAAAATCACAACAAGCACTCCACATACCGATGCTGTGATTCTCAGCCACCACTGTTCTTAGCGGTCCCACTGTGGTGTCCCAGAGGTACGGCAGAGACTTGGTGAGGTCTGCACCAAAGTGCCTGGCAACAGTCGTTAGGGAGAACTCGGCTCCTCGTCTCTGGATTAGAAACGGCTTCTTGCTCTTCAAAGGAGAGTGGATCACGATCAGTAAACGCTGATGACGTGAGCTAAATGTGCCCTGTGGCCACCGTCCATACCTCGTCAGTGTCTGTGTGGATGGTGCTGCCAGGCGGAAGCTCTGTGCTGGGAGGTTTGGGGGCTTTTGGGGCTGGGCCCCTCTTACTGGTGATGGCAAAGGCCGCCTTTTGGTGGCGGTACAGAGTGATGATACCTCGGGTTTTGTTAACCATGTGCTGCATCCCGTCCTTCTCGAAGCCACTTCCTAAAAGCAAAGGAAACAAAAGACATATTGTCATGAAAATATAGACACAACCCCTCACACACAAAAACTTGAGCCATAGCTCATTATAGTTTTAAATCTTCCTAAATTAGTTAGAATTTTACAGAATCACTTGGAGTGATATATAAAATACGTTGACATCGATGTAAATATCAATCAGAATAATAATAATAATAAGGGTGATACTGAACTAGTCCTACCTTTGGCGTTTTCCTGTGTGGGGGGCACGGGGCAGGCGGATGAGGGTGTGGCCGCAGAGTCGGCGCAGGCTGAGGCACAGAGGTTTTTGATGATCTTGGGGTTGGGGCACGGTGAGCGCACGGCACACTGCTGCAGCAGCTTGGCTATAAAAGAAGCGGCGTAACCCTGGATCAGGGTGTTCTCCTCCCTCTTGATGGCCTCCATCAGCGGCCTGATCAGAGGGTTGAGCTTGTCGGGAAGCACTTGCAGATTGATGACGGCGGAGGCTGCGAACATGTGGACGCGCAGGTGCAGCTGCTGCCACTCCGTGTTGGTTTCCATCACAGTTGCTTGAGCCTGCTGTCGTTTACCGTCCAGCGGCTGCCACTGTTTGGACTTCACATTTAATCCCGCCGTCGACTCTGTGAAGATGGTCGTTACCTAGGAAACGAGAGAAGGGGGAAGAGTGTGATTTGTGAGGAGTACAATATCCATTAGCCTTTGGAGCTCAATAGTACCTACACCAAAACAGTCAGCTCCGAAAATCAAGAAAGAAAAACTACAAAATCTTACATATGATTAATCAGTCTTTCAAAATGTACATATATTTGTTTATGATTGCCCTCCATCGAGTTCACAAGGTTATTTTCAAGATTTAGGCTCCATATTAGATCAGTGATTCCCAACACAACTACATGAGCTGCAGATGCTGCAAACTGCTTTTGGTCTGGTCGACTGACCGGTAAAGGCTAAAAATTTGACTTTTATGATGGTTAAACATGTCTGTGTGAAGACTTACCAGCTGGTTGGCCTGGTCGATTGTAAAAACACTACAATTGAGCCGGTCCTGAAGGTCTATGTTTGCCTCAGCCAGCAGAGAAATCAGCTGCTTGCATTCGTTTTGCATGCGAGTGAAGGGGATGGCGATCTCGTCGTAGTAGAGCTGCTCTGATAGAATGGCCTGAAGGCGAGGCTGCACCAGAGACGACACCACCTGACAGCCCTGCGGTGATTCAAGGAGATGAAAGGATTTCAAAGCCGTTCACACGGCATCGTTTGATTGAAAACACAAAACATCCGTTGCAATTTGGTTAGCCGTTTACACAACGGTGCTTGGAGTCATTTAAAATGCAACGTTTTGAACATGGCACCCAAGGTGGAACGTCCACAACGCCTCATGTAACCCAGGGGTAGGGAACCTGGTCCTCGAGAGCCACAGCCTTGCACGTTTTGCATGTCTCCGTGCTTCAACACAGCTGATTGCAATGAGCAGCTCGTGATCTGGCTTTGGGCTGAACCATCGGGACATTCAGTGGAGGGAGACCTGGAAAAACGTGCAGGACGAAGGCTCTCGAGGACCAGGGTTCCCTACCCCTGATGTAAACGGAGCCCGAAATCTTGTGATAATCCAACACCCGTACAAGAACTCAATGTCACCTTCTGTAAGGAGCCCCACTCGCAAAGCACCATCGCCACAGCGATGCGCTGCAGCGCCGACTTGGCGTTGAGGTGGAAGAGCAGCAGCTGGCCCAGAGACTCTGCTGGTCGGATCTCCTGGGATGCAGCGTTGAATTGAGGGTCACAGATACACTGACACAAAGCCCCCAGCAATCTGGTACACAGAGCAATAAAAACAGTGCATTGATATTTTTAAAAAAGGTCACAAGACTTGGAATATTGCATTTCATATAGTTTTCTTAAAAAAAGCAAGGGTCAAACTTACCTCGCAGCCATGAGCCGGGCACGGATCACCACGTAGTCCCTTGTCGCCGTGTCGTCTGCCACCGTCTCTGCGCCTGCTATGTATTCCTGAACTGTTTCCTTCACCTGATTGTTCCCTTGGCGTGCCTTTGTACCGGCCTTATCCTGCTGCATACACACATACTGTATTAGTATTTATATACAGAAGTATGAAACATGTTGCCACTGACGACGCCACCACCGTTATATCATTTAGTTGGTATAAGCTCACAGATAAACCACAGCAGGTAAAGTTCTCATTTTCATCTTGAGTGCTGGTTTGTCACATTGTAATAACAGCACAGTGAGTGTGGGAGCATCCTGGAATTACTTGGAAAGGGTAAAAAAAATAAATAAAAAAAAAAAGGGGAAAAAAACCCTGCAACTCTGGGTTTTGTCAAAATTCTATTTCAGAACATTATTCATATCCACATATACATTTCATCATACCATTTCCAAAACTGATGCACAGCTACATCTTGAAGTTCACATTTTACTCCGGAGGACAAAGACATTTAACATAGAAGAGAGAATAAAAGGGAGTAATAAAAGTCTGCGCATCACCTTGGAGCGGGCCTTCACCTCCAGCAGCATGTTTACATCTATGGGAATGCGGGAAGCCTGCATCATGAGGCAGAGCCAGGCGCCCATCCACGGACAGCTGGCGGCGACCACGTACTGCTGGGGGGCTTGAGACAGCAGCGCCATCCACACCTGTACAGAACCGCAGGCGTTTCATGACAGGCTGACCCACACAGAAAAACAATACTTGGACACAAGCAGTTTGTGTGCAGAGTTCTGATAATCAAACCATTAAAAAATGAGTTGCACAGCAAACCTTTTGTATGAGTTCCAGGATTTCTTCGTTGCTTTCCAGAATACAGGACTGGAAGATGTGCCGAAGCATGTCCTGCAAGATGGGATTTATCCAAGCTGCACAACTCTGAAGAGACAAAAAAATATGTTAAAAAAAACCCCCAAAACAATACAAAAGCGATGGATGCAATGATACCACTTTTCTAAAGGACAAGCACAAGTAATTTTCCTTTAGAAAGGTGGTATCATTGCATCCATACTTGAAATGGTAAACCTTCGAAAAACTGAATATCCGACAATTAAATTTACCTGGTCAGCTTTGGAAAGCAGAGTGAACAGAGTTTCCAGCGCAGCTCGTCGGACCGAGGATATGGTGTGTCTCAGAAACGGCCACACCCGAGGGACCAACACGGTTAGAGACTGCTGCATGCTGCAGCCACACAGGAAGATGCTCACCATAACAAATAATGCAATATTACCAACATAAAAGCTGGCATTTACTGTTGTGATGGGAACACGTTTCAGTAGGTTGATGTGTGCGTTTATATGATAAAGTAGTTTTCAAAAGGAAAGGAAACTAAGACTTCATAACAGTTTGCATGAGATGCACAGTCACCAACTTTAAAAAAGTTTATTTTCTCCAAGTTCATTCAATCAAAATCACAATGCAGCTGGAAATTTCTGTTAAACTACTATTTCTGGGGGGGGGGAAATATTAAAGAGAGACAGGAGGTGTCTGTAACTTAATGTTTCACTTGTGGAAGAGTGTGCACGTTAGAAACTGACCTGCACTGTCTGACTTGTGGATAGGTGAGCAGTGAGGACAACAACGTCATAATACTGTTGGTGGATGCTGTGAGGTCGTCCAAGTCTAACAGAGCGTCCCAGAGTGTGTTCACTATGAAGGGGACCTGGAAGACAAAGTCAAGAAAAGACAACTAGATTCGGAACCAGGACTGCATTAGGCGACATGTACGAGACAATGCTTCAAGTGAAAACGCTTTGCATCAGAAAAGTAAGCAGACACCCAAAACGCAACAAAAGTTTGGTGTTTTCACTTGAAAACACTGGTGTGAATACGGGCCTTAGAATGAACCACATGGACTTGATGTTGATTCACTTCCATACAGACCTTATTGAGCAGCAGCTGCACCAAGCTGTCCACCACAGGTATGAGGGCTGCAGCTGCCACGGCTCGGACGTCGTCATCCAGGTCCTGTAAGCCCTCGGTGACGGCGGGGAGCACCCGCGGCAGTAAAACGGCAATCAAGTCCTGAGGGGCACACGAGCAAACCAGTGACACTTCTGCAGGGAGCGCATGTTTCCAGATGGAAAGAACCTTTTGTCCATGCATACATGTTTCCACCCCCCCAAACACTTCATATTTGACCAGATGGTGTTTGAATCAAACAGGTTTTCGATGCTTATTTGATGCTTTATCGTATGCACACACAAAGCAGGTGGTACCTGACGGACAGCCAGGGCGTATTTGATCCCGAGCAGGCCCCCGTGACGGACCTCCCACTGGTCCTCCTTCAGCAGCTTCAGCAGGACGTTAACGGTCATGGAAACACCCGTTTCATTCATGTGGCGAAGCGCCACGCCGAGCGTCTGGGCGCACGTCTCCCTGACAGGAGCCACAACCTACAGAGGAGAGAGCAGAACCGGAGAATTCAAGTGAATCCCAGAGATGTGTCAATTGCACCTGGAAGTTTAGCAAAAAAAATCTAGATGACAATGATCTCGTGTAGATTTTAAATCATGTCACATACAAGATAAGAAAAGTTGTGGTTTGTGAAATCCTTGTCGTGTTCATGTTCAGAGATGGTAGACAAATATTTTCTCTGGAAACAAAAAATCTCAACAACAAAGTACATTGTGCTGAACATTTTATTAAAATAAGCACTGGCATTACTATAGTTCAATAAATATTGTCATGCTGTCAGAGTGACGATTGCAAATCAAAAGGAGCCCAGTTTATCCTAATTAATCATGCCAAAGCACATAACTGCAAATTGGTAGAAACATTTTTAAAATACCGACATGATGAGAGAAATCACACCTACACAAAATGACACTGTGGGAATTGAGAACAGGAGGCAAGTTGAATGAAAAACAGTTCCTCTGTGAAAAATTTCACACACATGGCAAATGACACCCCCCATTTTACAGCACGTGTGCCAAGAAAACCTGGTCAGGCGATTACCTCGTCAGAGATAAAATCTCCAAAGCGGTCCAGAGCGAAGACACAGAGCAGCCGGATGACCAGATCCTCGATCCACTCCTGATGCTGTCGGGACATCTGGAACAGAGCGGGACAGCGGGGGTCAGGTTTGATGCTCAAGACAGAAGATCCAGAAGAACGAGGAGAGGGTTTAAGACCAGGGGGCTGCAACCTGCCGCTCTGGAAGCACATGTGGCTCTTTGGACCTTTTGCAGTGGTGCCCTGAAGCTTTCCTCAATATTATACCAAAACAAACGTTTCATCTCATCTTCATTTCATTTACACCTCATCCTTTTGAAAATTACGTTAAACTTTTGGATAAAACCCCCCCCCCAAAAAACAATAACTAAAATGGGAAGAAATGTTAAAATGAATAGAATATTTTTAAGAAAACAAAAACAAGCAAACATGCTGAGAAGAGATAAAATGTCTAAATAAAAGTCTCTACAAGTCCTTGAAAAACGTTGCTTGGTCATAAAGGTTGCAGACTCCCGGCTGAGGATGACGTACCTGCTCTGCGGTGCTTCCCACCAGCTTTCCACCCTCAGCACCGTGGGACTTGAGAATCTCTCTAAGCCCCGTCCCTGCACCATGACGGATCTGGAAACAATCACATCCAAGTGGTCGATTCATTTGCTGTAAACTAAAATTCAATACATATTTTAACTGGGTTTTTTTTTTTTTACCTCCCAGGATGGGTTGAACAGGTCATTGCAGAGTTCTTCACAGAAGCTCTCCAGAGGCCACTCGAGAATCTAACCACAGAGGGAGAACAGCAGAGTCCTTATTCATTATTATGTCATAGAAAATAATTCACATTACTTCATGCTGTGATTCAAACAAGCGATTAATGACAAATCGAGTCTGTTTCACTGCTTACCTCCTCTGACAGGCTGGAGTTGTCTGGAACGTTGTCGATTAAGACTTTATGCTCTGTTGCCGGTTGGTCAATAACTACATTGGCAGTTTTTCTTCGCTTTTCTTCGGGCTCGCCCTCAAAACTGTCGTTACTGAAGTACGAAAAGAATAAATCCATTTTATTGCAAAGCTAGTCATCACTACATGGCACAGCAGTCTTTTCCTACCTTAGCATACGTCATAAATAAACTGTCTGTATATACACGGTTTCCTGACTCGCCTCTTTTCGTTGGGATCCATATCTCTGGAGCGCTGCTTTGCCACCAGTTTAGCCATCCGCTTGGCTTTATTCTTCTGACGACTGCTCATGCCGGGCCGGAACTCTGTGTCGATCAATTCAGCGGCTTGAATGGGCTGAAGGCAAAATGATGAAGTTGATTATACAGTTTGTAACATCACAAAGACACACATTAATCATAATTTACATTATAAAGCAGGCAGTAGGAAAACATGTCTGTTATTAAAGGTGTGGGGCATAAAGCTTCAATTACATCTAACCTTCTGCTGGATATCATTAAGGTATGACATATGATTACTCAAGTCATTATTAAATTGTAGGGTTAACTTTCTGCAAATACTAAATCAAGTCCAATTCTGCAAGATTGAACAAAACCGTCAAAGTCACATTGACGGGGAGATTAATTCACCACAGCATTGCAACATTAAAAGAACATCTGAGAAGAAGAGACGCACAGCTACACAACATATCTTGTTTTTTATTCTTACATCAGCAAAATATATCCAGTTAAGTCATGTGATCTTAAGCCTAATGAACCTAAGGTATAGAGTAGAATAGAAATACTTTAACTTTATGTGACCCCTCAGATAAACATCCCCCTTTATTGTTTGTAGTGTCTGTCATTCTCCAACTTTAAAACCGGATGCGTTGTCACTTCCCGTTTCATTCTCGTACTGCCTGAAAATAAACAATGGTGTGTCTGTTGCTGCGGCTTCTTAGGGGGTCAGAAATGTTCAACCGATTTGATAAGCAGTGAAGTATAAAGTGCAACATGAAGGGACAGTTTGATTTACTAAATCTTAAATGACTCGCCAAAGGACACGACAACAAAACAAAAGCCCAACTGACTCACCACGTGGTTGCGGGAGCTTGAGCCAGCGGTGCTTTTACTTCCTGGGGCTCGGAGTCCGCCTGCTTGACACGTGTAGTCCAGGTCCTCATCATTGAACAGCTCCTCCGTGTCCATGCCGATCGCAGCACCCATGTCCAGGCCCAACTTCTTCTGAAGAAGCTTCCTCTGGCGGGCCAAACGCTCCTTGGGGTCCATCTCTCCTGGGACCGAAGAAAAGAGACACTTAAGATCGTGCGTTCACAGTGGACATGGAGGAGTCCATTTATCTTCATATGAACAACAGAGTGGGGACCGAGAGTTAATGCATGCAACTGAAACTACATAATGGCTGCATGGTCAGATAAATGGTTCAAAATGTCACAGAATCTAATGATGTGACTAAAGTCTTTTTCTATACAAAACACATTTAAATTAATAAATGGATAACCTTACTGGTGGCATTAAATTTGAATATGTAAGACTTCAGTATACATATATATATATACACACACATCTGTTCACCTTTGATCTCAGCAAAACGTGCAAGCAACTGAGCTTTGAGAGTAACAGGCAATCTTTTTGGTGCTCAAGCATCCAAAAGGCAAGGCAAGGTTATTTGTATAGCACCGTGAATACACCGAGCTATTCAGAGTGCTTCACAAAGGCAAAGAAATGCATACGATTTCCCCCCAAAAAGATAGAGAAAATAAAAGAGCATTAAAAAGATAGTAAGGAATTTAAATGAAGCTACTTAAAATGAATCTGGAATAATGAAAAATTAGAATGATTACATGTTGCCATGTTAATTTGGAACTTTTCTGAACACTTGACACCATTGCCGGGTGAACGCAGCCTCAAGCTATGGGTCAGAGTAAACGTGTGCCTGCGTCGGAAAAACTACAAGAATGGGTGCCACTATAGCGTAAATGTTTTAGGAAAAAAAAGAAAGAAAGCATTACAAACCAGTTTTGTCATCTGGCAATTCAAACTCGGCCCCAGCAGATCCCAGCAGAGACGCTCCATGTTTGAGGAGGCGGGAGATGTCAAAGTGGTAGAAACTTAGTCGGTCGCAGGAGGAGTCCTCTGGAGAAAAGTCTTCACAAGACTCTACAGGAAACAACACACGTCCAGTTAAGCACCCCATAAATCTTAAACAACAGTTTCTCATTCTTTACTTTTATGCAGCCCAAGTTTGCTCTGTGTACAACAAAGAATCGATTCTAAAAACAACCGCGTTGATTCCACAGCTGGATGTGTGTGACATTGCTGTGTGGACCTGTAGAGAAACGTGGTTTCAATCTCTGACTTTGTACATTAAACTGCAAAGTCATTTTGTGGTATACACAATGACGTGGAAGAACAGTTCATCTCCAGGATGTTCCTCTTTCACATGTATGAGAGCCGTCAAAGTGGAGTGTTATGAAACACTGCAGGATTCAAGTGTCAGAATCAATCCAGTGTGCTGTGAGGCTCAGCAGTGACGTGGAGTTCCAGATGTCTGCAGTAAAACTGATAATTATCACTTATCATTTTCAATTGTCTTGTATGTTGTCATGTACTTTGTTGTACTGCTCCATAAGATGGAGAGTGAAATATACTGTCTGGATCTATGATTTAAGCTTTTATTCATTAACAGTTTACAGAAAACATTGTACAAGTTACTATTCTTGTGGATATCTGAACATTTAGAGAATCATGTGGAATTGGGAATCTTGTCAGCTCACACTGGCTCCAAACATGTGGTGTATTTGACAGTTTTGTTTGGCACATCCACACTGCACTCGGATCCGTTTTACATGTTTTATAGAGATGCGTCGTTTGCAAACGAGTCAGTCGTTTGAACGTCGCCCAGTTGGGAGTTGTTCGTATGTGCAAATTGCCCACGCATTCTTCACGTGTCACCTGTGTGCCCGATGAGTCCAAGTTATCAGCGTTGAATAACTATTGACGTCGCCGTCGTCCACAGCACGCCCCATTGATGTGAACGCAGTGATATATGCACAGCTAATTTAGAGGACAAGCGACTGGAGAGGAGCCACATTTACCACTTTATCAGAGAGGAGGAGAGATTAGTTGGCGGGGAAAAAATAGGAGCCAGAGTCAAAGGAAACGTAGCAGCCTTAGGATGCACTTTTCTGGAGACGACGCGTGGATAGAGCACAATGCAATATTTGTCAGAAAAACATCTCTTTCAAGCTTGGGTCAACAAACAACTTACAACACCAAAACTCATCCCCCAAAAGTATGTTAGAAAATAATGGACTGACTCCCTTGGTCTCTCTTCCACCGATTCTCCTCATTCTGCCTCCACATTAGCGATGCGACATTTACAAACAAGCCAGTTTTTTTAAATGAGCTCCGATGCCACTGCCTCTTCAAACAACGGCATTGTAAATATTGCAAGTTCTTGGACTGTTTTTGCATTTGCACTTTGAAATATTTCCAAATCGCTCATCACTTTTGAGCCTCTGCACGGCTGCTGTGAGATGAGACTTCATGGCAGCAGCCATAAACAATTAAAAACAACTTTAAAAATGTATAAAAAAAAAAAAAAAAAAAAAGCAACAATGTTCCCAGATCAGCACATCATTCATTATCAATGTATATCATTCTGTGATGAGAACGACAGTGAGTGGCCAGTAGTGAGCCCAAAGAAGAAAACACTGCATTAAGCATGTATGTAATGGTTATGTGATGTTTCAGAGCATCATTTATACTGTATTAAACACAACAATGAAAGAAAGCCTTGCATATTTGTTTTCATAACATAAAATGTACGAGGTTTTGTTTTTTAATACAATCTTCAAAAATTTGACAATAGCCATGTCAAAATGGATAGCTCACAATAATCACAACTCTTGTTGACTTTGTGCCACTAAATGATGCCTACAAACGCACCTTTTATTTCCCTGAAGCACCAACTAAGCACGAGGTCAACAGCCCACACAAGTGACTGACCTTATGCATTACTGCTAAACAAGGGTGAACATTAGTGGTCTGAACGTTTTCGTCAACATTTCTGTTTAAAAGACACGAGAGGACATCATGTTAAAAAAATATATATATTTTTAGTACCCTTTTACTGGACATTATTTCAAGATAAAATGACAAACATACAGTTAAAGCTCACCTTCTTTAGGTCTGGGACATGGTTTCCACTCTGGAATATTCTTCACAATGGCCTCCACAGCTTGGCCTGCTGCTATACGAGTATCCCAGTTGGGACTCCTCAGATAAGTCAAGACCTTAGGATTTAAAAGATCAAAATTATATTTACCACCAGAGTTGAAATTGTATGATCTCCAAAGGGAAACGCACAGACACAAAACACTCTACAAGCTACAGGGGCAATGTCAGAAACGGTCATTACAACCAGGTACAATTCCAGCATGCACTTCAATGTTGCACAAACATGGGAGAGGATATCTTCTGAAAGCCTGTAAGAACAAAGCTATAACAGATACATACGCACATACCTTGGATAAAAGGTTATTGAGCTCATGTGGGTGCAGTTTGACCACTTCCCCGAGCTGCTGGGCCGCCGCTTTCCTGGTTACAGGTGTTGTGCCCGTGTCGAGCAGGATGAACAAACGATCAAGTCTGCAGAATACAAAAGAAGGTCAACAGAAGCAAAGTAAGACGACTGGATAATCCATCCATCCATCCATCCATATTCTATGCCGCTTAATCCTGTGCAGGGTTGTGGGAGCCGATACCAGCCAACAGGATACACCCTGGACAGGTCTCCAATCCATCATAGGGCAAACACACCAAAACAGACAACCACACACACATTCATGTCATCAAGGGACACAAATGAACCTCACATGCATCTTTTTAGATGGTGGGAGGAAACCCACGCACTGGGGGAACATGCAAACTCCACATCGAGGTGTTAAGACTTTTTGGTTATCTAGATCAAAAATATACAAAGGGACATCATGATTGTGCTTCACCAGCGACGCATGAAGGCAACCTGCCCAACAAGACCCGTCTGTCAACGTGGTCATTAGCGGTCTATTAATAAAGTTCAGTGGATTAGAGATATACAGAGTGTGACCCCGAGTAAAACCACACGTAATCTGGGCTATAGACGAGTGTGTACAGTGGTGCGGAAAAAAAGAATAAGTAGCCCACTGACACCACGTGGAGTTAAAGCAATCACTGGGGTGAGTGGGGTACAAACATGCACCCCGAGATTGCGGTGGACTGTCAAAGTGACGTAGGAATCTAGATCGATATGCACATAACCTGCAGCGACTTAACTAGATCGCTATCTAATGTCACTGTCCAGGTAATCCCCTTAGAGAGCCACAAGACAAAGATTATGCATGTTTGCAGACGAGCTCTTGTAACTCCACAGCATCGTTGGTTCAGCGTACGTAACCACTGCAAACCGGGAGGGATCAAATGGATATCCAAGAGTGGGGGATTTAACTTTTAATTAAAGTGGCGCACGTGCATCACTATGAGTCCATTAGGCCAACATTCTATTGTGTTAATCTCAATAGAACTATAATCCATCAACTCCAGAAGCTAGCAGGTGTTAGCAAGCCCGCTAGCTAATTGTTACGGGAAAAGTCGCAATAAGCGGAGCTACTACAGTAAAACCACACCTCGATACAGCCATGGCCTCTTTCGCTCACGTCCCGCATCCAACGAGCAGGTGGTGACCGAAGACGCTCCCTCGAAGGCCGTTTAAACGTGTCGGCATGAGCCGGTTAACGGCCGCCGCTAGCTCGCCGAGGCCCGGCTGTGCGCGCTCCGGACCGGCCCGAAGGAGAGAGACTTCACCGCCGATTCATGGCTTCAAAGTTCTCCCCGTGGTCCCTCCGCTTTCCTCTCTCGCCAAATACCACCAGCCCGAAAGCCCGGTTTATCCCTCGGAGCTCCTCGCAGATAAATATTTCAACCTGACGAGGTTTAAAGAGTTATTTTGTTGCACGCTGAGGACGGCCCAGAAGACTGTTTTTATATGAGGAGCCATCTTGCATTTATTCCTTCCTCCAGAGCAGGCGGACGCTGATTGGCTGCGAGCGTCCGCGAGAGCCAATCAGATGGCGCGTTAAAAGAGGAAACGAACAGAGAGAAAAAAAGGAATTGTTTCTTTCTTTCTTTTTTTTTTTTTTAATGTGATCGGACACATTAGAGCATAGTATGTGGTATTATTGAATTGATAGCAACAGTATTTAATACTTTCACTGCTCCAAACCTTCAACTCACCTCTGTAGATCTTCCAAATGAAATTATGACGTTATAGAGAGGCAAAGGATGCTCATCTGGAAAAGGCCCTCCTTAGAAATTAGACATTTGATCAGATTATTATTGAAGCCCTTTCCCTAGTTACTGTCTGCAAAAACAATATGTCAGGAATCCCCCGACGAGTTGCTGTGCTCTGCTGAGACGCATCACATCTGTTCCATTTTTTTTTTTTTACAGTTTAATTTTACCAGGTCAATTATAATGACATGCTGGCCAAGAGGCAGTGGAGAGGCACAAAGAAAAACATAGGATCAAATACATACGTACAATAAAGCAGTGTCACACGATCATAAAATAAAGGAAGTAGCATTCACAGCGTTAACAATGATCCTTCATTATTGGTTGTGGTATTTGTGAGAGAGGAGAGTGGAATCAACAGAGAATGTTTTACGTCTGTTACAGATGATTCCAGTCTTTTGCAGCATAAAACCAAGAAATCTACAACTCACTTGTAGTTACCATCGGGGGAGAAATATTATTGCATTCTTTTATTGTTTGCTTCATTGCCCCTATTTTGATCTGAATAAACTAAAGGTATGGAAAGAGTTACCAATGACTTATAAGAATTTTTGAGGCAAAGCTGTAGACGACATCATCATAGTTTAAGATGAGGAAAACAGTAATTTTAACCAGTTGCTTTTGTGGAACGTGTAAAGGATTATTTGTTACGATAAAGCATTTATGTAGGTTTCAAACGTATACTGCTGTCAAGCCAAGATAACGAGGTGCTCATAGCTTTCAATGTACTCAAAATCAGAGCGTTGTTATCACTATCAACAACACAACTTAAAACTTCTCTGAACGCAACAATGTGCTGGTAGCCTCTCTAATGGAGCCCCTGCTTGCTGCTGCACTGAATCATGTTAAAGAATAAAATGCACTCAGAGTTGATGGGGTCGAGGGTTTTCCTGAGGGAGCGACAGAGGAGACCTGCCCACTGTTGGATTTGGACTTGCACACGTCCAATATTTTCTCTAACCTCTTGGTCATCACTGCCCCCCCAAAATCTGGGTACGTCAAAAGAAAAAGAAAACAGGAGGGAGCTACTTAACAATGCAATAAATGTATCGTCCTTTGAAGTATAATGGTTAACACACGTGTCATGGTGAAAAGTCAAATGTGTTCCAGATAGTGTCTGTTCTTTAAAAAAGTCTATTCTATTCTATTCTATTCTATTCTATTCTATTCTATTCTATTCTATTCTATTCTATTCTATTCTATGTCTGCAGCAAGTTAGCACACCACAACACTTACTAACTTCCTCAAATTTTCAAACCAGTTGTGCTTTTGACCTGAAGTTGGATGCAAGTTTGTAGATTTCATGACAGAATTCTCATGAGGGTTCTCTGGGGGCCTCCACGTCACATCTTGGGCCTGACGGGTTTTTTCAGAGGAAAGCCCCAAATATGTGATTTTCCCAGCTTGTTACATGTCCCCAGAATGCACAAGGTTTACGTCATTGTTCAGTCTCATTAATGAAGTCATGCTCAAAAATCACGAGATGACAATGGATTGGTTTAGTTAAAAAAAAAGAAAAAAGAAGCCACTTTTAAGTTAAGCATTGTCTATGAATGCCTTTGTGGTCATTTTTTTCCCACTGTGGGATTTTACCACAAATTCCTCTCCGTCAGCGTGTATTACAAATAAAGTTGCTCACTCACTTTTAATAATGTATTTTTCAGCTTGTGCTTGCAGACCTAGAAACATTTTTCAGCCAGACATGGTTTCAGCTCTGATTTTATTGCATCTTGCTTGCTTATTGCTTGCTCGTGTGAAATTGTTGGATTTGGATGAAAGGCTCTTAAAATCAAATGTGTTGTAAAATGTTACTGATTCGTGATATTGTCCATCCCAGTTCCCATAACGACTTCTTCTGTTGTCCGTACCTACATTAATCCTGGCACTGGAGTAACACCATAACAAGAAAGGTGACAGATGCGGATCACGTGGAGGGTGAAAGAGATTAAATAAAGATGAATGAAATTAGGTGACATATTTCCGTAAACATGCTTTACTTGCAATCCAGAACTACTCACATTGAGGAACTATTATTTATTGAACATGTGTTTTTCCTTTGGCAACATTCACCTAAAGGCCAAAATGAAATAGTTTTGATTCAACAATAAGTACGGTGAAGTGTCAATAAGTACATTAAAATCTCCAAAATGTTCCTGATTTGTAATATATTTTCTTACAAATGTTGTTTAATTCTCTGTTGAAACCATGGGTGTATACCTGGCTATCTGGTGTTAAAATGATAATATATTAATAAACAAAATATATTTGAAAAAAATACACATTAGGAAGTATGAGTTAGTTTTCAGCAGTCTTGTGCAAGTTGAAGTGAATTCGTACCTGATTACAGTTGCTCGTTTGTCATTTGAAAAGTATAGATTTTACTGCAAGTAAAGAGCAGTAGGTACTTTGAAAAATAATGGATTACTTTTAAATTGTCTCTCAATTTGATTCCCTTCTCAAGTTCAGCCGATGCTAAAGCTGTCAAGTGCTGCTGCACACGGAATTCTAATCTGTTTTAGTGAATCGGTCATTAATAAAGTTCGATATACAGCATGGAGGGTTCCACTTTTCAGCAGCCATTTATAACTCAACCTAACACCAATTCTTTAGAGAAGGTGATTCATGAACTAACAGCATGGAAATGAACCAACATGCAGGCAACTCAAGTTGCAGTCATTAGATAAAGGCTAATGTTAAAGTGACAGCCAATAAATATTCCATGTTGCTTTCGAGAGGATTGAGTTAGTTCATACTGAAGATATCCTCCTCCTCCTCCAGTGATCAGTGAACAGCCGCACAGATTAACCAACATGTATCTGCATGTTGTGTCCACTGACTCTTTTCCTTTTGCCTCTGCGTTTTCAGATTAGTCACAGCTTGCTGCGCTGCTGACGTCTACCACCCATCCGTCATCAACCTCAGCGTTTCTAAAACCTCATCCAGAACGCCTTGACTTGCTTTTCCATTATCTGTAAAAGATCAGGGGGGAAATGCCAGTACGTGTACTGTTTAGTGACGCATTTTCGTCAATATCCTGCTTTAAAAAATGTGTGTTTGAGAGAAAGAGTGAGGTCGGACTGAATACAGTCTGGCACACAGTGAGACTGTCCCCGGATTTGAAGCTTTTTGTGCA
The DNA here is from genome assembly GCF_963422515.1 of Blennius ocellaris. Taxonomy (NCBI): domain Eukaryota; kingdom Metazoa; phylum Chordata; class Actinopteri; order Blenniiformes; family Blenniidae; genus Blennius; species Blennius ocellaris. Next base: position 6,567,158 of record NC_137662.1, read on the forward strand.
TGATCTTCCTGTGTGTGGGTTTCCTCTTAAAGTCCAAAAGCAGTTCCTGAAGCTGATAATCTTTAAATTTGCTGGAGATGTGAATGTGAGTGTGGTAACCTGTCTCCATTTCTTCACCCTGTGACACTGGCAACATAGATCGATGTGAACATGTGAACCCCGCCTTCACTCGTAGTCAGTCAGGATTTAACCTGAGTTAGATAAAGCTGGAGGATCACGCAGTCAAGTTGCAAAGCTTTCTTCAGATTTGTAATTCTTCAACCAGGAAGCATTGGAGAGCACAACTAAACTCACTCATCACATGTATATTCTGGTTTTCACAGGAGAAATGACTCAATCATGTTCTTTATGGTACATACAAAGAACAAAGCAACACATAATAAAAATATACACGCATGCACGCACGCACGCACACACACACACACACACACACACACACACACACACACACACACGCAGGATTAAGATGCAGGCATTGTGGACAGTATAACCAGTATCACAGCCTTGAATTTTTGATGATTTTTTTCTAAGTCTCACTCTAAATTGTGTAATACCTCCGTTTGTTCCGTCTCATAATGAAGATCTGGGCTGTTTTCAGAATCTTTGTTATGAAACTGTTACGCAACGTCTAAAATAAGAACAGGGCAGCGCAGCTTCAAGTGTATTGTGTGCTCATATTAGATTACTCTAAATCCCATCTTACTTATTTCAAAAGGTCTAAAACAAACCATGATTGATGAACGCAGTGATTCTGCATCTGATATGATGAAAGAAACTTTTTTTCAACAGTATAAACTGATTATGAGTTTTGTGTTACAAAACGAGTGAAATGCAACCGTGTGCATACATGCTCCAATGAGAATGCTCCATGAGGTGCACCATGACACGTTTGGTGGAGGTGACATTGCCACCGACCATCCTCCTCTCCACACCTTTGGTTTGCTCGATGCTGGTGAAAAGGAAGCAAACCGTCAGACATCAAGTGGCGGCTTGCAGAAAACGCAGCACCACATACCACATACTGACAGTGAATCATGCAATGTTTCAAACCCGATCTGTGTCTTGCAGAAAACAGGGTTAAAAATAGACAAACCTTCACAATCAAAATGCCAGGGGGAAAAAATGAGTTATATCCCATTAGATATATGGGATGATGGTTTCCTCAGCTGTGCTTGAGGACAAATAGAATCTCCTCAGCACAGAGTCAGCGGTCATCACAATGAAGTTACAGATTTCTTCCAGATTTCCAAAGAGCTGCATGTAATATATCAGGCATTCAACTATCCAAGAAGCCAGAATTATTTCATGAGATTAGTTTATTGTAATTACACCAATGATCAGCTATGACCTTTTTCTTTTTCTTGCTTTCAGTGGAGACAAAGAGGCTCCCAGATAAGAAGTAAAATGTCCGTGGAGGATATAGTGATCTATAGTGACAGTTCTGGAGCCAGTTTAGTAGAACTTGGGAGACGTGGAGGTTTGCTTTATAGAGTGATCTGCGATAGAAGGGTAGCAGCTGTCTTGAAAACGTCTTGCAAGACCGACAGCACCAGCTATTTGTTGTGTCGTTTAGAAAAGGTGCCACTAACTAAAAGACAGGAGTCTGTAGAGGAGTTGACAGAGCTGAGGGTGTTACAGTTTAGCCTGGGAGTGAGCAGAATGGATAGAATTAGGATGGGGTTCAGGAGAGGGACAGCTCATATATTTTGATGTGAAGGTGAGCGACAACCTTGAGACAGAACCACACAGACTCACATTCACAGCTCGGGCCAATATAGGGTCACCACTTAATGTCACATGCGTGTTTTTGGACTGTGGGAGGAAACCGGAGTACCCTGAGGAAACCCAACACACCCAAGGAGAACATGCAAATTCCACAGAGAAAGGGCTACTTTATCTAATTCTGAAAACAATACTACTTAATTTGACAAGCACTTCATCTGGTTCTGTGGCCGTCACTGGAAGGCTGCTACATAACGAGCGTGGTGAGACGGAAGCCCCTGACATGACATGGTCTTTAACAACTGAAGCCTCTGTGCTGCCTCAGAGAGCCTCGTTTCTTTCTCAATAACAGCATTCTTGCCATTGACCCATCTTCGCAGCGTGGCCCGGGGACAATTACACACCCTCCAGAGGAAGCTAACACTTTGGCTCAGTTGTCAAGTCACTTCTTGTACTCTTCCTTCACTCATCAATTTGCTCTCCTCCACACAGATTGCATTTTCAATTCCTTTCCTCTCTGCATTGTTTTCTCTTGCTTCCTGTCCCCTTTCCCCCTTGTTTTTTTGGTGGGACTCATCTGTGTCTCATTGCTGTGGACTTCTCTCTCTCCATTTGTCTCCATTATGTCTCAATGAGGCCATTACACAATATATTAGGGATCACTTGATTCTTATTGATGTACATCATTTTTAAGTGAAATTTGTCTGCCAGGCCATTTACCTCAATTGAACCACTTTTTTCTTACCATGGGGGATTTAGAGCATCACCACATCTGTCGGAGGTTTAGCCTGTGGCCTGCTTTTCTTTCTTTTTTCTCCCAAACATCTTCAGAATGAAGGGTTTTGTTATATTCTAATCTCCATTCACTGTCATAGCGCTACCTTGTGGTATCAGGAATGACACGTTCATTGGAGAAAATGGTGACCGTCAAAACTGCGTTTGTAGTTCTACACATTTCAGGACGTTCTTTGCAACAGCATGCAGCACAATCGCATGCACATGGGGAAATATACTTACGTATTGTTAATTTTATCTGTAAGTAATGAGACAGCAAATATCTGCTTCCTCTAGATTTGGTATTTCCTGCAGCAGCATTTGCCTTTTGTCATTATGGCAACGGTGATTCTGAGTCCTCACAGTCGAGACATTTGAGGAAGAGAGGCTGTTACATGTTATTATAAAAGTGCAATGCTAATTTTAGCTGGAGTTTTCTTTGTTTTGGATATAAACTAAGGTGGTAGGCTCGCATTTGTCAGCGTGCATGTCTCAAACATACGGTTTTATCATGAAGAACTTTGGAGATATTGATTCTTTAATTTCCACTTTACACAAGTGTGAAGGACAACCTGTTCACTCAAAAGACATTGGTTATGAGTGACATTGAAAAATCAATCCATGTAATTATTGTATAAATCATATTATCTAATTTCGTCATTGAAAAAACTGCAGAGAGAGTCCTGACAGCAACTAGCAGGGGAGATCATATCTATCCGATATTGGCTTCCTGTAAAATCTTGATTAGAATTTCTGATTCTTCTTCTTGTGTTTCTTTCCTGGTCTGTTTTTTCTCCCTGTAACTTCCTGCAGGATCTCTGACTGTGGATTTGGAAGTTTGTGATCCATGGGAAAAAACTTTTTGGCACCCAGCAGCTCTTCACACTGCTCCAGCACATGGTTTTAGGACAAAACACTTGATTGTGAGCTATGATTCATTTACTATGTTCATATCTTAGAAATGCATTAGAAATTCAGCAGTAAGGGTGTGTAAATCTTTCTGCGCCTGCGGGGTAAGAACTCCTCAGAAACAACAACTCGTAAAAAAAAAAAAAAAAAAAACCTGTACATGTTTCTCTTTCATCCGCAGCCTACACTGGTAAAATTATTCTATTATTATACTTTTTTTTGTCATGAAAATTTAAATCCAAGTAAAGTTCATGTTTTTCCTGTCTCAGGATCTTTAGGTCCATCTGTATAAACTGGAGTGTATGCTTGATAGACTGTTCACAATCTATCTTCCAGCTCTTTGTATATCTTCATTCTATCCGTCTGTGGCGCTTGGGAATCCCGATGGCCTGCGGGTATTGTAGTATTTGGTGTTTTGAAATAGCAAATGAAATACAGTAAAGATAACAAGATTCGTTTTTGTGGATTCCTCCATGTTGCTTAAATTATTCATGCCCCACACCCAAAAAAAAATGGACCAAATATTGTTGACTTCAATACTAGATATATTTGTGTACTAACCTGAATTTTTATTGTTGACTTCACAAATTTAATTGAGCTTAATTTATGTCTCCTCAGATTGATTTTTCTCAGTGTAGCACCGAGTAGAGTATTGAGCTCCTTTCACCAATGCAACCCCATTCAAGTCCGATATAAAAATCGAAGATAACACAGTCACTGGGCATAAATCAGAGGCTGCATTAAGACAATACAGACAACAACTTGGTCCTTAATACCAAAAAGCAAGGGAATAATTATTAGCAGCAGGAGAAGTTGTGGAGACCGGGTGGGTGGAAAGTCTCACATTAGCAGATGTTCACATGTTTAACCCATTGAAAATGTTCAATGAGGACTTATTTTTCTCAACAAGCTGGAAAAGCCTCCCAACAGTTCCCACAGGGCCCGATGCTTAACGTTGACAAATGCACATGTGGGAGCTTCCCCAGCAGCTGTGTGGTTTGCCAGCTGCACAGCGGCAGACGATGGAGAGAGGAGCCCAAATTATACGGACAAAGAGTTCAAATCTCTACTTTGTGTGTGTGTGTGTGTGTGTGTGTGTGTGTGCGTGTGTGTGTGTGTGTGTGTGTGTGTCCTGGCCAAATAATCAGATCCAGAACCAAAACTAGTGCTGATAATCCCCTCTTCTTATTGGTTGACATGGATCCGTTTGAAACACACAAATAGGGATTTTAAAGTCTTTCAGCATTGCCAGTTTTTGTGATTTTCCTTTTCCTGCATGGGAGGCAGTGGAGCAAATGTATGACACGATCGGGTCGTGGCATGACAGATTTATTACAGTTCAAATCAATGCTTCCTGGTCTTTTGTTCCCTGATAGCAGTTGTGTCAATCATCAGGCCTGTTGGTCAAATCAGGCCTGGAGGAGGTTCAATCTGTTCCACAAAGTAAAAAAAAAAAAAAAAATTCAATTCAATTACCGGTAAATTCAATAAACCACCAAGAAAATAGTAAAAAAAAAGTTTTCTTTCACAACTTTCTTAAGAGTGGTGACACGATACCCAACAGCTCAAATTTGATGTTTACAAAAAAAAAAAAAAAAACATACAGCACTACATAAAGCAAAACACTGGTTTCTGGCTGTTCTCCAGGCCTGCTGTCAGTTCTACAAAGCATCTTATTGGTGTGCAAGTGAAATTCTAACATCTGAAAAAGTAACGGCTTTTTTTGTTGTTGTATTTGTTTATGAGGGGTTTTTTTCTGGTGTGTCTGCGTACGTTCTATTAGGCCCCATTTACACGACAATGAATACGAGTGTATCCGCAAAACTTCTGTCACTTTTTTGTCTATTTATTCTGTGTGCTCTTTCTGTGTGGAGCAATGCCACAAAGAATTTCCCTCTGGGATTAATACAGTGTTTCTATTCTATTCTATTCTTGTTCACTGGACATACCACACTTTAACATATAATAAAAATGACAAAATCTACATAAACAAATAAAGACAATTTTTTGTACAATGTATGATCATGCAAGATTGTACTTTGATTAAACTACTTATTTCTTTTTGGGTTTTTTAAACATCCTTATATCATCTGTATAAACCGGACTGTATGTTTGACAGATTGATCATAGTCTATCTTCCAATATCTTTGATGTTCTATCCATCTGTTGTGCATGGGAATCCTGATCGCTTATGAGTGTTGTAGTATTCAATGTTTTAAAATACCAAATGAAACACAGTAAAGATAAGATCATTTTTGGTTCTGGGGATGAATTCAGAAACGATTGTCTCACATTATTTTAATTATTCATGTTCTGTGAAAAAAAGTTTCTTGTATCTTGTAAATATTTGTAACTTCAATACTTGATATATTATATACATTTTCATTGTTTGTTTCACAGATTCAATTAAGATAAGGTTACTGCTCAGATGTATTTTATCAGCGTCGTCGAATCACAGGTTCATCAAAGGTAAAGGAAACAGACGGCAACACACAGGTTTACACCTGAAGGCAAAATCATAGCCACATGTGCAATTATCATGGCACATGTTCCTGCATTGTGTTGGACTTTGACAATGTTTTGTTCCAAGAAAGAAAACTGAAAAAAAAAGGTCCACAATGCCGCTTATCAAACAGTTGATAGATACAACATTCAGAGTGGCAAGAGCTGTCTTCGTAAGTCTCAGTCTCACCCACTGGCTTGGAAAACTTATTGTCAAAGATCTTCTGGAGAGAATCACAAAGAAACCCGCTCGTCTCCACGTTCATCACGTCGGCCTCCTCCTCCACAGGAAGCCTCCTGCAGCAGATTGGAAATGCTATCTCAGTGAGTCTGCCACAGTGTGACTTGCAGGAATATGAAGAGCGGCGAAGATTTATTCAGAACTGTTGTTTCTGTCAAGGTGGTTTCTAACAGTAACTCACTTAAATGAGGGTCATATAAAGCCCCGCGGGGATACCTTTAATGAAAAGCCCTCAGTCCTGTGCCAAGAGTGAATAAACATACAATATAAAGGCTGAGGTGGAAGGAAAACAAATTGATTTAGAGTTTATGCGAGGGGGCAGCAAGTGGTTTTCTGAATCACATTCTCAAGATGTCATCCTTCTTTGATGCAGGGAGAATGGGGGCATGTGGCTCTCACTGTTAATATAGCAGAGTAAATATTTATCTCAAGCTTTAGAGCAGCCAGTCTCATTCATCTTCACTTCAAGGGCAATAAAACTGTTCTGACTGTAGGGAAAGTACATAAATATGTTTTTCACATTTGCAGCTTCTTCTTTTTTTCTCACCCCTTCCCAAACACCGCTGGGGATTTTAAAGTTTAATAGTACATGAATTAAGTGGCTGTCAGGTTGGCAGTGTTTATTTAGTCTCATGTCTGGGTTGGTAAAGATATTTTAACACACATATGGAAGAAAGACTGAAGAAGCGTCACTAAAAAGTGTGGCTCACATTGCCCTCTGCAGGCTGCAGACTGCCATGACACACTTGGAGGACTTCGTAGCTCGGTGTAATGTGTGTAGAATTATACATGTTTAAATGCAGTAATGATTACAAAAAGGTTAGTCTGACTCATAGCAATGGTTTGTATTCTCTCGTGAAACAATATTTTATTCAAAATAAAAAGCTTATATCTGATGTTTGATATATTAAAGGTCTCTTTACCGTTTTCAAAATGTATTTGTTAAATTAAATGGGAACGGCACATACCAAAAGCTTTCCATGCTGAAGACATTCAGGATTTGTTTAGATTAGTTACTAATTTATGAGGTTTTACTGCAGGTTGACTCTTACAGGCAACTACATGAACAAAAACGTATATCAAATGTAAGATGTGGTAAATGTCAGACTATGTCTTGTGTGCCCATGACTAAAATACACTTGGGTAAAGTTGTACGTCGAATAGATGCAATTTTGATAAGCTTTCCAACTTGTTTTGCTCAAACAGAAATGACATGACCAAGAGGCCTTCAAATTCCTTTATCGCAAATCCATTATTTACTTTAAATGGTCTTCTATTCCTGATGGAGAAAATCTCTTCACTCCATGATCCTTTATATCGGAGATCTCATCGTTTAGTCAAGACCAGAGACGAAGGATGGGCATGTAGATCGACCAGTAAGCAGAGAACTCGGCTTTACAGCTTGGCGACTTTTTTTTTTTTTTAAACCACTACAGCAATACACTTTATTGCATCTCACCATGTCTAAACACATTACTCCTGAATAAGATTCCAAAGTATTGGGAATAGCTCACACACTAAAGTACAGGGAGCGACTAGTCCATCAAGGGCTGTTGTACAATTGTAGAATCTGGTTTAAGCGGATGTGATGAAACGGAAATTATGTTTTGGCGTCTGCTCCCAAGTTCAGCTTGCTTGATGAAGAAATCCAAGGGACGAAAGTCACAGTTTAACAGAGGTTTATTTTAAAACTATTATGTTAGAAGTGGACACCACCGACTGAAATCCTCCGTGTGTGGAACAGCAAGACATGTCTCTGCGCATGCTGTACAATTTCTTTCACGTGTCCAACAAAAATAAAACACAAAAAAATCCACACCTACACAAACTGTGAACTCTTCTCACCAACAAATCCAAATAAATCTCTTTTTTGTTACTGCCTTTTGAATGTACCGCAGTACTATAGTCTCGAAGTCATAGGCACAACCTATGTGCACATTCATAGTTTTTTTTTTTTTTTTGGTTTCTATAAATATGAGACTTTTTGGTCCGGAGCTAAACCACGCATAACACTCGTGGGCACAGCGGTGCACACTGTGCCTCTAAGCACCTCACAACAACATTCATACCGGATACCTCCAATATCTCAGGGAACAAAAAGTCCTCATGCAGGCTCTACACGGAAAATTAAAGCAGTGTAGGCATATTGCACATCGCGTACACCTCAGGGTTCAAAGTGCTGCGGCAGTTTAATCAAGTCTCTTCAAATTAAAAACATGTCTCGTTTCATTTCCTTCAGTGTACTCAAGTTGGGTTCAAGAGAAACATCTCTTCCCCTCCTCCCCCAAAATAACCTTTACATCTCCGCTATCGGTCGAAGCAGGGAGCGGCACAGGAGTAGCGCATGCTGACGGGGTAGGAGGCCCTGCTGGGGATGGAGGGCTTTGGATCCAGCGAGGCTAGGGTGGGTTGGGGGTAGCTGTGTGAGGGGCTGTTCGGCGGTTGCAGGGTCGCGAGGCTGAGGTAGGAGGAGGCCCCGTTGCCGGTGGCCAGAACCGGCTGCGAAGCTTGCTGGTGGTAGGGGGCGCCGGGCCGGTGCGAGTACTGCGCCACAGTGGCCACCTGACCAGAACTGATGTACGCTGAATGCCCCTGCTGGTGCTGCTGAGCAGGCTGTGAGCACTTGTGCTTATTGGCTTCTTTGACATCGCTATCATGTGCACTGCAGAGGGGGGGGAACACACACACACACACACACACAAACACAAAAAAACAGGACATCATCAGCATCCAGCAGTCTCACTCACGATGGCTACGGTCATGTTCGGAGACCGTGAAGCACCAGGTCGACAGTTCAGATACACACATGAGCAGTTTCTCAGTGCACTGGACCAGGTTCTCCCACGTGTAGCCGGCCAGGCGCTGCAGTCGGGGGGGCCACGTGGGGGTGAGGTGGAGGATGACCCGTGAAGCCGCCACACATGCGGCTGCCACCAGCGAGGGGGTGAAACACAAAAACACATGGTCTGTGGAAAGAGAGCAGCCAGAAGAGTTATCGTAAACAAAAACTAATAGGACGCATCGCCAACGTCTAAAGCTTTTTGGAACTAAGGTCAGAGCTTTGGCTTGACCTTAAAAGCACATTTCATCCAAAGTTAAAACCAGGGAGGGGGCATCTTCTCTTTAAGATGCAAATACCATGAGTCTATATCCGTTCTTGCGATAGCGAGGCCATTCGAGGTCGGGTCCTTAATCACAGTGAAAAGCTCAACTTCCTGATCAGTGTAACTCTGGGTAAGTTAGACATCTGAACCCGTTTTGTCCCTTGCCAACGCGGAAAAGTCTTTTTATCCTTCACCGATGTCGGAAAACTCATTCCATTGTCAACCCTCTTTGCATTACCTGCTTGCAATCCTGTCTTGTTTCTTCGCGTCTCTTGCCTATCCAACGCCTTATGAGCGTTTATCTGCTGCATTTGCTCTTCAAGCCACGTAACTTCATTGTGCATCTTCCACAAGGAAACACAGTGAACCCTGTCAGATGTCTTACTTCTCTCTTAAACAACAAATATTAAACTTTCTTTTGCCGCTTCCACCACTGTTTGACTCTGCCTTTACTCTCCTGCTGCCTTCAAAAGCAATCCTGCAATTTCTATCAGACTGCATGTCCTGCATAACTTTCACTACATTTGTGTGTCAATATAAGAAATTATATATTTAACTTTCTTCCTAAATTACGTGATCTGAAATACCAATTCCACCTTTGATGGTACATTAAACCATCTGTCCGTCTGCATTCCAACATACGTTTTCATCAGAATCATGACAGTGAACTTCAAGGAATCCAAGTTAGTGAAGTACTTGGTGTGACATACTCCCATAGCCCGTCTCTAACTGCTACCTTTACAGCACAGACAACTGATGGTACAATGATCTGCACCTGAAGCTCTGTTACAGTGTATGAAGTTACACTATTCTTGTGAATAAAATGTGGCATCATATATACAGCAGACATGCATCTGGCGGCCCGGGGGCCACACGCAGCGCTCGAGCAGAGACTGCGGTTCTTAAAAGGTGTCAGCAAGTTCTTATTGTGGTTTTCAGACTATTGTTTCCAGTTTTAGGACAGTCTGGCCAAAAGATGTGCTGATGGGTGTTCTATTTGTGGTCACACCATGAGAATAGGGTACAGAGACTGCTGCCCCCCCGCCACCAGTCACAAATCCATAAATTCTTGATGTTACTCTACACCTGCTTGCTTTGGCAGTCTTCTGCACACTTGTACATGCTAAACAGTTTATAATTAACCCCAACAGTTGTGAGATGCTATGTTGCTCTTTTCCCACCCCGATGAAAAACCCCACCTCTTTTTGGGCACATACACTAAACCACAGGAAGTTCTGGATATTCGGGTTTTGGGTGAAATTCATGGGAAATGTAAAAACGTCATGCTACAGTGGTTTTACATCATGAAAGCAGGGCATTTCAGAAGAAGCACGCAATGGTTGACTTCCTCATCTCGAAGAACTTATTGAAATAAGAGCCAACAACAGGGGTGGGTACAACACAATAAAAAATGTCAACGTCTCAATAGCTTGAGCATCAATTGCAGCTCGATGTCGTCAAGCTCTTCTCGAAGGGCGGCCCCGAGGTCACTGACGCTCTATATATAGAGTTACGAGCCTCAACACGGCCACTCGCATGATCCCAGGGGTTTTCTGTGGGATGAAAGTCTGGAGGAAGTGCCTGGTGGCGCGGTCAAGTACTCTTGCAGCTCGTCGAGCACGCGGACCACGCTGATGTGAAACGTTTCCAGCGGTCCGACGTGACACTTGGTGCTTCTCATCTTCCTTAAATGTACCTAAAGTTGAGTGGCTTTCATCGTCCGGTTCCACGGTGCTCTGTTCATCATGGAGCAGTCATCAGTGTGAGAAATGGCCAACAGACATCCACTTCTGTGTCTTTCTGTGACTCTTGCAGTCTCTGTGTATCACTGATGACACTTTGAGCTCAGTGGACTCATCCCGTCTGAAGCTTTTAATGTCCAGGTCATCAGTTGTTTGGCGTTGTCTTGGTCTCATGATGTCAAAGTGTGAAAAGCATGATGAGGACGACTGTTTAAATACCAATTCTAATTGAACCAAAACTTTATTGGTCGATTTATGTGTCAAACACCTTTGTTTTGTTGGTGATTTTGTTATGAAGCTCCTTGTTAGAGAAGAAAAAGTTGTGCTAAGAATTTGAACTTTGATTAGTTGGACACGTACATTCAAAACACACATTAAGTTCATCTGTAAAGGTGATAATGTATTTTAGGTTCATCCTGATATTTCACCCGAAACCCAAATATCTTGAACTGTTAGTGAGTAATGTATATGAGCTATTTTCTATTTGTAAACGACTGCATTTGGTTTTCAATTCCATTATATGGAATAGTTCCACTTTAGCCTTTGCAGAAAGGTTTTCTCTAAACACTTCAAAAAAAGCTCTCAAAATAAAATGTACCTTGCAATGAAACCTCCAGGAAGTAATCTGCATACTTGGCCATGTACAGTCTGGTCTTTTCCAGACAGGTCATCGGCCAGCCGTCATGCAGGTCTCCCTCGTTGGCAGCAATGGACAGGTAGTATTCTATGAAGTGTGCGGCTGTAGGAAGGTACAGATTCCACTGGAAGGTTTCCAGCAGGAGCAGCTCCATGTGCAGTAAACCCTGCTTAGTCAGGACCAGGTTCATGGAGCTCATGCAGCCCAGGTTATTCAGCGTTTCAAGCTTTGGCACCCGGTCCTCCCTGTCCTCAAACTTACCTGGAGCAAAGCAAAAACCAGCGCACGACTCTAATGAAACCTGGACATGTACCAAATGGTCGATTAAGAAGTCAAGTGCACACTTACTGGCCAACAGGAGGCAGGAGAGGGAGACCATGTGGAGCTGCTGCACCGTCACGTCATAGCGGTCCATGAAGAGGTCCAGCAGGTAGACAGCCAGGTGTCTGGCTGCCGGGCATAGTCTGAAGCGGTTGCTGACGGTGGCGACGAGGTCCGCAAAGTAGCGTCTTAAGTTGAGCTGAGGAGACTGACCTTTGTAGGAAGGCAACTTGAGCTCCTGTCAGACAACAGATTATGCGTGACATCACAAGAATTCACTTCGGGCCCGAATTTACGGAGTAGACCGCCAGAGGACCCCGGTTAAGATTTGGTGATAATCTTCCTCCATATAATGGCATTAAGGGGACATCTTGGACCAATATTGTTTAGTTTTATTAATGGTTGCAGTCAAAATTGCATGGATCCTTCTGTTCAAATTATTTTCATCACTTGTTGATTCTCTGACTGTTGGGTGTATTGTTTTATTACTATTTTAATAATCAGCACAAAAAGCATCTTGAACTGACCATCATTAAAAAAAATCTCAAAGCAATCACCATCTGAGAAAAAAAGCTTGATCCAATTATTGTTGCTTAATTTTTGGGTTTTTTTTTAAGAGAAAATTAAAAAGTAGTGAAAGATTATAATGGTGTGAAAATTAAGTCTATTTAATCTTTGGTGATTTTAAATTGGAATGGAGTATATGTAAAGTAAATGCAAGTCTTTAAAAGTAACTTTTCCCGCAGGTTCCTCTCCTGGCAGCCCCCTGCTCAGCTCACTGTGTTTCACTCACTTTGTATCGCAGCGCCTGGTAAATATCTGCAGCAAGTTGTCCTTTCCACCATTGGTCCTCTAGCTCCATTTAACGCAGTGCTTTGGAGACCTCTGCAAGGCAGGAGACACGACATACAACCAGGCAGCTGTTTTTCACTGAAGGAAGATGCAAACAAAACAAAAAGAAACTCTTGTTTCTGACACACAATGCGCAATGCGACCTTACAAAAAGTAGCACAGCCGCAGCAGCTCGCAGAGTCGGAGTTAATTCATTGTGATATGTTTTCTAATGAGGGTTTTTTTTGTTTGTTTTTTTTGTTCTTGGAAAACTACACGTTGACGCGTCTCGACTCACCCACTGAGCACATGTAAGTGGAAATAACGGGCAGCCTCACAGAAGTGAGCCTCCATTCAGACTCGCCGGACGTGCCATGCTTGCGTGCATTGTTGTAGTCAGTGAGGCGTGCTGCGTTCAGGTGCGCTCTGAAAAAAATCCCCAAACTCGAATGAGACGTTGACGTGACCCCGAAAAAAAAAACCCGAAAAGTTGTGGAGAGTCGTAATAATCATCACCAAAGTTCTTTTTTTTCTTTTCCTATTCACCACTGCTGCGCCATTGACTTCTTTCTCACACATAAAACAGCATGTGTTTAAACAGATATAAATTAACATTTTGGATAAATGTTGATATCCCTCTCTAAAAAAAGAGTGTTAAAAGTTTTACCTTCTCACTTGAACGCATCAAGCCATTGTCATCCCTGGAGCTGCACGGGACGCAGCCAATTACAAATAAGTATAACAATGGAAGCAACCAATCATCTATGAGGCTTTATGGAACTTGCCTTTTGCAGCCAATAGTTGCCCCCTCAATGGTTGCGATACTGCTCCCCAGAGCAACTCCTGCAGGGGCGTCAAAACCCTTTTTAGGTCATGCGCTACATACTGCTCAATTTCATTTTGAGTAGACAGGACAGGTAAAATAGTAGGATAATAACCTTAATATTTAAACTCTAAACTCTAAAGCATTTCTTTGTTGTGATGAAGAATATATGTCACAAAAAGTCTATATTTTGATATATTTCTATAAGTTTGCCCTAATTATTATATCTTTTTTTGATATTGCAGTACAAAATGTTCATGTACGTATCAAGCACATTTCTCTTAAGAAATGAATATATTGTAATAATAGGAACGTGATGACAATGATCGTGTCAACACTTTGAAGTCATGCTTTTTTCCCCACTCCAGTGCAATTTGTTTTAATTAAGTCATAAAGAACTCTTTTCCACATAGTAAATCATTCTTACTATTCAAACTGTTAACTGTTGGGAATGATAAGACGAAGAAAAAAATATCTAAAATGTGTTCTATGTGGCTTTCATGTAATAAAAGTTCAAATGTGATGGGGATGATTTGCACGTTATGTCATTTGATCTACATTGAGCCCACTTGTGATAAATGCACGTTCTAAGGCAAGAACATTTCTAAAGGTCACTATAAGAATGAAAAGTTACAGCCCCACAGTCTTATTTAAAGCTATTTCATTCAATTAAAAAAACAGATAGATAGACAGACATATACTTTAATTCTGAGAGACATTCTAGTTTTCAGCAGCCCACATACAACAATAGGACACAAATACAGGCAGATCAGTAGTCAGATTGACATTAAACAGTTAGTACACAAGACATTCCTAATTGCAAAACCTATAGATATACTAAATGTATTAAAAGTCAATATTCAAAGTATTTACACATTCCAAGACAGTAAGTCTAGTAAAAAAAAACAACACACTCATGTGTCATGTACACATGATGAAAATGGTAAAAAGCAGTGCACTGCCCTAAACATAAAATCACCTTTGTAGTATAAGTAAGATCTAAATTGGATGAATTTCTCACAATATATTGACATATGCTTTTTAAAACCACAATTTTAAGATGTAATGTATTATTTCACACATAGTCTAACGGATCACTAAAAGCACTGGCTGCAGGTTAAAAACTTAAAAACCTCAAAACAAACTGATGGAAAATATAAAGTTAAAGAAGAGCAGTGGGGAACAATAAAGTGAAACTGAGTGATCACAGTGCCGTGCAGGTCCAATGAATTAAAATCGTATAATCTCATGAAGACAGGCATTAACAAGTCAAGAACCTCCTGCCTTTGGCTGAAACAGCAGTGTTGCTTTCAGCCTGGTTGGCTTCCACACGGGCACACATGACTTCACACCCCCCTGCTGCTCGGCTCCTCTCAGAACACAGAACACACACTACAGGATTTCTCGTCGCAAATATTGAACGTTCATTATCATTCATTATCTGCGATCTCTCCTTCCGGGACCTTCCGAGTGGATCGGACCCGACAAAATCACTGTTAACACACCCCAGACCACAGGAAAATCAGACACGTGCTCCCAATGCACCGGAGGAGAGATCGGAACTAAAATCCTGCCGATTATCTTGGACAAGAAAGAAAAACAAACAGGAACTCTTGTTTGAAAATCTTCCCTAACAATTGATTTTATTCATCATAATCGTCCATTTTGTAGTTTAAACAGGGAGAAATGCAAAGGTTACAAAATATGATCTCCTGTCCAGTAAAATATTAATGAAAGTAGAATCCGCCATGTTATTTGGGATATAGACTGTGCATGTTTTCCATTGAAATGAGCTGTATGTCTCAGTTATATGCTTCTAAAATTGGTGACTATTACCTTGTTTTGCACATCAAATGTGTAAACAGAGTTAGAAGAATTCATGAGTCACCCTTTCAAGTCAAGATTCAAAGAGGCAGTAAATATTTCACAATGAAGTTCTGCAGACATAAGCAACATTGTGAGAGCTGCGTGAAAAACAAGAATGATCCTGTCATGCAGTTTAACACTGCTATGAAAAATGCAAAAACCTACCAATGTGAAATACAAAAAAAGAAAAAAAATGAACAATTAGCAGAGGAACTCCACATTTGTTTGAGCCTGAGGTGAATAACAAAACGATGTGATGGTCTGAAGAATCCAAACTGTTAAAAGCAAAACAATGATGTGTGTCATGGGCGAAGAGATGATGGTTCACGCTCGCCAATCCTCCACACCATGCGTGTCGGGTGAATCGGAGTCTCTGAAGGGATCAGTGGTGTGAAATATACTGTGTGTGGTTGTGTTTAGTTCGTGATGGACTGGTGACCTGCTCAGGGTGTATCTTCGCCTGTTGTAAGCTGCGGTTAGCTCCAATGACAGTAAGCTGAAAAAATCAGTATCGAAAATGGATCCATCCATGAATGGATGGATGTAACTGCGTTGAATTAGTGTCGATTACCACCTTGAACAGCCGCCATGTAGGTTTGTTTTCAAGATGATACTGCTGGTTATACACGTAATACTGTATATCAGGACTATTCAACTATATTTTTGGGAGGGCCACATTTTCAGAAAGCTAAGAACCCGGGGGCTGGACAATTCCCTGACCTATTATTCCTGATCTCAACCTGACACAATGCTCTGCCACATTCAAAAGTGTTTCATTTTGGTACATGGCAAAAAAGTACAAATCACTGACTTTATACACATCATACTGTTTTTGTTTTGGAACAAAGGCTGTTACAGCCCCATAAACACATATTTGAAACATCTGAAAGATTATGTATGTCTTTCTGTATAATTTTGTAAATTCTGACATCTCTACTTGTAATACAAATCCCTTTCTTTCAAGCAATCCACAGAAGAGAGCAAACAGATTATCAGAATTGAAAGATTAGCTGAACTTGCCAATGGATTTCATGTCACACAGTAGCTGAAAATTTTGAGCATCTGACAACAAAAGCTGTTTATCGAACAGACTTAATACCACAGCTTTTTGTTTTTATTTTTTTTGTTTCGTTCTGTTTTTCTCTTTTCCTTTTTTTTCTTTGTTTTATGTCCTTTTATTTTTGCTTTTGTTATAATTGTTGTGATTATTTTGGTTTTTGCTCTGTTGCTGCTCAGGCTGGTTTAATCTCATGGCAGTTGGAAAATATTTAGATCACTGTGATTATTGTATTATTAATAAGAAAGAAAACAAAATGTATGTAGCACTAACAAGGGTATTGTATGTATCTCCCCGACAAGTCTTTCTCTGTCTTTCCTCTCCTAGCCTCTCCTCTATCCTTTCACCCCAACCGGTCCGCAGAATGCCGCCACCTCTGAGTCTGGTTTCTGCAAAGGTTTCTCCCTGTTGGGGGGAGTTTTTCCTTCCCACAGTCGCAAACACAGCTGCTTGCTCATGTGGATATGTTGGGCTTTTCTATTTTCTCTATAAAAGCAAATTGGAATGACTGTAATGTATTTAAAATATCTTTCTTTTTTTTAATAAAAAAAAAAAAAAAGCAAACAGAACTGATCTGCGGGCCGGTCTGATGTCATCGGCCGCCAGTTGAATAGGCCTGCTGTATATAATTTGTTCCTTTCTGTCACGATAGTACAAAATACATTGAACATTATTCAAAATCAAAGAGCCAATAACAGACCATACATATCAAATGAGATTTCCTAGAGAGTAAGAAAACATGTAACTCTGTTCCCAGGTCAGTGTGAGACACCCCTCCCTTCATTCAATGAATGTCATCACTATCCATTTGTGGTTCGTTCAAACTGTATTTCACTCCATATTTCACTATGTGGTTACAAGCTGTGTCTGTTAGTTTTCATGCAGAACAATTAGATCAGTGAGTCGGTTTTGCTGCACCAAAACAAAATGGGTCAGTTTGCCCCGGCAGCACAGCGCCATTAAATCTGACCCAAGTAGGTCAAAGCAGCATCAGCGCTACAATGGTTTCTGTGGCTTTCAATAGCAAAAGAGACCTGAAGGTAATGCTCTGTACCAAGCTCACAGAAAAACCTTACTCATTGTCATTGATGATGAAAAAGGAATTACATTATATGTGTTTAATTTAAAACCTCAACTAATTCATTGGGAATAGCTTAATGTGGGCAGGATGTAGAGCATCAGGGGAACAGGCTCCGTCTGACTATTGTGTTCTTGTCTTAGTGGAGCTCGGGTGATCCAACTGTGTTATAGCTCCTTCTTTTCCCTTAAAACAATTGATCCTTTTAAAACCTCCCCCTTGTGCAAACAATTTATTGTGAAACATGGAACCAGGAGTGTGCATCACTTTTATAAAAGAATGGTCTCCAAAATAAATCCTTTCTAGAAAGGCATCATGGTGCGTCCATGCTGTGCCTGGATAATAAACAGAACAGTGAGGGGAGTGTGGCGGCAGGCAGGGGGTGAGTCTCCGGGGCATTGCTATTGCTAAGTGCTCTGTGGTAGATGGTGCTGAGGTGCTGGGTAGTCTTGACTAGAAATAGACGGCGTCCTGGGTGGAAGGAGCCGGTGGCCGTCTTTTCCCTGTTTCTCTTATGCCCCGGTCTCATGTGGTTCCAGGTTGGCGGGCTGCTGAGAACCACTGGCCTGACGGGGAGTGTGAATCGCCCACCACTGACTTTTTTTCAGAGTGTATACACAGAAAACCCAAAGTGAATGATTAAACTACCAAATTACTTTGGATTTAGCCGATTTTTTTTTCTAACCAAACTCTCTTCAGTGACATAGAATATTGACTTTACCTAATTTTGACAACAAAACTAAGGTTACTCAAAAATGTTTGGCTATTTAGACAGCTTACCTTTGACAGGGTTCACATTTTAAGCCAAAAGACATTGTGAATTTGGACATACATGCAATGCAAGTAATTGGAAAAAGGCACAAGTACCACTCCAGCTGGCTTGTGCAGATATTCACAGTTGTAGATGCAAGCCCTAATAGGAAACTGTTGTTTTGCACCATATGTGTGGACAATCCACCATGTTGGTAGCTTGTCCAACAGAACGTGAAGAAACAAAAGACATCTATATGTCTATGGAAAGTCAAATGAAGTTGAAAGTTGGCACAAGCTGACACTTTTGGAAAGACTAACTTAACTCTCAAAAGTCAGCCTGAGGACGGAGTGAACGCTCCAGAGATCCACCACTCCCACCCAATGCTCAAAAGTGTCATGATTCACTTCTCACGGACTATTCCTTAAGGAGTCAATAAAATCCATGATGGTATGCTTATGAAGTGACATACTTAGAGGGTGACTACTTTTTTTTTTCAAATTTATGCTAAAGGCTCCTATTAACAGTCAGTGAAAGGTCACCCTTGTGAATTAATCTGCAGCCTATCACCGAGATACAATAAAGTGTGTGTCACAGTCACTGAACTCAAGCCCGGGGAGCTATTTTTGTAGCTGTTATTGAACTGCAAAGAGCAGCCCTTCACTCTATGGTAATGTAATTTGTGCAGAGTGTGAGGCAGACCCAAAGGACATCCAACCCCTTGGCAACACAGCAGAGGTAACCTAAAGTTTCACTTCTTCTGTCTTCTGCAAGATAATGGGCCTTAATTTTAGCACTGTGCCTGAATAAAATAACAAGAAGATGCAAAGCGGTGCAAAAAAAGCTCTTTTCATTTTCAGTAGAAATAAGCAAATTGGTCCAACTTAGTCAACTAATATGTTATGTTCATAATGTAAAACGTGTGCATATTAAACTTATGCTTACCAAACTCAGCATAAGAAGCTGGTAACAAAGATGAAGCTGACAATAGAATGATCTTTATGCTTAATGCCATTTCAATTTCGTTAATGCACAATACATAGCCAAACTGTTTTCATTCATATTGACCAGAGTGTCATGACTCCCAGTGCATTTTCTCCTGGTATTTGGTAGTTTTGTATATGACAGTCACCGTAATAACAATACAACTTGGTCGTTTTGTTTATACAAATGTCTGCGTACTTTCATTGCTTATAGCAGAGGTGGGCATTCCTGGTCCTCGAGGGCTGCAGTCCTGCACGTTTTCAATGTGTCTTCACATCAACCCAAACCTTCTGCAGAGCCTCATCATGAGAACTCAGGTGTGTTTGAGCAGGGAGACATTGGAAACGTGCAGGACTGCAGCCCTCGAGGATCAGGAATGCCCATCCCTGGTTTGTAGCGTATTGTTCATTGTGCACGTGTGTGTGTGTGTGTGGTTTCATTAGAGAAACAAACCACTGCACCCACTCGAAGCCCAATAAGAATAGTACACAATTTGCAACATTTCTGCCATTTATAAGTATCCTTTTCAAAACATTTTTATGGAGACAAGACATGGTTTTAAAAACATGAAACTTTTCTGTAATGAAAATGCAAAAATTATGTGTTTTCACTTGAAACGTGTTAACAATTAAGGCCTCAAATTGTGTGAAATTTTTTTTTTTATTTGGCGGCCTCAAATCATTATTTTGAAATCCATTAAAATGGTAAATCAGCTCAAAAGTATTTAGAAATTCTGTATGAAAATATAATTGTATACCTTCTGAATGCATAGGATACAATCATTAATATATGGCAAATCTATACGAGTGTTTGAGCTTAATTTTAAAGGCGAATCATGGTTTCCTGTCCTGATCAAGGGGATTGTGGATACAATCGAATTAATTTGCAGTTTTCCCTTAAATAAAACGAGGAATTGAGCGAGCAGAGTTGGTTATGTAGCTTAATCTGACGGTGACAGCAGTAAAAACCCCTGAGCGACGCCCCTGGAGGGTTTTTATCCCTCTCCTACCCCTCCCCTGCTCGGTGTGTGTTGTAGGCCGGGACGGAGCTAAAGGCTAAAGCAGCTCACAGGCTGTAATCCCCGGATGAAACCATCATGGCTGCCACTCGCTGAGCTGTCAAGCTCCCCACAAAAGAAAAGGTAGAAAAAAAAAAAAAAAAGCCAAACAAGGACCGAGACTCAAACTACTCCTGCCTTCTCGTGTTAATTCCTACCGGCCGTGCGCGCAGCGATAATTTACCGCGGTGTTGAGAAAAGCGTCGCGGCGTAACTTTTATCGCCACGCTTTTTGTGCGCCTCAAGTTATTTCTCTGTGTGTATGTGTGTGTATGTGTAAGCTCTCGTGCGTCACGTTGATTTAAACCACTCGCTCGTGCGGACGTTTGAAGCCTGAAGCGAAGCGGCGGCGAAGTTTTGTTATTGTTTCTTTGTTTGTTTGTTTTATTTTAATCAATCCGAAGTTATCTCCTCGAGCTTTGTTCGCCCGGTTCCAAGCCAGACTTGACACTTTGTTGTGGTCAAGTCAAACTGCACAATGGCCGCACGGTATCTCTCTCCCCCCCTCTCCCTCTCCTCTCGCGCTCCGCTCCCATTAATCTGCTGCTAAATACAAACACGTCGCTTCGAGATCGGTGCATTTTCTTTGTAATCGCGGTGAATCGCGTGTGTGTTTGAAAGCAGGCTTTTTTTTTGTGGTGGCAGTAAGAGCAGGTGAGTCTCGGTGCTGCTTCCTGCAGCTGGTGGCTGATATGGATCTGTTGCTCCCTTCTGGATGTGTGTGAGTGCCATTAATTTCAGTCCAGAAAGGAGCAGTTTGAACCAAGGCCAGCAACAGGTGGACCCATGGCGAACGGGTATGAAGAGCAGGAGGGGGTGCAACTGCTCTGGCACTGGTAAATAATACAACAGCACTTTTAACTCTTGAGATAATGTTTGATGTTGGGAAAGCATCAATTCACTCCTGCTTATTTTTCAGCCAAGAGGCACAACAAAAGTCATAGAACTCAATATACAAATACTGGGATGTACCGATACCGGTATAAGGGTTCCGATACTGCTTGGAGTTCTCGTACTCGCAGAAAGATCCCTGATACAACAGGGCAACTACTGGGCATCGACAACGCCAGTATGCAAGAGGGTGTGAGCAATGCCCATGGTTTGGAGATCCTTTTAAATAAACCAGAATGACAAAAGTAAGTCGGACTGTAAATTATGTAGAGTTGGTCTGATGGCACTCATTATTTCAACTGCTCAGCACATAACCAAACTGTGTTATTTACTAAAGCGTTTCAGCGATCACACATCGGCGACGCTACATGCTAAAGATGATTATAGTGTGACTGATCCACTCAAACAGCGAGCTCGGTCTACAGTACGCCCTGTGAGTACTGTAGACGGTAAGGCTTTTGGAGGTGTGTGTATCAACGCGTAGTCTTCACGTATGATTTGCGTATGGCGTTTGAATTTGGCCAAGTGGTATTTAATAAGTACTTGTATCGATCCTTAATATCGGCAAGTAGCTAAAGGTTAATACTCATACTTGCCCTTTAAAAAGGTGTTATCAGTGTATCCCTCTATATGTACATACAGTGTCACACAATCTTAAAGGAAAGTCATGTTCACAGTGGTATACATTAAGAAACATGCTAAAAGCAAGAGCAGTGATCCTTTATTATTGGTTGTATAGCAGTCATGAAAGAGGAGAGCGGAATAAATGTAGATGGTTTTAAGAAGCTGCTGCAGATCATTCCAGTCGTTTGCAGCAGAAAAATGAAATGAGCGAGATTTGTGTTGTGACTATTGCGGAGGGACTGGAGATGTGGAGTTTTGTAGATGGAATGAAACCAGTGAGTTTCTCTGCATGCATGAAGAGAGGTCAGGGAATACAGGCAGCGATGGTGAGCTCTTATATTGGATTAATTGGATCTTATTGGATACAAAGCAAAGGCATAGAGAAGAATCATCTTGCAGGTCCGTAGTTAGGAAATTGTTCACATGTTTTGACAGTTTCTTTTTTTTCTTAAATGTCCGTCTTAATGGCTCAAATCTGATTTTTATTTTGTCAAATTAGATCAAGACTATTTTTACATGTGATGCTGAGTAAGCTCTTCATCCACATTTACTTCCTGTATCCTCTTTTGTTATAATTTTTATCATTTGGTTATAATTTTGTCACCTTCATTTGCAACAACCGCTTGAAAACTCGCACATTATGTGTAGTAATTTACTCCTACAAATGCAGTCTTCTCCTGTATGCACGTCTTCTGGGCCGCAGACTATTTACACTGGAGTCTTATTACAGTTGCATTTAAATCCTAACGGAAGTAACCAGAGCTCTGCAAAAACAAACAAAAAAAAAAGCTGAATTGAGCATTTAGAAATGCGTGCAAATACATTCTGGGAGGTGCCGTCTTTCTGCTTGCATCCTTAGTTATTTGATTGGGAAAAAGAAAAGGATAAAAGCCACTGGAAGAGTGTTGGAGAGCAAAAAAAAACTTTCTTCGCCACTGCTAGAGATCCATGCATGAAGGTAAAGAGAGAAGACAGGCCGTATGTTTCAGAGGATAGTCGCATAATGTTGATAATGTGCGGATGGTGAGAGATTATTTGCCCTGTAGCTGCATTACTCTTTTGTTTATCTCTTCCAGAAACCTCAAAAAGCATGGATTCTATGAATGTCGACGCGGCCACGTCCACGGGAGACAATAAACGGCGCGTCAACAAGAAGAATAGAGATTGGCACAAACGGCTCCACCTCAGGAAGGCCGCCGCTCGGCCCCCAGCTATGCAAAGGAGAGATAAGCACGGACCAAAGAAGTTGGTGGAGGAGCTTGAGAGAAGTGGGTTGGAGAAGCCCCGCCGAAGGGCGCCGCCAAGCGGATCGAGTGACGGCTTCAACACGCTCAGGTTCACGTGCTCCCAGTGCAGTGACGGCTCGGAGTACGTTCACAAAGACTACATGAGACACTTTGAGGAGAAACACAGGGGGAGCCCGCCAGTGTTTTCCTGTCACACGTGTCCGTTCACGACGCACGAGCTCTCCTACCTTCAGGTGCACCTCTTAAGCCACGAGGACAATTTTTCGAGCTGCAGCATTTGTGAGGACAATGTAAAGCGCACCTGGCCTGAATTCAAAGCACACCTGACTACGTATCACTGCTCCAGTGGGAAATACTTGTGTGGAATATGCCCGAAGTTCTCCACAGGCGACGTTAATGTGTTTCTTGAACACATTTTACTGCACAATCTGAATCTGAATGGAGCTGATGATCATTTATTTCTTCATTTAAAGAACAAGAGTCAGCGTGGGCCGAAAACGACCCGTCAGAATTTACGTTGCCAGCACTGTGGTTATGAGGCATCTCAGAAATGGCAGATTGCTAAGCACGTTAAGGCTGTCCACGCTCGCCAGAATGGTAACCAGAGGAGGAAGAAGAAGAAGGATGATCATTCCATAGTAGCGAAACCAAATGACACGGCCCCCAAAATGAACGCCAGATTGACAAGAAGTGCTGTGAGGGAAATGTGCTGGCTGACGCAGGACTGCCTTTCACTGCCGGGGAGGGAGTTTCTGGATAAATACTGTCATCTGTCCGACCCACAAACAACGCTGGAGGAGACTCAGCAGTTCCTCATGAAATCTGTCGCCGGGGAAACCGGCGACCCGAAGTGGACCAAGGCCCTTAAAACCGTTTTGTCAAACGTTCCACAAGATGTGAACCTTTATGCCAAATCGGAGAATGGCATTGTGTCAAACTCCTCGGATCTCACGGTGCTCACTGTTAAAAACAAAATCACAGTCGGTCAGAATGGTGCCACTTATGCGAAAAGGTTGAAAATGATGTCTTCATTGGACAAAGAAATCGCCTCTGCTGAAAGCGCCGCGGGCGAGGGCGATCAGAAGGACTGTTTGTCAAGTATGAACGATCACACACCTTGTCCTCCGGTTGAAAACAAGCCACAGATGGACGTACCAGTGCCGACCCTCAACGAGCCGCCCGGGAGCTCCCGGATGCAAGAAAACAGGGAGAATCGGGATCTAAAGACTGATAAGAAACATGAAGAGCACGATAAAAGACGCGAGAGCCCTGCACAGGCACCGGGCGACGGGATCCACGTGGCTTGTGATCTGAAGCTGACGCACGAGAGCGAAGGGAAGACCATCAGCAGCGTTCTTCCAAAAACTAGGATGCCAAAAAGGCGGCGAAAAAGAAAGACGAGGTATAGAAAAGCAGACCGGAAATCCCGGTCTGTGGCCTTAAAAATAGTGTTGAAGAAAAACCCTGTGGAGAAGCAGTGGGTGTCACAAAGCTCCTTGTCTCCATCCGGAGTCGATGCAATAGGTGACCCCTACAAACTGCCAGTCTCCCCCACAGCAGAGACGGTGCAGATTCTCCACAATGGTCCGCCAACCGAAGAAGCACAGCAGAAGAAAGGTTGCAAGTCCAACCTCTCGACAAAAGCCATCAGTTCACCTCTACAATCAAAACCGGGGGAAGCATCAGCCGGGTCCAAATCTGTGACCCAACACTCTCTGGGAGGCTCGGTGTCAGGGGATCACAGAATACTGGATGACACGGAGAAGTCTCTCCAGTCGTCCCAAACTGAAACTGAAGTTGACAAGTGGGGATCGTCTGGTAGGACAAGCCAGGAGCATCTCGGGGCTGAATCGGGGGCAGAAGCGGAGACTTGCCCGGCGACTGATCAGCCCCAAACCCCCCAGTGTAGCACCGGCTGCCATATGTCGGAGGATAAAGAGGGTTCACCCACTGAGGAAGCCACTCCCCACTGCAGCGTGTCTTCATCTCCTCCCCAGCCTGTTATTACACCGCAGGGTAAGAAGGCAAATTACAGTCTCTGTGTTGACACTCAGCTTGAAGACGCAACAATGGATTTTCTTGGCATTCATTTAAACTTTGAGTTAAGAAGTTGTGTTCAGAAAAAGGGATGAAGAAATTATTGGATGAACTTCCAAAAAGTTTGTTATGTTGTTTCAAAAATGTGCTTATCACTACAACCACATTTGATTTTGAGTAAATTCAATCAACCCAATGATAGTTTATTACATTTCAATACGTCACAATTTACTGTGGTGATAAATTTGCAATTCAAAAAGATTGCATAAATGGAATAATTGTTTATTCAAAGTAAAGCAACTACCCTTTTAGCGAAGTGAAATAAGTGCTTCCCCATTTTGCTGCGAAGTTCCAGTGTTCCCTTATCAGCTTGTTATTCTAGTGGTGAAACAGAAATTTGACTTATTTTAGCGATCGTGGCTGTGGAGCAACTCAACAGAAGCAAAACGGGATCCATCAAATGATATCATCAAATTATTGTTCAGAATATGACTAACAACAAAACAAGCAAGTTTCTATAATGTTGTTATTTGATTACAACCTGTAAATGACTCATGCTTACACAAAAGTTGATTTCAGTATTTACACGTCGATAACTCATAGTTGTTAATGTGTTTTCGCGATGAGTTTGCCACTTATTACCAATATTTATTACTAAACCAATCATTGACTCTTTCAACATGTGACCTGAAATGCAGCACCAAACCTCTTGTTTTGTCCTGACAAACAGTCTACAATTAAGTCATTTAGACAATTACCATGGAAGACTGAAGGCACCAGAAAAAAAACAGATTCACGTAGCTGCAGTCATTAAATGGTTGCAACCCTACAGTTCAACAGTGAACAATGTTCTTTTAATGCAGTGGTCTGCAACAGTTACGACCAAAAGTGCCGTTTTCACAATTTTCCTTTAAGTTTTGTCCAGAGCTGTAAATCGCCTGAAATAAACAATTAAAAGAAAAAAAAAAACATAAAAAGGTGTACATGGGAAAACTGAGGTTGCATTCATGAAATGTTATTGCCACACTTGTGATATAGTATATTACATATTTAGCTTTTGTGGTGTTATTAAAATTACTTTTTTTCAAAAAAATGGATTTTCCCACTTTTGTACACTTTTATACATTTTATGCATCTTGGCTATTTTAACCTCTTTCGCCGCTCTTTCCTAATGATTAGTTTTAGCATATTTCTTTTATTTTCCTCCCTTTTTTTCCTTTCCTGTTTCTATTTATTATTAACTGTTTTCCTTTTTTCTTAATTTTTATCCATTTATTTTTCCATAAATGTTTTTTCTTTGTTTCACTTCCTGCTAAAATATGCCATAGTATATAGTATATAGTAAAGAATAAACTATAGTATATATAGTATATAGTTTCAAAAATGTTTTTTTTTTAAATTATTATTTTGAATAGCTATTTGATCAGTTTATATCTAGTCCAGCTGTTCTGACTGTTGTTTTTATCTTGGAGATTAGATCATTTTTGCAAAGCCAGTGCGGAATGCAGATAAACTAAAAATGAAAGCAAAATGGTTATTTGCATTCCAGACTGAGAAAACGTCAGGGAGCCGCTGCAGGGAGGCTGAATGTGGCTGTTTGTGACACGTGATTTACAGTCGTGGTTTTGCCTTCCAGGTGAGGTAGAGAGCGGCTGCCTGCTTCCTCCTGCGCAGCCGAGCGATCGCACCGTCGAAGGGACACTGAACGGCGACGGAGTGTCCGCGGACTCGGATCCCCTCAGCAGGACGCACCCAGGCCCGGCCGTCCAGCAGGAGCCGCCGCCGCCCGTGACCTCTGCGTGCCGTCGCTGGCACCCGGTGCCTAAAAACCTGGAGAGGACCCTGAAGTTGGTCGCCAGAAACTCCTCCCAGCCGGTGAAACGTCCGGCGGGAGATCAGCCCGTCGTGGTACTCAACCACCCTGACGTCGACACCCCCGAGGTGGCCAGGATCATGGAGGTGGTCAACAGGTACCGGGGAGAGGTCAAAAAGGTCATACTGTCGCAGAGGACCCTCAACACTCTCCTGGCTTTGGATGGCGAACCCCGCGAGTCGGACGACCTGAACGACAGCCGCCACGCTGAACCCGAGCAGCGTGAAGAGAACTCGGTACAGGAGAGGTTCGTGCTGAAGATGAAGCTTCGCAGGCTAAACAGGAGGAAGTACCAAATAGTGGACACGCGCTCTCCCAGCAGAGAAGATCAGGGCGCTGCCGCTTCCCCCACTGTGGTCTCCAAGTTCAGCTGCTGG
The DNA here is from genome assembly GCF_963422515.1 of Blennius ocellaris. Lineage (NCBI taxonomy): Eukaryota > Metazoa > Chordata > Actinopteri > Blenniiformes > Blenniidae > Blennius > Blennius ocellaris. Next base: position 6,594,606 of record NC_137662.1, read on the forward strand.
TTCTGTGGTCGGATCTTCACGAGTCAGGAAGTGTGGATGTCGCACAGACAGCGACACCTGATCGAGTGGAAAAAGCCAAACTGTGAAAACTCTTAAAATGTCGCACACACTGGATGGAGAAAGTCTGGAAAACGGTGTCTTTGCAATACAAGTTGTTTTTTTTGTCTCTTTAAGAAAAGTCTTAAATCTAATTGGTTGAAATCATGGTCAAGCCTTCAGGAGGGTTCACATTCTCAGGGTAATCCAAACATTTACCTTTTTTATTCTCTTTCCTGGTCCGAGTAGCTCAATACAAACATCTTGTAGATCAGCAATTGTTTGTCCAACCACAAGAACGTGGCAGTGATAATTAACTTCATATTTTTTTTGTTTGTTTGTGTCTCGTCTCCAGTTTTAGCTTTATTTAAAAATGATTTGAGTACACTGTTGCGTGTAATCTTTACAAGGACACTGTACGATGTTTATTTGCCATAACCATCTGTGTTCTGGATCAGTTTATGTACGGGTAGGCTTTACAGTGTGGTAGCGCTCATATTTATATATTTGAACTGGGATGCTGGGCCCCACAAGTTACTCAAGATATACCAAAACTGTGTGTTTAAAGAAAAAAAACAAAACAAAAACATGACAATAAGCTGTTGTATTCATTTATTTATGACTCTTAGGTTTAGCCTTTATATGCTTCCTTGTTGCTTTCCCTCCCCGGGGCTGTTAGTCTTTGTATTTGTACATATTTGCCTTTGTATGACCATCAAATTATGTTCAAATATAGTATTAACTGTAAAAGATATATTTTCATTCACAGCGGGAGCGTGTATTCCCGAAGACCGTTAAGTTTCTAGGAAGTGATCATGTGTTTTGTGGTGTCGCGAAGACATCGGTTGGATGTGGAAGAGTGAAGAGGCCTGAATGGTTTGAAATGTTGTCGTTTTTGTTCCTCTTATTTGGACTTGAAACGACGGCGATCTTCTGCGTTTTCTCAATTGCACTATGAAAAGGAGGATTTTTCTCGTTTCCACCTTACCTCACGTTATCAGGCCGACGCCTACGACAATCTCTGCCGGCTCCTCCGTGCGTGGAAGAAACGAGCGAGCTGGTTCAAATTAAGACTCGTGTGTAACCTGGCTACCTTTTTTTTTTTTTAAATGTTGAGTTGGGCAAGTAATGAAAGTTTCTACTTTATTTAAACTTAAGATAAGTTGAGGCGACAAAGGTGAATAGATTTAACTTGAATTCTATTCCCCCCCCACCACCCCCTCCCGCTAGTGAAAAGATATTTTAAGTTGCACAAATCAGATTTAAAGAGTAAAGTAATTGAAAATGTTCTGAATTTTTAAGTTGTACAAACCTCTTTTTTCAGAGCAGCGGGGGGTTGTTTTTACAAAAGGAGCTGGGGGAGATTAACATTCGAGATTAACCTATTTTTGAAAATAAGATGTGTAATTGTACATAGTCCTGCTGTAGAGGTACTGTAAAATATTTTACTGAGAATTGTCACCAAGTGCCTGGGAATACCTGTTATGCAACACGTGAAAGCATTACCTTGTCTGAACAGAGAAGAAATGAGCGCTTTTGTCAGCTCCCTGTGGCACCCCCTTGTGTGACCCTATCCAGCACACAAGAAGGATTTTCATTAAAAAGAGGATAATGTTTTGGTTTTTTTTTTTTCCACTTTTCAAAGTATTGCTGTCCAACGCATTATCTGTCTGCCTGCTTCCTTCTGCTACTGCGACACTGTCTCATTCCTCGAACTCATTTTAATACACTGTTTATTGACTGAGCATTAAGACAAGACATTTGAATAAAACACGAGTTTGAAATGTGTGGTGAGCGGCTGGTGCTTGAGCTCTCTGCACGGCGTTCCAAATGCCGTGCTGCCGTGGAGCGGGGATGGGTCTAGACCTGTGTGATCTGTGTCGCATGCGCCGCCGCGATTTCATTGTTGTGTCTGGAGGAGCGCCGGTTTAGTCTGGATTCTGCCTCCACATGGAAAGATAATTTCGTTAAGACCCGCCTATCATTTTCCAGATTTTCTCCCCATTAAAGTATCCACAAGTAAATTTGCATTACGGCCAATTGGAGATGAGATCCATGACTGTAAAAACTAATAAATAATTGCATAAATAGTCAAATATTGAAAGTTGACGAAATAGTTGAAATATTAAAGTTAAAAACTTGCTTAAAAAATGCTTGCTAAATCCAGTTTGCTTGTGGCTCAAATGAGAATTTGCAACATTGGACCAAAACAGTAAAGCTGTTAACGCATCACATAATATGATGCCAGTGGTGTGTGTTGGGCTAAATGCAACACAGCATACCAATTATTATAATGGGGGTTTGTATTAGCTATCATCAATATATCTAGATCTCCTTCTGGACACTAAAAATGTAAAAGCAGGTTTTTGCAAAAGTTACTGTTTGTGGTTCCAAAAGTTTTGAAATTAATGGAATAATTTACATATTCAAACAAGTTAATCTAATCTCTCAAACAGCTTGAAGCAGTTTACGATGTCTGTATTCCCAGGTGTTATGTATGTGAAGGTCTTGTTTGAGTGAAAGTTTTTTATTTGTTTAAACCCCTTTTGTTTTGTTTGATACTGTTATCATCACTGTGAAATGCCGTTGCTGCTGTTTTGGCTGAAGGAGTCCCAGAAAAATGAGCTTTATCAACGCGACACGGCTATTTAAACACAGGCTCTATGAAAAGAGATCAAATAAAAAGCTCAAAAGCAGCCGATGAAAGGAGTTAAAACATCAGCAGGAAGTGTTTCACCATCAGTGTGACGCCGGCCACTGTATTTTAACCATAAAGATCTTTATGGTCTGTGTTTTATTCAGACTGCAATCAAGCCGCAGAACGTTTACTGACACCTTCACACAAGGGTTTTATTTTTCAACTGGACTAAACCTGACCAATATGAATAAACTCACTGTCATCAATCTGAACCAGCAACAAATGACAAATGGGCAACAGATAACAAAATAACACCCCATTTTGGATTATCCCAATTCTTCAATTGGTCCATTCATGATCATGATGGATTTTTTTGCCACATAATATTAAGAATCTTACAAAACTCAGTTGGCGTCTCCTTTAATACATCGGGTCAGTGGTTGTGCTTCATGCTGTTTTTCCCCCGAGCCAAAGTTTGGTAACATCAAGGTAGCACCTTGCATGGCGTCAGCTGACATTCAGTGTGTGAAATGGTGAACGTGACTCCTGAAGCATTAAATACACACTGTACAAGTCTCGCCCATAGGTTTCTTTCAGTCACTGTCCTAAGATGATGAGCTACACGACTGTACACAACATCACCACTCCCATGTTCATGAGCTTCTCTTGTAAATGTCCGCTGGGCGATACAGAAATCGTTGTACATGAAGCACCTGTCCTAAACGGAACAAATCAGACTCGACGAGGCAGAACAGCTCCGCCGATTCAATAAAGAGCCAGCTCTCTGAGGGGATCGGGGTTGTTCTGCCCTGACCACTTGACTGTCAGCTGTTTTTTTTTTTTTTTTTTGCGATTGTGGAGGGTCATCTAGGGCTTGACGGGGTAGCACAGCTTGGTGGCGTCCTTGGCGTTGCTCTGACTGTCGATCAGAACCAGCGGGATCCTCTGGTGGTTCTCAATGATGTCGGAGACGCTGTTGAAAAACTACAAGAAGCCAAAGATAGTGAGAATAGGCTGAAACATCAATATTTTTCTACTCTTAAATGGATCTTGATCACCATGATGATTACTTTAGCACTTTAGTTGCCATGTGAAATCACTGCTTCTTGGGTTTATTGATGATATTAAGATGTTTCATGTTTCAGATGAAACCATAAGTGTAACATTTTGAATGTTTACATACAATGGGCTGACGGACCTTTACATTTTGTTGTACTGGTTACAATGACAATAAAGATATTCTATATACAAAGACTTAGGAAATATTTGGAATCAAAATCACTGATAATGAAACAATATCTTTGTTGCTGCTAATAATTCAACAATAATTTAATTTCAAAACCTTCTTCAACATGTCCCACATGAGCTGACATTGTACAATAACCATGTATATTGATTTTAGTGCCTTGCAGTTTTGTTCTTGTTTCACAGTACCAAACTTTTTTTTATTTATTTGCAAATTCATAAAAGTGTTTTGCTCGTCTAACCTGCTGTATAAAGAACACAACACTATGGAGAGACAGAAGCGTATGCAAGCATTATGAGACCTCGAGGTGAACAGTCAAAAAGAGAAATAAACCCTCCTCTCCTACCTCCTCTCCTTTCTTCTCTCGTCCCAGAGCAAACTGCTGAGTGCTCAGTATGAAGCGGATTGGAATGTTGTACACTCTGCAGTTGTAAAACACCACTAATGTATAGGGCTGCTGCGCATCCTGACCGGAGCTCTTTCTCACCATAAACGCTCCGTCCTGGGAGGAAAATGTTCACGATCAAAGCCCACAGTGGGGGGAGTTAAGGAGGACATTTCGCATAATGCCGAGGCCATGGAGGGACCACAAAAAGATGGAAAATCCTCTAAAGAGTGTGACTCTCACTTTGTTTGAGCGACACAAAGCATCATCTGCAGTCCTGCGATCGCACGTGTCGGCAAACCAGGGTTTCCTAAAGACATCCGCATCCTGGAGAGGAATCAGAGGTAGTTTCAACCACCTCTCTCCATTTGAACGTCAAGTTCAGCATTGAAATGTGCAAAAGGCATACCTTGACTTGGTCTGTTGACCCATTTTCTGGAGAAACACTTTCTCTGTCAGGCGGCTCTGGGTACAACAAACACAAACCAAATATCAAGGCATGGAAGAGTGTGAAAAGCTGCTTTGCAGGATGCAGGTTGAGGTGTTCTTACTGGGAGAGGTAGTCTGTGGGAGAGGTACTCTGTAGGGACGCCGACAGACCAAACGGAATATAGTGAACATGCAGCATAATTAAGCATTATGCAAGGTATAAACATGCAATGTCATGTCTTTTCTTACTTTGGTCGTTTCAATTCCAGTGTAAAAGGTTTCGGAGGAAGGTTCTGGTGAGTGTGAACCACAGGCAATGTTCGACCTGACAAAATATATAAAACAGGTGAAATGAGCATGATTGCTGGAGGCTAAAATTACATAGCTAATCATTATCATAAGGAAATATATACTTGATAAATTTACATACCTCTATGGCTTTAATCTCTAAACAACACACCTTGAATTATGCTTTTCACATCTTATATATCACAACAACTATTATCTAAAATATGTTCTACTTGTGTGAGACGTGTTATTTGTGATCTCAAAAGCATCAGCAGCAAGAGTTTCATAGTCGATACATAAAAGCTAGATGCTCTGATTGAGTTGGATTTTAGAATAAAAATATGTTATGTGTTTTAAGTAGCTTTTTAGGCCGGGACAAAAACACTCTGGACAGGGTTTTCCCCCATGCATGGTCATTATCAGATTGAAGAAGTCTTATAACTCATAACTGAAATGAAACTCTAATAACTAACTGTTGTATGTACAGTATGTCGTATGAGTGTGGTTTTCATAGCTGAGTGTTATTTTAGGAATTTTATTGTTCTCCTTTAAACATTTTACTTCCTTCCTTATATTTATAATGTGGCACTTTCACAGATTGCACTTTTCTTTCTTTTCAACAATGACAATAAAGTCTATTCTGCTTCTCTTTAATTATTGGCCATAAAAAAAAACATATCTAAAATGTATGATGTTGAAAGTCTTAATATGACCTGCACTTTCAAATTAAAATCCTCTTCAAGAGGCTATCGACAACATTTATTGCCTAAAAATGATCAGTGATCAACAAGTAGACTGTCACCTGCTTTTCAAAAGGTTATGATTCTGCGATGACAGGTTTTATTCTTTCACAAACTTTACTTAAGCAATAGTTGCACCAGACCTCAACTCACTAATGTGAAGACGGATCTAAATGGAGTCATTTACATCCGTCGGAAAACGGAGAGCATTCTTTGCTCTGACAATGGAGGTCAGAGCCACAGAATATGCAAGTTTTATAGTTGGTAACAACAATTTAACATGGTTGAATTTCCATATGAATGTACTTCTATTGTTAATGGTTATAGGCGAGTGCAGGGGTCTGGCTGCTGTGGCTCTCGAGCCACATGTGGCTCTTTCCTTCCTCTGTATTTGGATCTCTGAAACGTTTTTTTTGGGGGGGGATCTCTGAACTTTTTTGAAAATTATTTGTAGAACAATTCTTGTCCTATTGGTCAGGTTCAACATTTTAAAAGGCTGAAATGCCTAAAATGACCAGATAAAATGGTCAAAAGTCAAAATGGCTCAAACAACCAAACTATCAGAATCAGTCTAAGTCGGTTGAAAAAGCTAAAACTGCTATAAAAACTAAAACAGCTAAATTAATTTGAAATTGTGTTCCTAGTACTTTGCACTTGAGCCTGGAGCTCTTGCCGCCAACGCAATTCCTGGCCAGTCACTTGCACCTTTTCTTTTTTTTTTTTGCATCATTATATTTACACGTGTTGCATGGCGTCACCTGATTAAACCCTGCAGTGCACCATCTGCATTCCTCATATTTGTTTTTCTATTCACATCTTGTCGTTAATTTGCCTCCCGTGTGTCTCTAATCAAATCATCAGGGAGTCCACAAAAGCAACTGACACAAGTGCTTTTGGCTGTAAAACTAAAGAGGAAGAATGGCACAAATTGCCCGTAACACCTGATTGAAACACTTACTGTCAAACGCCCTTGGTTTTACTTCAGGTCTCTGCAAAACAAAAATCACAGTCAGAGATAATCAGCAGCACATTTACAGTCAACACGGTAAAAGCTGAATTTCCTACCGGTGCTACATGTGGCTTTGGAGACCTCCTGTTGAAGACAATTATATAGCAATCAGTCACTCCTTTCTCAAAAACCAACAGTTTTACCATGTGGGAATTGTCTACTCACTCTCTGGGTAAAGGCTTCGGTAAGCGAGGAGGAGGAGGGCCCTCCGCAGGTTTGTTTCCCGGGGCTGCAGGTGTATAGCAGTGTGTATTAGAGAAGAGACAGAATTAGAAAAGTTGCTCTGTCTTTAATCACTTTAATTTGGCTCTCACCGTCTTCTGGATCACAAACTTCATATTCGTCGTCACACGTGGGCTCCTGGACCTGTAAAACAACAAGGACGTAATTCCTTCTGCGTCTGCAACGTGTCGAGCAACTTTTTAAATTGAGGTCTTGAGCATTTGTTGCCACTTACCGGCGAATGAGATCTCATATTCAGCCTAAACAATAATAAAAAAAACAAAACAATTAGTTGCAGTTGGAGACAACGTGGAGACTCAACATTAAAGACAATATTGACGTCACTCATCAGTGACACACACTGGACTCGAGCGGTATTACCAAAGATTTATGTACTGTACCTTTAAGTTGGATGTTTGAAGTCTTACCTTGGGCTGAGTTTTGGTGGTAAAGAATGTGTCTGTTTCGGGAGGATTGGACACAGTCTGAAAGACAGATACAAGAAATTAAAAATATATATATGGCTGTGGAAAAATGTTCAAAATGTATTTGTGTATAAAGTTGATTTCAGAGGTTTTAATCAAATGGAAATGCTGGATCTCTGACTGTGGAAATGGAACTCGGTGGTCGGAGCTTCCTGCCCCCATTTGTCTGCAACGATTGTATTTATGTTTGTTGCTCTCTGTCTCTCTCTCTCTCCTTTCTTTTGCTCTACTCTACCCCCTTAACCCCAAATTGAATAGCAGAAAGTCTCCATCTTTCAGCCTGGTTCTGCAGGTTTGTTCCTGTTAAAACACAGTTTATCCTTTCCACCATCTCCTCTGCTTACTCATGTTGGGTCTTGAAAAAACTGTGTTGTATTTGGCACCATAGAAACAACATTGAATTGAACTGAAATGATCAGCATCAATGTGTAAAGTCATTTGGGGCCAAAATGAAGTTTAACCGAATTAACAGTAAACTTATCTCAGCAATTTACTGAAAGAAGATGTTTGAAGAGACAGTTGATCTGCAGCTGCTTTTTTCTCTGAATCACCTCAGCTATTCCCCTCTCACATCTGCTCTAAAGTTTTAGATTGTGGTGACCAAAGAAGGCCTTATAAGATAACATTATGAAGATAATTTGTTATTTCTTTCTTTAACAATTTAATCCAGCAACCAATATGATGGGTTTTCAAATGTTTGTGAGGGATTGGGAAATACTCATTGAGGGAGCAATAAGTAACTCACAAAAGTAACTGAAGAAACATTTGTTTTGTGTCAGCATGAACAAATATTATGAATATTTGAGAACTGTATTGGACAGGGTGTTTTAAGAAAAAATACTTCAGTAAACATGCAGTTCCACGAACAAACCAACAGTGATTCATGGACGTTTCAAACAGACCTGTTTGCTGAAGACGTAGTGGAGTTCTGCTGTAATGAAATATAATACAATCAATACATTTCAGATGTCAAATAAACATATTATTATATATCAACATATTTGATTTGGATGAAATGAAAAGAACTGACCTTGCTGTCAGGGACTTCATAAAAGTCTAGAAAATATAAAGAGTGAGAATCAAGTTGTTATCCATCCTCAGAATGCAATAGCACCTGCTCCGGGCCTTTTCTGTATTCCTACAAAGTACTTTTGACTGACTCTCAATAGAGACTATTTGCATTTGCCAAGACTCTGTTTACTTCATGCAAACAGTGGCTTCATCTGGCTCTGGGAGCAGCGTATCTCCATGACCGGCCCTGGAAGCAGGTATAATGTCAAACGTATAGGTCCTGTTTCTATGGTTAACTTGGCTAAAGCAACATAATTCAATCAGAAAGAACATCAAAATCATCACAGAAGACAACCGACGATAAGAGAGGGGAAAAAAATTATTTGCAAAATGACATTAAAAGTACCCAAACAACAACTGAAAACAGAACAACTACAAAGAGACACAAAACATAATAAGAAACATATAGACTCAAAAAAAGAATAAAAATATAAAAACTATAAAGAGATGTGAAACAGTCACTAATATACACAAAAGAAATGACCGAGATGTTGTATGAACAACCAGCCACAGAAGGAAAAACCCCTCATAAATGAGCTTATGACAACCACAACCACAAATACACAAAACGGCACCACAGGGCAGGAAGAACTAAACCAAAAACAAACTAAACACACACAAAAAGACCATCAAGGAATCCACAGAGACAAACGACAAAGATAATAAAGAGGCGTTTAATGTGTCTTCAATAGGGGAGAACTATTAACATGCCATTTCCACCTTGAAACGATGTCAGTTCCTTGGAAAAAAAAAACCCAATTGGTGACAATCCAAAATCACAGCAGATAAGTAAAAACAACCCAATAAAAATCATTAAAAAAAACAACCCCAAAGCAAATGGTGTCAATGAGAACATTGTTATTGAAGAAACAGTAGGATAGTTGTCTGCATGAGTTTATAAAGATGCAACATCTCACTGTCGTTAAAGTTGAAATTTGGTCACCAAACCAGTCCAGTCCAACTGTGACACACCATCACAATCAACTAATGTCCTTGGAAAATGAACGCTAATGACTTCATTCGTTAAACCTATCATTCGAGATCATTTTTTTTTTTTTTTTAGAAATAGCCAATAGCTTCTTGAAAACTAGTGCACAACTAACAAAAGTCGCATCATCTGTCAACCAGCCACCAGATGTAGTCATGAATTGAATCATGTGATCATACCACATGCAGTTTGTTCTTCTTTTACAAGCACAATTTCAGTTTGTGTTTCATCATGTGTCTTGACGTGGTCGTGGTGAGGGAAGACGGCGTTTTGCCTACCGGGACTGGGCACACGCTCCTCTACATGCGGCGGCAGCATGGGAAGGTCTCTTCCTGCTCTTCTCCCAATGTGAGGCGAAGGATCTGAGCAGAGAGGAAGCCGTCACGCAAAACGCTGTTTCACACTTCAATGGCTGGACGGCAGTGATCGTCCTTACTGGCAGGTGTATTCTCCGCAGGCTCTACGTAGTTGTCGTCGTCTGTATTCACATCTGGATCTATGTAGTCGTCCTGCACGACACGGAGAACATTCCCATCAGTCACGATGCGGTTAAAAACACACTATGCGAAGACTCAAACTTGCTTTACTTCATCGCTGTCGGCCTGCGTGGGCTCGGGCGGCAGCTGTTTGGAAGGTTTCCCCGGGCGGAGGGGCTTCTTGGGGGGGCGGCTCGGCCGGCTACGGCAGCTGTCTGCAAAGCAGAAGCAGAAACAGAAACAGGACGTTTGCATTTGCATATTGTGCAGCTCCCGAAAACTCTGTGTGTGTGTATGTGTGTGTGTGTTGCAGAGTTGGACACGCGCTTAAAATGAGCAGGGAAAGTCATTGGATTGTAGTAAAGTGTACTGACCGAGGTACTCCCCCGTGGGAAAAGATACACAAGGAGTTGAAGGGAAGACTCTGTGGCTGGGAGGAGGCTCGTAGCTGTCGTCCTCTTGGGGATTATCGTACGTATCATTGTCCTGACAGGAAAACATTTCAAATAGATAGCTGTGATTACGACGACTAATCGTGATGAGACTGATTTGGTGGGGGGAAAGAAAAGAACAAAATCCACTTTAACACAATGGCATGCAACTCATTCATTCAGGTGAGAATCATGCAGAGGCGACATGTTGAGACCAGACGTTTTGAAGTATTTTCAAATGTCATGTGTGCAATAGATAGATTTCATGGTTCGTGTTTAGTTTAGTTTCGTCTGTGTTGCGGTGTGGATTGCGCTCCAGCGACTCGTGTTCAGGCTTCTCAGCGTCTCTTCATGGTTCCCATGTGCTCTTGTGGACTTTGTTATGACTTTTTGTTTTTTTTTTGCTGATTGAAAGGAAAGATAAGCGTCTGCTCCACCTACGGCGGCGCATTGAGTCCTCTCCTGAGCCAAACCTGACACAGTGCAGCAATTAACGTTTTTGTGGTCGAACCCACCTCAAAATCATGTGTATGGTTAATGCAAAGCTGCCTGATCACAGGCGGCAAGGCCGGATAGTGGCTTGTAGGAAGTCTGCATATTCTCTTTAAGTGTGAATTTTTACCGAGTTTTCTCATTGGATTTGTGATTAATTGGTGTCTTTATATGGTGGTTGAGGTGTGAATGTGAGTACCGGTATGTGTTTGCAGTGTGAGTATTTACTGCAGAAGTTGAAGTCCTTTCAATACTTCCCCAAGAATATTCAGTATTCTAATGTTGTTCTTTTTACACATCACAGGTGGTTGGTTACAAATCCTTTTGAAGTCATTTTAAATCCAGTGACAATATATGTCATTTACATGTAGTCTTTCTGAGTCGTGACCTATTTTGTAGGGCCCAATGAAATCTGTTATACTTTTTTCCTTTGTATATTCAAAATATAGATTAATTAATTAATGAATTCAATATCACAAGTGAAAACTGACTAAATCTTTATGAGTAAATAATGTATATATATATTTTTTTTTTATTACAGAAATTTTTTGTTGCAACTGTCCCACCTATTCTGAAGCATGTTGCTGACATCCCATGTAAAATGGGCTCATATTTATTCAAACGCAATAGTTAAGTTGCATGAAATTCATACTTCTTTCTGAACATTCGACACATTCGTTAAGTTGGACTTTCTTTCTAACTCACGTAATCGGGTTCGGACAGTTGATCATCGCTCTCCCTGTTGTCATCTGTAAACAGAGATAAGAGTTCATGTCAGCAGAAATAACACAGAGGGCTCCCCGTGTGGATTTCACAAAGTGATCATTTGTGCCACCGAGCTGCTGCGTCGTATACTTTTATATCAAACCCTCAACCTAAGGGGGGGGGGGGGGGGGGGGGTTTCCAATTACCCCACTTGGAAACAAGTGGGGTAATTTTCTGATGAAATAGACTTTCACATGCATTCAGTTAGCAAACATCCACGCCTCTTCCTCCTGCTTCTTTTCCATTATTAAAGATACCATCTATTCATCTTTATTTTTTCTGTGTTGATCCATTAGTTTCCATAAAGGAACTACTGCAATGCTGTAACACAACAGAAAGATAGATAGATAGATAGATAGATAGATAGATAGATAGATAGATAGATTCTGGAAAATCCGTTTTTAATGTAAGAATTTTTTTTTTTAACCCAAATCAAAATATTTTGCACAACTGAGGTCCAGCTGTTTGTAAATACGTAGCATCAAACAGTAAAGATTTTGTTAAATGATGCTGTCTTAAGTAAAACCCTCTTTGTCGCTGTTTGTTGTGTAATCATGCTGAAGCGTCTCTTTGACTCCTCCAGAACAAACAGTTGTAGTTATTTTAAGAGAATTTAGGAAGTCAAAATGTGTCATCCTTTGTGTGTAAAGTATGTGAGGCCTCATTCAGAGAAAACACATTTTAAAGTGACACGTCACTGTCAAGCACAAGCAGCCTTCAATAACCACATCATAAAACCATATAACGATGTGTGTGCTGCTGTCTGAACAGTGATGGCTAATCTCAGCTGCTTTCTTGCTTCCTTTTTTTTTTTTCTTCATAAATCAGTTTTCCAAAGTTCTTGCAGACTACAGAGCATCTTCCTCCCACTCAGTGATGAACTTCCGCAAATTACGCAACACAGTAATACAGCTGACAGGCCGCACTGTGGGAAACGGCCGAAAGTCACACAACAGTCCGCCACTCGCTTTTTGTTTTAGAATTCTCACGACTTCATGTCTTGCCAAGTTGTATATAAACAAACAGTTAATTTGTTGGTTCGTTCAGAGGTTTGCTTGAGTCTCAGTCTTCCGTTAAACATGGTCTCACCTCGGTAGTCCCTCGCCGGAAGGTTCGGACGTGGTTTGCTCTTCAGCCTGTCACACACACACACACACACACACACACACACACACACACACACACACACACACACACACACACACACACACACACACACACACACACACACACACACACACACACACACACACACACACACACACACACACACACACACAAGAACCAGTGAGCAGCTCAGCTCAGACACAAACTGTTGGAAATAGTTGACTTGTTGAATGTGAACCTGGACCACACTCACACACAGACACGTGTGTGTGTGTGTGTGTGTGTGTGTGTGTGTGTGTGTGTGTGTGTGTGTGTGTGTCAGACAAGACGACATTAAATGGCTCCTGCCACACACACACGTCGGTATCGCTCCGTGTCTTGAGGGGACTCATTGCAAGGAAAGGAAAGTGAGACAACAGCCATCTGTTCAAGGTATTTTTGGCATCTCTTGCGTTTCAATTCCAAACGGTTGTGAAAGAGGAATTGGCATTCTCCAGTGATGCATGTACACAAACCACATGGAGAATTTATAGACCAGCCGACGACTCACATGTTTTTGCTGCCCGCGTAAACAGACACAGAGGCTGTCTTCCACTCTGTGACTTGTTTCCATTGAAAATGTCAGTGTGTTCACAAAGCTGCTGATGTTTGAGAAAACCCACCTTTTGAGTCTGTTCAGAAGGCTGCTGTCATTTTTCTTGATGTCTTGGACGATCTTCTGCAGCTGCCTGGAAGACATCAGATTTGGAGTTTCAGGGGGAAAAAAAGTTGTTTGTTAAGCATAATTAATAACAAATGGATAAAATGGATGTTCTAACAAGGCTCAAATGAATTACAACCCACATTAAGCCCCATTCATACTGGAATATCTCAAAACATGTTGCAGGAAGTGCTTACGCAGGTTGAGATCAACATCCAGTTTGCTGACGGCAACACAGTTGCTGGAAGCTCAGGAATTCTCAACACATGACAACCATAAACACACAGAAATCTTGCATTTGCGAAGGTCGGGTGCAGGGCAAGCAAACGTCAGGTGAAGTTCTACCAAAATGTTTGCTTCTGGTGTTGCATTCATTGATGGATGTGCTGTAGTAGGAAGTTGTAGCTCTTGATGTTTGGGTTTAGGGTATTGACATTGATGGAATCAAACATATTTTGACTTAAGCCTTAAGTTCGTGTCAAAGATGAAAAGCGGTAGGATTAAACATGTTTAAACTTCTTCCTTCTCGAACTCGTAAATCCAGATTATGCTGTCTCCGTTTGCTTGTAAATGTTCAGTTTGTTTTGGTTCTTTCTTTATATGTTCAAAATAAAGATAGATTAATCAATCAGTCAATCGATACCAGTTAAAGGTATACAGGAGGATTTTCAGGAATTTTAGGAAAGAACCGCCCTCTCCACCGTTTGAAAAAAATGCGCATGCGCAACGCTGTACCTGCTCCCGAGACGGAACGCCTACTAAAACGCGTGCGAGAGACATGCACGAGCCCAGTTCTCCTCGTGCACGCTCTGTTTACAAGTCATAAGTCGGCATCGCTCACATAAGCTCACTTTACAAGAAGATTTGCACCAGAGGGGGTGAAACTGTGTAAAAATGTCCGAGAATAATGCGTCGGGTCGGCCACCAGCTTGATGAGGACCGTGTGGAGTGAGATGCGCGCAGGGACGGGCACGTACGACGGGCTTACGTCATATATCACCAGAATGATTGACAATTGGGAGGACCAGTTATTTTGATGATCCACCCGGAAGAAGAAAATCCTCTACTATACCTTTAAGTGTGATTATCATTGAAATACCTGTATTTCAGGATTTAACTTGTTAGATAGGTGACAGGATAGTGGCTTTAAGAACACAAACACACGACAAAACCATTTTATGTTTATTCCTCAGTAGAGTTAAAGTTGATGTGAGCTTCTGGATTATTTGAACATTTTCCTTAGTTTCAGTTCATCCCAAACACCAGTTGCTTCAGAAAAAGCATCATCGAGCCAAAATGACACTAATTGTGATCACGCTGTTGTTGTTCCAACAGCTCAATACAAAAAAAATCAATATGTCAAACAATTGAGTAAGAATCTTTAAAGCCAAGCTCAGCCTCTTACCGGATCTTTGCTGTGGCGGGAGCAGCGAGTTTACTCAAAGTCTCCACGTTCATGTTTAATCCGAAATGTGATTGCATTTTCAGCCTTCATTCATCCTCTGGTGTGTAAAAAAAAAGACAAAAAACCTGACGGGGAACAAAAAGGAAGAAGAAAGGTGCGTGGCAGCAGGTTGCTGGCAGGATTGTAAATGAAGATTTGGGTGAAGCGTTTCTCTCACAGGGGAGGGAATGTTTTCAGGCTGCTGCTGTCAGAGGAGTCACTTCTCTTTTCTTCACACACACACACACACACACACACACACACACACACACACACACACACACACACACACACACACACACACACACACACACACACACACACACACACACACACTAGGCAAAACTTCTTGCATCACTGAGCTGACCCCTCCTCCATCATCACACCAGCTGCAGAGAACCATTGAGTCAGTGAGGGGTATTTTTCTTTTCTTTTTTTTATTTTTCGTTGTAAATGTATCAGTATGTGTTCAAGGTTGAACAGGAAGACCACATTTGAAGTCATCCTACATCTCATCTATATATAAAATAACAAGTTTACATCTATTTCCTGTCTGGCCCACTCCCAAACGTTTATGTTTGGTCTCCATGGAGACGCTTGTCACTATGATTGCAAGCGTCCGGTCCACTTTTGCTCACATTCTGATGTTGGAAACATCCATTGTGCTCGAAGAAAAGAAGCAGCTTGGGTTTTTTTGAGGAACCGTCTATAGATGAGTCATAATTAGAAAGAATCCCTCGGTCAGCAGACCAAAGCTGCACCTGTGACACAACAATGATATACAGTCCCACGCAGAGAAATGGCCTGGGCACAGTACTGTGGAAATCCAAACCCTCATAACAATCTAACTTGGTCGTCTGTCCATACGGATGTTAGTGTACTCACCACTGTTGATGTTTAAAGCGTATTTTTCTCTCCACGTGTGTGGTTTCATTGCAAAAACAAGAAAACAGCGCCTTATTTTCAACACATTACCATCCAGACCTGAAACTTTTTTTTTTTTTAAACAAAAGCCCCTAAAGGGTGCATTTTCATTTGAAGCATCATGTAAATGGAGCCTCAGTTGTTTTTGCTGTTTTAGCAGTTCAGCCATTTCACACTTTTTAAGTTTTTACAGAAACAAAATTCTGCAGAAAATCTGCAGCTTCAGTTGTTTGAATGGATGTATCTACTTTTAGCAATTTGAGCTACTTAAAATATTTTAGCCATTTCATCAGGGCCAGCAGTCTGAACAGATTGACCAACACAACATGAAGAAACGAAAAAGAAAGAAAACATGCAATATATGCATCTTTGTTGATATCATGACACATCTTTTTACTTATAAAGTATAAAGTATCACACAATACCAAGCAATGCTAGCTTTTTGATTTTTTTTTCCAATTATGTGTTTGTTTGTAGTTTTTTCTTCTATCTAAATAGCACAAATCCGATTATTTCTATTTCCTCCCTGGTCATTTTCACCTAAAGTCCTAAATCAGATACAAATCCAGTAGTTTTCACTGTGGTGCCAATTGGAAATAGTATGATATTGTACATTATCTGGATCATCATTGCATGTCTGATATGTTGTAACCAACCAGTAAAAAGTCTTTTATGACGTTTTCCTTCCTCAATAGAAGTAAATACACTCGAGGACACAAGGGGAATCTGCGTTTATAATGCTGATATGTTGCAATTGCATTTGGCACAGATTTAAAAAAAAATGTTTTAATAGAAGTTGCGGATAAAAACAACGGATGAAGGCAAAGAAATGTTACGTTTACAATAAGACTCATGATGTCGACATATTGAGTGATTAATGCCAGATTTAAAAAGTGAAAAAAAAAATACAAACTCAATATTTCTGCTTATTTGACCATGAATCACCCTGATTAAGACCAATCATTGGGCAACAGATATCTGCTGAAATAGCACAAATCAATTTCACCAATGGTAACCTACATGTAAATATTCCTTATTTTCTTGGAGCTCTCAGTAGGAGTGCGAAGAAAGAATTTCCTTTTATTATTACTATTCACTTATTCACTCGTGTCACTCAAGACATTAAATCAAGCAGAAATCAGGGTGTAATCTTGCAATTACGAAAGCAAGATATATGGCCAGCATTAACAGATTTCTGATCGAACAAGATTCAGAGAAACTTGTTCATGCATTAATTTTCAAAAGCTGGATTGTTGTATCATTGTGTTTATAGGTCTCAGTGAAATGTCAGCCAGACACACAGAGAGGGTAAAACATATTATACCTGGGAGAAGATCCACTTCAACATCTCACTACTGCTCCAGAAAACTTTGAATGATTTCAAGCTTAAATTCTTCTCAGATTCACTTGAAAAGTATGAAACATCCAGACTCCCGAGGTCCTCAGGAAGAGGTTTACTAAGTCAGAAGAAACGAAGTGAAGCAACTTTAACAAACTTCCTAAACACTTGAGAACAGCTGACATGCTCATGCTCCTCATAAAGCACTGTGAATTTCCTTGTGTCTGAATGATATTATATAGGAGTAAACTTGCCTTATTTGATTTGATTTATTTATTAACTTTTTTGACATAAATGGGATAAATGCAATGTTGAGGAGATCCTATCAGATAACAAAGGTTTTTGAATCTGACTCTATCACTTTATGTGACACACACAGGTGTGGGCAGAAAGCGGAACAAAACACAGCAACAAAACACTCGTGCACGTGCAGCCACACACATGCACGCACGCAATATAATGTCATTTCCGTGCCTACTTACATAGCCGTGGGTCGCTATGTAATAAGCACTACAATATGGAAATAAGGGTATGTGAATTAGAAAAGTGTGAAGTTCCTCAAATGGAAATGTGAAAGTGAAAGCGATGGATTAAAATAAACAAAGTGTAAAAGAAGGAAGGGTGTGATTGAAGGTACCAAACATTACTCACGGCTGGTGGATGAGACTAAACTTGCTTATGTCGCTGTCAGACAGGTTCTAAAAACACATCAGAGGGAAAAGTGTAAATAAACTGAGATGTTGGGCAGAGTTCACAAATTAATTTTTCACAACACAAGTCTGCACTACCAAAAGAAAAACAGTAGATGGCAGCATCGCTCCAATGGCCAGTTCACAATGTCTTTCAGGTTAATTCCCATGAGAGCTGCAGGGTCATGTTCCTGTGTAGTCCCCAGCTTTAAAACCTTCTGATCCCAGGGGTGATGTTTATACAAAACAAACAATAAACCCGCGAAGGAAAGCTGGTGAAAGTTGCAAGCATCACGACCTGAGTAACTCTGATAAATACCTGATTTGTGAAGGTTTCAGACGAAGTTCTAAAGTGAAGTAATGCGGTCTGGTAAGATCAGAAACCAGTGAACAAGATATTAAAAGGAATCCATGAAAGAAAAATAAAGTGCTGATGAGTTAATCAACAAAGACAAGATTTAATCAATCGTATGGATGGTTCTTTTGAGTAAACTTAAAAAAAAACGTGTCAGACACGTTTGTTGAATCTTATACGGCAGCTATTTACTGGAGATCAGTCATCTCTACACTGATACACTTCCACTGATCCACAGGCAGAGAAATAGCGCAGCTTGGGGGCAGTCTATGGTTATTTTCATGTCAGAAAGGTTTTGAGTTTACACAGAATCATTAAAAAAACCAGTGTGAACAGCAGAAACGCAGGAAATGATGAGCAATAAGGTCTATAGACGTCTAAGACTAGTTGATATTACATCCTTCTATCCAGGTTGTCATATGGATGTCTATTTGACAGCCAGAACCAGTTGACAAATGACACAACAAAAATTATGGACCCTGAAAGAGAATCAATTCAAAGGGACAGGTCACATGCTGGAAGTCCAACTGCCTGTATAATTATTGATTTGTCATTAAAATAATGAGGGGAGGAGATCACGACAGGCAAGAGGAGACAGCATGTGAAGTTTAATGCTCAATGTCTCAGTTATGACCATATTTTG
This sequence comes from Blennius ocellaris, assembly GCF_963422515.1. Classification (NCBI taxonomy): domain Eukaryota; kingdom Metazoa; phylum Chordata; class Actinopteri; order Blenniiformes; family Blenniidae; genus Blennius; species Blennius ocellaris. Next base: position 6,613,508 of record NC_137662.1, read on the forward strand.
CTTTTCAAGCCTTCACGGTGAAACTCGCCACTTTGATAAGTTTTGATTTTGTGAATACAACTATGTACATAAATAAACGCACAAGAGGTTAATTAGTGACGCTAAGCTGCTCATAGGTGTGATTCTGCGCGTGTCCTGATAGACTGGCGACCAGTCCTCATTCTGGCTCAAACTGTGCTCGCGTCTCATGAATCACGCTAACTGCAAATTTGATCTCTGTACTTGGTATTCATAACATGTGCACATAGATCCCACCAAGCAGGAGTTATTTCTTCTTCAGCCTGAAATCCACTAAACCCTGTTTGGGTTCAGTCAGAACTGTGTGTCATATTGTTACGGCTGCTGCCGACCACCGCCGAGCCTCACTGGGCGATAATTAAAGGCTCATACAACATGTGGACCCGGCTGATAGCAAACAATTTCTCACCCAACATCAAACGGAAGCAAACACAATAAAGCGAAGAAAATAAATGAGCCGGATTTTGAAACGCTGTTGCCTGCACGCTTCCAATTTTGTTTTAATAAAAGCCGCTGACCTTCAGGCTAAGTTTTCTAACCAGCACAACACCACTACTCACATTACACAATTTTCTAAATCATCAACTTAAAAAAAAAAAAAAAAAAAAAAAGTAGCTGTATGTGTCTGTTTTCCTTCTTTTCGGTTGCTTTCAAATGTCTTGTGTTGCCGTACGGCAATTGTGATTCTTAAATGAAAGGAAAACGATTTCCATAAAATATGCAAGGAATACCACTAAATTATGTATTCAACTCTTCATTCATAATTCATTGCTCCAGGTCGTTACTTCTTTTCCTCTCTGTTTTAAATCTTGCAGTAAAGTAATGAGGATCCGTGACAATGAACATTTGGGGAAGTTGGGATTCGCTCGTCAGGAATTCCTTTATCAACACGTGAAACATAAGCGTCAGGACATATTGTTGAATTGCCCACACTCGATCGCAGAGCATGTTCTCTGGTCTTTTTATGAATTCCGTGAGAAATTCTCCAGGGAGGATGTTGGTGATGCAGCTTGTGTGCTACTACTTTCCTGCCGTTACCTTTAGAAATGAGAACCTTGATGCTGCAAAAGCATGTATTACCTCTAGGAATAAGCCGGTAGCGGAGCGGAAGCCCTTCAAGCACAGCTTGTGATTTAATCATTTGTAAATCAGACAGTGAGATCACTTAATATGAAAAGCTTCACCTCCTTCAAAGAACGGAACCTTGAACTCACAGAGACACACTTGATCATTGGGCCAATTTACAGCAGAGGGAAAAAGAAAAAAGCATGCGTATGAAATCAGACTTAGCCTTCTGACACCGAATAAAATATCGAATAACCTGCCCCAGTGAATACTCAGGCACTGCTCCCACATTAAATTATTTATGGGAATGTCTGCGCTTGTTCGAATGAGACACAACAGCTCTGCAATCTGCAGCGTTCTCCTTTGTACCGTCGACCTGGAGCCCACACCGAGAGGCAAAACCACCATAAACGCTCCCACGACTCACACACAGTCCGATCAGCACGTTTGGAGATTAACTGAGGAGTTAATTTTGAGAACAGGACAAGCAAAAACACCACAACGTATAAAGTTTAAAACTACAGATCTACTGCACAGATTATATCTATATTTTTTTATATTTCTATGACTTAAGTTAATGTGTAATTTTGGGTGACGCGAAACTAAAACACGGAGTTCCACAGGGCTCTGTTTTAGGACCAATACTTTTCACATGCTTCCTGTAGGGAATATTAGTAAGAAACACTCCAACTCCTTTCTCACTCACCATGTGTCACTATTACATGTCGCTAATATTTGCCTTTCTCCGAGACCATGCTCTCTCTCTCTCTCTCTCTCTCTCTCTCTCTCTCTCTCTCTCTCTCTCTCTCTCTCTCTCTCTCTCTCTCTCTCTCTCTCTCTTGGATTTGTTGGACTTTCTCTGTAAAAGTCCCCTGAAATGACTTTGTTGTATTAGGCGATATATGAATAAAGTTCAATTGAATTGTTTCCTATACTACTATTATTACTACTATGACTACTAGTACTAGTACACCTGCTGCTGCTATTACTACTACTACTACTGGATGGATTATTTTGGCAATGGAGAAGTGCTTACTAAAACAGATTTAGGCAAATTTGAGATAAATAGATCTTTTTTGCAAGTAGAAAAAGTCTCAGATCTTTGAGTTCATCTCATGACGAGAATTGGGAGCAAAAGCAAAAGTGTGGTGATTAAAATTTGGTTCAGTGTAGTATTCATAAGTATGGAAAATATACATTAAGCCTCATCATCACAGTCCAAACTTTGTGGTTTACATGGATTTATATCAGCTTACAGGTATTCCTATCAGTTTAGATGTATTTATATCAGTTTTTATGTATTCATAGCACATAAAGGCATAAGTCATACTCCAGCTAGCCAGCCTTTATCTATTATCTGTCTGTATTTTACTTTGTTCTTCGCTTTACTCACATTATCAACAGCTGGGTAACGTACTGATGTTCGACCATTAGATGTGAAAGCTTTGGAATCCTCTGTGGAAAGGATCTATATTTCCTTTTTACCATCTGAATACAGATTTCACATTATCTTAGTCTGAAGGTAGTGCTTGCAGATCCATGAGAGTCTCTAAAACACTCCACAGGCTTTTACATGCACGATTAAAGGATCCTCTCCTGCCCCATTATCTCTGCTAATCAGGCTTCAGTGTGACGTGAAGTCCTCTTCATCACTGAGCGATTCACAAATGCAGATGCAGGGTTGATGGCGTTGATGGGTCGTGGAGTCATATGATCAACACGGTCTGGTGTTAGCAATGTGTTTATTAATGCTGGTTTCAACATTATTTTTTTTTAAATTATTCCTCCTTCCTTCCTCCTCTGAGCTTCTATGTTCATGTGGCTAAAAATACACACCATGTTCGGCCACAAACCTTCCTTTGGTTTGTACCACTGATGATGCATGCTACAGACAGTAATGATCAAATGAACAGCCATAAATCATGGCATTCAAACACCTACACATGTTGGATATATATATATATATATATATATATATATATATATATATATATATATATATATATATATATATATATAAAGGAAAGAATGAATCGAAAGCCCACACCGGCTGTCAACAGCTGCAGCAGTGTGTGTTATGTCAGTGTTTAATCTCAGAGCCAGTGAAGAGTAGATGTCCACCACTGTTGTTTCTATCTATCCATGCAGGGGGAGGTTTCTGACATATACAACATCTGTTAATGCCTTTTTGCTGAAATGAGTTTCGTTTCACGGCAGCCAGCGGCCATAGAATCACCTCTGGTCCTGTCACGGTTCCTGCACCGGGCCTCACGCCCGTCACTGAGCTGGAGACTTTCCACGCGTCTGCAAATCTGCACCAAATGTTCTACGATTACAGACGTGACAAGCAAATTCAGGCTTAATGTGATTTAAAAAAACATTTTTTAAACTGGAATTAACTCCTGATCCCTCTCACATTTCACACGTTCCGTCTTTGCTAAGCCCACATCATTTATATTTCAGCATGCCACTGTGGACGTTTGATTCCAACAACAAAGTGAACATGTGATACATGTACCGAGGTAGATCTGTGCATATGCTGTCCGTTGTGACTGTCCTTTGTAATGTTGATGTGGCGCGTGGAGCCTGAACACGACTGACTCACACACACAGACCCACACACACACACACTCGTCACAGAGATGGATGCTGACAGCTCTTCTGATCTGCTACATCTCTCTTTTTAACCTGCGTGAGCTGACCAAGCATCAAAAAGACGGAGATGACGTTCGTCTTGCCACCACCCAGACAGAATGAGATTGTGTGTTTTTTCTTTTTTGTGAACCGACATTGTGGGAGTAGAGAGATTAAGCTTTACAGAGCTGACTCTTTACTTCCTGACCTCCGCTCCATGTACTGTATAAACATCACATGAATATGTAGAGTGAGCCAAAGGCGATGCTCACTGGCTGGATGACATTCAGAGCTCGGAGTACAGACCTCGCTGCCCTCAGACACACGCTGAGCTCCTGATGACTCAAACATGACTTAGTTTAACATTTTCTTCTCACTCTTCCAACACATCCGCAGCATGTTGAGCGGTGATGAGTGTGTACCGCTGCTCTGTATAGGCTTTGGAAGAACAAACAAAAGAACATTTATAGTAATGCATGTGTGGAAAGTACTGTCCTGATGTGCCTTAATAGTGAGGGTGCTGGGAAGTATTACACATTTAAAGATCCAGACTTTTAAAAAAAATACTGATTTATTTCTTTATTTTTGTATGTGTAGCATTCATTCTATATATAATCTGATGAGAAAATCGTTCAAACAAATGGTTAATATGGAGAAGTAGTCATGTTGTCATTTACACTATTTCACTGGCGCAAAAGATTGGAAAAATGGAAAATGCACCTTCTTGCAAATGGCTCCCAAGGTGTAATTTTTTTTGGAAAAAAAAAAAAAACTGACTCCATCTCCATGGAAAAGGGGGGAAAAAGCAACTTTTCTGAAATGTTTGTCCATACTCATCTGTGGTAAATGAATTATTTCCACTGAGCTTTCTGTTTGTATTGACCTGTTGTCTCTTTCTTTCCCTTCTGTCATTCTTTTTTCATTTGAGCGATATGTTTATGAGGGATCAGATCAATGACATAATGCTTGATGAGGGATGGGTGGTTATTGGTGTTTTTCCTCTTTTTGTGGATTTAATAGTACTATTCTATTCTATTCTATTCTGTGCATGTGTGTGGATTCATTATAAAAACAATCAATCACCACCTACGAGTGGCCTAACATTAAATCTACAGTTTTCAGTTTTTCATCATTTCCATATAAACGCACATTGTTTTAAGAATGTTGTAGTGGAAAAGTGAAGCTTTTCTGAAATGGAAATGTAAGAACTGTGTTTACTCTTGAAACGGCGTTGTGTAAATGCGTCCAGAGTTCTGATTCCTGCAGAGGTAAAACACTGCATGACATCCCTCTGCCATTTTTAAATAATAATAATAATAATAATAATAATAATAATAATAATAATAATAATAATAATGATAATGATGATGATGATGATGATGATGATGATGATAATAATAATAATAATAATAATAATGATGATGATGAATAAATAATGTGGGTCTGAGTTGTTGGAGAAAATCTATGTTGCATGTAATACACTGATACACAGTTGTTTTTTGTTTTTGTTTTTTTGTGTACTTCTAACCCAGTATCGATTATTTGGTAATTTTTTTCCTGAAGAACATGAAGAACATTGGTGCTGCTTATGTCGGAATTGTACAATATGTGTAAATCATGACAAATGTGACACTTCAGCTTTAAACGTTTCACATAGTCTCAGACACTGAGGAGTTTTTGCCCAATTTCTCTTGGAATATTTCCACTTTCTCAGAGTATCTCTTTGATACTTCTGTTTAAAAAATGTGATAAAAAAGATCAAACTGTGACACAATTTTCAACGGTTTATTGAGCAAGTAACAGTATTTGGTGACTTTTGCTTTTCTTCCTCTTTCTTTTAAACTCTTAACGGTATCTGGACTACAGTCATATTATTTATGATAAACAATGAAAGATGTGCTCATGATGGTGTTTTATGTCTTTCTCTTGATAAAGTACAATGTCCTTATGGGGCGTTTTATAAATATAATAAATGAACTAGGAAAAACTGTACTTGAACACAGCACTGTGCATTTAAAACTGGTGCAGGTTTGGAAAATTATGCCTTCATTGGGACGCTTTTTGAAAATAAATAAATAAATGGCTCAAGTGCATGTAACATATATTCCATATCATTGCAGCGAGAAGTTGAACAAATTTAAAGATCTTTTAAGCTAAAAATAGTGAAATATTAAACTGCGATTAGTATACTTGTTTTCATCGCATGTAAAAATGTTTTGCAATGATATTTTAGTATTTAAAAAAATGTACATATTCTTACACAACAAGACATGCACATTTACCACTTTTTAATAGACAAATACAAGTATGGGTACTATTTATTAGCTATTTTTGAACTGTTAAAGCTAATTCAAGCATAATTCATCGTCGAGAGTACAGTATTTTTCTACTCCCAATATTCCAGTAAAAAAAATCTAATGTATGATTAGTGGAAGGATTTATATCATAGCTGCACAATGGTATCATGGATCATTTAATTAAATTCTGCTTTTATCCACTTTTTCAGGTACCGTACTTTTTTTCCCCCCGACACTTTGCTGCATACATTTGAGGTAAAATGACCAAACTGTGTGTGCGACACGCGACCAGCTACAGTAAATCCTCCAGGTCATTGTTTCGGTGAAATAAAGGAAGTGAGATTTCACTGCTCTTGGCAATTTGAGGTTGGTCAAAATTAGAAGAGGAACTGGACGTGTGCAATGAGCAGGAACACATTTGTGGCGCCGCCTACAAAAACTCAGCTTTTTCAACAGGATATTCGAGATAAGACCAGTTTGCAAAGTGACATGTGTCTCTTCGGTGGCGACTCTTTGAAGCGAAAGGGATCCGACCATGAATCATAAACGAGGATGCAGATTTCTGATTAAATATTAACGTTGTCCGGTCTAATTCGCATGATGAAGACAAGGTGCAAGGACACACAAGGACAGGGAAAGATGAATCGTGCTCACTTCACCTCATGCTGACCCCCTCATCCATCAGCTAACACACTCACCAGCCAATTTATTATGTACAGCTGCCAAAGCCCAGCCACAGCTGTTCATGTTTCCTGAGACTACTTTATTAAAAAAAATAAAATAAAAAAACGTTTTCAGGCCCATTTACAAGTGAAAACGTGACACTTTCGTTGTGTTTTGGGCGTCGGTTCACATCAACCAGCTAAAAACGATGTGCTTTCCCTTGAGATATTGAGACGTTTGAGGCCTGAGTCACACATTTATTCATCTGTTGCTTCTCCAATACTGTGGTTTTTACACACAGTTTGAACACAGATTAGGTTTAAATCTCCTAATTCAATTGCAGTTTTTGTTCACACTTTTGACTCATCTGAGATGAAACTGGACGTTTGACATTGTCTCATTAAATGGTCAGGATTCTTGAAATTATAAGGGGTTTTTGGATTATTTAATCCCTTGTAGGCAAATTTCACCTCCATTGTATGACTAAACATGTGTCAGGATTTTAAAGTCAGTGAACATTGTTTGCAAATCAAGTGGATTAATGTATCAAAAATCACCATATCTCCATGGAACATTAGGATCTGTTACAGCTTATATTATTGTGGTAATTTGTGTTTATTACAATCCCACTACATTCAGTTATTAAATGTCACAGTGAGAAGATGCTGAGCTCCACTCGACGGAATGCTTTCATCTAGTTATTAAATATGGGTCAACTAATATAAATCTGTAAAATGCAGGTATGATTTTTCGAGTGTTGTTTAAATCACGCTTACTCACATCTCTCTGAAACTATGAAAGATACAGATGTACTGTTTTATACTTTGTTCAGATTGTTGTTTTATACATTACTAAGACTGAAATAGAAGAGCATCTGGATCAGTCAGAGGGATTTTAGTATAGACGTGAGCACTCTCATCTCAAAGAGAATATTTTTTTCTGGTTCAATTCCTCGTCGGAGGAATTTTCTCCTAAAATGTTCTCTTGATTTCCTGTAGGTGTGAGTTTGTCTGAGCGTGTGTCACTCTTTGTTTTCGCTGCAATGGTCAGCAGATCTGTCCAGCATCTTATTCAATATCGGATCCTAGTGAAAATAAAAGGCAATTTCAAAAATTCCCTATCCTATCATTAAGACTAAATAAAAAGATAGCTTTCACTAATTATACTTTCTGCTGTAAATTAAATTCCCGTGCATATTGTTGAGATATATTTCCATATGAAATACGAAGCACTTAACATATCTCCAAGACACTGAATACCTGCACTCTTTGTATGAAAATGCTTGGCTCCCCCCCGGAGCGACGCTGCTCGCTTGGTTTGAATCAAAACCTGCAAACAGAAATATGAACTGCTGCAGGCTGCTTCAACTGTGTGCAAGCACTCCATACAAAGCTTGGGTTTACATGGAGCTTAATAAAATTCTGCTGTGCTTGCATCTGCATCTGTTGCTGTGGAGTCCGTCGATCAACATACTGGATATGCACTTTTCAGATGTGGGCCAGCAACTCTCACATCAAAACCGCCGTTCTGAAACATTAAACCATCTCATAAAAAGCCTCACGGTGCAGAAAATACAGAGAAAGTCCCACAGTAATGCAATATCTCACCAAAACTGGAATCAGCTCATGGTCAGTCAATAATGAATATACAGATTCCTGCTTCCTGACAAGAAGTGTTTAAAAGTGGCCACTTAAAGGATGCACAAGGTCTTACTCAAGCATTATGAAATCCTCAAAACACTAAATATCTGGGAGATATAAACCCACACTTCTGCTATTAATAATAATTAAAAAAAACTATTTAAATTGATTTCTCCCTCATGTAACTTTGGGTGTTATTGAAAGATATTAAAGGACTTTTTGAAGTCAGTAAAACTAACCTTCATCTTCATCTTACAGGCAATGAAATAATACGGGTCCAATTCACACATATTTAATGATTTATGGCTCACAGATTTCCTAGAATAAGCATATTGCTCACTGAATTTCTATGCAATGTAGAATATTTTAAAATAGATGACTACTGTCATGCAATATAATACAGAATTTGTAAGAAAGGACCTTAAAAAGACTTATTTGACATGTTGCGGGTGTAATCGTTGACTATTATTATCAAATCTTTAATTTTGAAAAAAAAAAAAGTGAAAGACAAAAGTTAACATATCTGGTTAGCTGATCAACAAATGGTTGAATATACTTTCTTTGTTTCTTTCTTTCTTTATATATGAAACATATAAAAGAAAAAAGAAACGAGAGAAACAAACAGAATTAAAAAAAGAGAGAATCCTCCAAATCTGTCCTCCAGAGTTCACATGATACACTGCAATTTTAAAATGTGTGTGTTATGTGCAGGAAGGACTTTAACCTTTTTTTTAATCCTACCCTTTTACATCATTATTGTTAGAATCTAATTTCCGTGCGCAGCGTTTTACTAGAAAATGAGGACTTTTTTTCCCCCTTTTACTTGAAAATCATCATGCTTTGAACAATATTTGTTGCAAATTAAGAGAAAAGCGAACAATCAGCCAATAGATACAATTGTTTCTGTGCAGTGGTTGACCGAGGCCCCGTTTTCAAGTGAAAACAGAAAACCTTCATTGCGTTTTGTGTATCTGTTTAGATGACAACGGTGCTCGGAGCCTCTGAAAATGCAACTTTTCTGAAACGAAATGCAAAAATGATGCATTATCACCTGAAGCGTTGTGGTGTAAACGTGGCTCGAGAGGTTAGGAACAGAAAAGCGAGTTTCCGTTTGGGAGGTTCACAGGTTAATTCACAGGGATAATAAAGTCTGCTTCCTTCTTCTGTGGTCTTTAAATTAGCCAGGACAATCATTTCTTTAGCCACAGCCCAGTTTCACTGTGAAGGTGCATGTGGCCTGGATGACTGAGAGGATGCAGTGACAGTCATGCGAAAAGCAGAAGTTGTGACAGGATTTACTGGCTTCCATATAAGGCGGACCTGCTGGTTACGCAGTCAGGGATCATGGGAAGTTACGCAAACGGCCGAGTTCTCACCAGTCACATCAGTTCACACCTGGTAAACTCTGTTCTCCAACTATGGAAGAATCTGCATCGCTGCAGCACGAATCCACACCAGTCAGTGACGCGTTTTTGCTTTAATTCAGTCAGAAAGAATTTTCAAAGCTTTCCTTTTATCTAAATGCGACAGGGACAAAGAGGGGAAAGAAAGTGTAACAAAATGTTGTTTATAAAGGAAAAAACTAGCACATACAGCTTGAGGAAATGTAATCATTGGGCTGCTGTTTTTTTTATATTATTATTTTAAGACTGTAATCCCAAATATTAATAATTGCTTTGTTCATGTTGATGTAATTAAAATAAGGAACTCAACACAAACAAAACCCTGATATGATCCTCAGAGGATTAGTGGAGGGGATGAAAGAGTAATTCCTGAAAGAATTCAGGTTAAAAAAATAAAATAAAATAAAATAAAGAGACTCACCAGAAATCTGTGTCCATTAATTCTCAGTCTGTTCACAGTGACTGCACACTCTGGCATTTTGTTCTGACGAGAGAAAACACTCTGATCCAGGCGACTGTTCACATGTGAACACACTTTATCCCTCTGACACAGAGGTCACGGGAAAGTGAGATCACACACAGTGAACTCACCCTGCACATGAAGAAGGCCACTTGCGCCGGGTCCCAGCCTTCGCACTCCTCTCTGGACGGCAGGTTCATCTCGGCCTCGGCGGGGAAGCCCTGAGCGTCTGGAAGTACAGTAATGAACCGACCCGTCACACTCACTCTGCAGCCACGGCAGGCAGAAGCACACACGGGGAGGTCACCTCATTAAAACCAACACACATTCACTCCCTCTCCTTCATCCATAAATAAGGCGGCGCATGAGAAAGAAAAACGGAAAAGATTCACTTTGGGCCCGAGATTGCAAGAAGCAACAGAAAAGGGAAGCAGGGACTTCCTCAATGTCACTCCTTGTTAAAAGCCAAAAGAAAGTGTCATCATAACGGGACTCTATTTTCACCCCGGAGCTCAGGCATGCTTCATTTACCGTCAGACAAACTGTGTAATTTACTGCACATTTATTTTTATTTCCAGCTATAACCTCATTTGAGTGGCGAGAATATTCCAGTTTGCCGCGAGTGGAAAGATTGCGAGCAGCTGCACTTCTCAAATGAAAGTCATTAAGAAGGAGTTTGTTCCCTTAACTCATTTTTTTTTTTTTTGGGGTGGAAACTTTCTCCTTGAGCCTTGCTTTGTTTGATAGAGGAGATGATCAGACATTTCAACAACGCAGAGGAAATATAAGCGATATCGTGAAACATTCAGATTTTTTTCAGAGCTGAGAATTTCTTTGAATGATTTCTATTTTGGTGATGTCAGTTATCACAGAGTGCAACGTTTATCTAAGTTTTTATCAAGAAAAACGAATCCTTAAACTGTATAACTAGTCTGGTCTTTCAGATCTTGTTTTAATTAACTTCCGATTTTAGATTTTTGTTGCTTCCATAATAAATTAGCGACTTTACACAGCGATTAACGATCATCCATAAGAAGTAACAAGTGAGAGGGCACATGAGGGGTAATCAGATTACAGGGCAGGTATTGCATCTACTCTATTACTATGGGTTTGCGTAGCGTTGACGCAGAGACGAGACATTTTTTGAGGGAAATATGCATTTTTCTGAAAACCCAGGTTCGTGTAAACATGGCTTGTGTTTGCCCCTGTGTGTATAACCTCACATTTTAGGCCACGTCTACACGTATGCAGTTTAAAAAAATAAAAACGGATATTTCTCTCTCTACGTTAAAAAAATAAATAATTCTTCATTTACTCTGACCCACATATACATCTGGTTCAGGGCTGCTATGAGCATGTCAAACCTGGAGGGGGCAGTGTAGCAAGGAGCATGAAGCCATGATAGCCAATCAGAATCCTGGAAAAAAAACAGCACATAAAGTCATATTGTGATGTAAATATCCGCCAATCCCCCTTTAGATTCAAACAGAGACATGGATTTTCATGGATCTTCACTGTGGCCGGAGTTTTCAGGAATCATCATTTGTGGTGAATCGTAACTGCGTTTATGTGTAAACGTTTTTGCGTTTATGTGTAAAAGTTTTTTCAGATAAACAGGCATATAGGCAACGTGGTCTGAGGCCATGTTTCCACGTAGGCTTAATTTCTAAACGAGAATCGATAAGAGAATCGAATCGTTACGTAGAATCGCTTCAGGAACCAGTCATGACTGTCCATTTTATTTCTATTGATCAACTGATCCAAAAGGATTTCTTCTTCTACTGTTAAGTAAACGTGAGATCAGGTGATTCTTGTGTGCATCTGCAGCACTTTTACCACCATGGAGAGTTTGGTTTTGGTTTATCGGTCCTCAATGTCTTTTTTAGCATGTGCTATTTTAGCAATTTAATGCCAGTGTATGCTCCCAGAGAGAGAAAAATGTTTGCACAAGCTTACAAAAAAAAAAACCACACATGGAGTAGACTCCAGAGGAGCTGAGTTCTTTTTTCTTTCTCTCACTCTCTCTCTCTCTGTTTTTTTTTTTTTTAAATTACAATCCTGTGAAAACACCAGTGTAACTATGCGCTTTTTGTTACTGGCCCATTCAACTGTTTCTCTGTTTTTGTACCATTTAACAAGGAGCATGAAGCGACAAGTCAAAAGGATTGCAGCCCTGCAAGTCTTTCCACACAAACTACAACATGAGAGGCTTTGAGAACCTTTGTGGCTTTAGTCTTCCGACCTTTCAAAATGTAATGTCAATGGGTGACAACAATAAAAAGCCCAGATTCACAGGAGTTCAACAAAAATGTGCGCCACAGTTTCTCTCTTTCATGTTCTTTGTTGTTGGGTTTATGCTTCAGTTCAGCCTTTGTTAAGAAGAATCCTCAGTCAGAAATATTGATGAAACAAAACTGCAACTCTTTGGATAAACACAGGATAATAAGACTTCCCTTCAGGCTGGAAGATTTAAAAAAAATTTAAATTCCACTTTTGATGCTCCGTGGGCTCGTTTTAAAAATGCAGAAAGCCAATAAGACCTGCTGCTTTTTTTTGACGCATTATATGAACTGACAAAAAACTGTGTTTCTCTTTTTTCCTCCCTGAATGTTTTTAAAAGACGAGGTAGCCACCGTTTTATGTGAACACATCATTGAAAAGTTTCTTTGCTTTAGAAAACCACAAAATAACCACAGAATTCTGCAGCTGGTTTAAGTTGCTTTAGGTGATTTTTAAGTAGTTTAATATTTGATACCTGTTTTTTTTTTTCTTCTTCTTCAGTGTTCCTTCCTGTGGCAGTAAACTGATAAAAACTGTCATTCGCATTCGCTCTTCCCTGAACCATCAAAAGGGAAACACTGCAGCTCACCAGTTGCAGTTGGAGCATTACGGAGAGAGTTATTTATTCTCGGGTGTTTGTGAAGATATAAACTGAACTGAACGCTTGCTCCAATAAATACGAATAAATGCTCCCCGTCTGCTCATTAGATTGCTATTGTGAGCGTACTTTGTCCCCAGCTAGTTTTGCGGTTATTTTCACACTTTGCGTAGTCGTCCCATGGGCCGGACCGATCCGCCTGGCGGGCCAGAGTTAGTCCATGTTTACACCCCCAGAGGGAAACATCATTGAGATCTTCAGGTCTTCTGCGGTAGATTTAAAAATATAAGATAGAATTATTCTAGTGCTTCTGCTCTCAAAACTCATCACACACAAATGGAGACTTTTGAATGTCTGTGATTTCAAATCTTTCATAGTTCCAACTCTTTAGTTTTCATCTTCATAGGTGCAGCATGCAGCAAATGAAGGTACTGTTTTCAAGTGAAAAAACTTTTGTGGTGCTTTTGGGCATTGTTTTACACCAAAAATGGTGCTCAGAACTACTGAAAACACAACTTTCGGAAAAACTGCGCACCATGGCCATAGTAAATGGTTCTTCTGCACGTGCATGAGGAGATGGACAATAACAAACATGGCGGACTCCAGGGCGTCATGCCTGCCTGTCCTTATTCTCCAGGGACTTTGCAATTTTTTTAGTTGAGTCACACAGAAAAACAATCCAGCTAAGTCTCCATTGTTGATGTTTATAGCGTAGTGTTCTCTGCATGTGTGTGTGTTAAAAAAAAACAAACAACCAACAGCAGCAAACTCACAGCTCCACATGGTAACTGGTTCATTTTCTTACGTCGAATTATGATTTTAAATGTAAATGAACAAACAGACAAGCAGTGAACATGAAAGACCTTAAAAGACGCGTCAGGGAGAAAATAGAAATATACATAAAGTGGCTGGTGAACACCTCCAGTGGTGAAAATGAACAAGAAATGCAGGAAATAGAGTGTTGAGGAAAATAAATAAATAAAAACAATAACGATCCGGTCTGGCGGTGGAGACACATGTAATCCATTTTTGCTACTTTTTTTTTTTTTTTTAATAAACACCTGCAACCTTTCTAAAAATGATGCATTGTCGTGTGAACGGGGTCTCAGACTTGAAACCAAAATGACCTTAACTGCGATTGTCGGACAACCTCACAGCTGAAGCAGAGAGCAGGATGAGAAACAGATCGGGCGGTGCAGCGGTGATCGGTGCTGGCAGCCTGACGGCCATTTGTCTCGGAGAAGTTAGAATTTCATCGGTCTCTGTTTGGACCGAAGCCAGCACACACACACACACACACACACACACACACACACACACACACACACACACACACACACACACACACACACACACACACCGCAGACGGTAGAGGGTGGGAGTCGGTGGGGGTCTGAACAGCCAAACAATTAGTGTCGTCTGCCCTGCGACACCCGTTAACCCCCAGAACTCCAAGCTAATGAGAGGCGTGTAATAATTTCTGTCTGGCAGACAGAAGCAAGGTGTGCTTAATAAAGTGAAGAAGCGCACAGAGGCCATGGTAATTAGATGTAGAATCACGGTCTGTAATGATTTTACCCTCTTCCCCTTTCTAAATCAACAAATCATTGCTGTTTGGTGTACTGAAGCAGAAGCATTATAAGAGATAATTACAGCAGAGGCCCATTTAAAGCTTTTCGCTCACATTGCTGACCTCTGCAAAGCGAGAGTTTAAAACAACGCCACGCTCTCGTGCTGCAATTACTTGTGAAAACAAAAGAAGAGGATGAGCTCATCAAGGTGAATCTATTTTTAGTACGTCTATGCCATATCTCTGAAACGCATGCAGCTAAAGTTAGTGGGTTGGCCTGTATAGTACTTGTAAGAGTGGGTGAGCTTGTGGAGCCCCGGGAGGGAGACGGAGGGAAAAATCCCTACAAAGACTCTGGGTTTGGGCAGTGAGCTAATTAAAGCGATGGACCAGATGGTGCAGCCTCGGTCCGGACATAATGAGACGGTGAGTGGCGAGACGAACCGGACATGGCAGGACAGCTGGGGGGGGGTTTGCGAGGTGACCAGAATTCAGGAGTCTCCCTCGAGTGACGCTCGATTCCTGCAAAGAAGACGAGAAAAACACAAAAAAAACCGTGACAAAAACATTCCTGTGAAAAGTTTGGAGCATATTTTTCTGAAGAAACCACCGACTCAGGTGGTGTTTACCTCCGTCTCCAGAGCGTGTTTGCTAAACAACTTTTGGAAGTGAATAATACCTCGCCAACAGTGCACTTCTATCTTTTTTTTTTTAAATGTTGCTGTTATTTTCTAGCACATGCTCAATCATTAGATCTTGGCAGGTGGTTCTTGGTAAACACCAAATCCTCAGCACCTGTTGGCAGAGGCTTTTCCTGTCTGCCACCTCTCACCAACGCTGCTCCAACCGACACACTGTTTGGCAAATGAAAAACAGCGAGTGCAACTAGTTCCAGATAAACAGTGACGGGTGTGTGTGTTTTTTTTTTTTTTTTTTTTTTTTTCATGAATGGAAGTGAAGTTTAAAAGTCCCTCAAAAGCAGACATTCAGGCGAAGAACTATCTTTCTGGAAAGATGATCCGTGCTCGTGCTGCGAGGAAGAAGCCGAGGCCGGAGGGCGCGGGCGACGTTCCCAGGCGTGAAGACACGAGGTTCCAGGGTGTGAGACTCTACCTGGTGGAGAGGAAAATGGGTCGCAGCAGGAGAAGCTTTCTGACCCAGCTGGCCAGGTCGAAGGGCTTCGTGGTGGAAGACGTACTCAGGTTTGGGGGGAAAAAAAACGCTTTGACTTTTTTGCTGCTCGCTGACTGAACCGGGCTCGGCTCCTAAAAGCTTGGCTGAGTGGAAGAGCACAATGGAGGTGGATGAGGGAGCATTTTGCTGTATTTTCGGTGACAGATAGAGCGGCCTGACCTCGTCATTTGACTTTCAAGCCTGCATTGTAATTATTGTGAAATGGGGGGCTAAAGTAGTCCAGCAGCCTGGCAAACACTCATTTCAGAAGCCCAAATAAACAGCTATTTCTGATTTTGGGACGCAGCGCTGTGAATTATATATTAGTATGAGGTTGTTAAATCTGCATTGACTTCCTTTCCAATTCAAAACAAAGCAAAACCAAAACTGGCACTGCAGACGTCTATCTGGTACAGACATACTTGACGAGAAGATATTCATGCACCTTGTCCACCGGCACATGTGACTACAAAAGATGTAACAGTAGCTCTGGTTACATGGACCAGAAGTTATGAAACTAAATATTTTTGACGCTTTAAAACCATCAACCTGATTACTAAATTCAGTGTTCACACAATTTGATCTCTCATTGCTGATGTAATATCATTAACACGGTTCACAGTCACTTTCACTTTTGTGGTACAGGCGGCTGTGGCTCGATTAGCCGTCTCCCAATTGGAAGGTTGTAGGTTTTTATACTCATGTCTGCCTGTCCACATGTCGAAATGTCACTGAAGCCCAATTTGCTCTCAATAGATGGATTAGTTGCCGTTTTACATGTTGCTGAGCCGCTGTCTCTCCTTGTTCTGCCCACCAGCAGTAAGCCTCAGCTTTATACAAGTTTGTTTTGTCATGACGACCACTGTTTTATGAAAGATGTCAAACTTCCGTTGCATTTTGGGTGTTTGTTTACGCAACAAAAATGCTCGGAGTCACTGAAAAAGCACTTTTTTGAAAACACTCCCACTTCGCCACGATGCAAATGGAGAAAAACACAACTTTTCAGAAAAAGCTGCTACTATGCATTCACAGCACGGTCGCAGAAAATAGTGCCACTCGTCTCAAAATGTAATTAACATGATTTTTCTACAATTTAAGGTTAAGTAATTGACAAAAACAAGCTGTCTAATAATGTATATTTATGGCTTCCATGTTTGAGAGAAATGAATGTATGTATTTCTATTGTGGGACTGATTAACAATCCATGCCTAATGACTGCAACAAAATTATTTATACCATGTTCTTTCATTGAATGTGCAATTTCTTAATTCTTAAATAAAGTCAATTTCACTGCTTAGATTTGAACTTCAGTTACCTTCCATCAGATCAGTTAATATTACAATACTGACTCACTTTGGATTGATTTCAAACAAACGTCCTGAAAAAAGTAAAATCAAATTGGCACTTATCCATGATATAAAAAACATGTAAGCAAATGTAAATTAGTACAATAACTTCCGTCTTTCAAAATAGCCTATCTATATATATAAAAAAAGGAAATAGCTGCCATTTGAAGGCACGGGCTTCTGTCTGGGATGTTGTTCGGACCACAGCTGAACTGAGCTCATTAAATATGTTTCACTTCCAAGTTCATGTTAGTTTTGTAATCATTCAATACAGTCTCAGTGTTATTTATAACTCTCGATCCGGATTCTAATTTTAGTGCACAGTGTTTAACTGCAAATGGAGAACAATCAGTTAATAGATACAAGTATCTCTGTGCACTGGTTTAGACGGCGTTTTCAAGTGAAAACAGAAAACTTCTGTTGTGTTTTTGTTTGCGCAGTGCTCGGAGCCACTGAGAAGGCAAGTTTTTGAAAATGACTCTGTGTAAATAGTATATAGTTCTTCTGCACATGTGCAAGAAGACGGACATTAGGAACAACGTTGGCCTCTAAAGTGTCGCGACTCCCAGTTCATATTCTCCTGCGACTTTATAGTTTTATAGTTGAGAGTCACCAATAAGTAAAGTCATGCTGGAAACAACTGTTATAAAGCCATTTTACAAACCATTATTCATACATTTAGCCTTTCCGATGGATTTTTTTTCTCCAGCGATGCATAAATTACCAAACTAAGTAGTGTTGGTGATTTCATATTTTCTTTCTACTGCACAATTATTATTTGGCTTTAAACTAGTTTGTAGCTACAGTTTGAATGCGGACCTATTGGAGTATTTTTGTGTTGTTTCACACATCACACATGAAAAACGAATGGAGAAGATGGAGAAAAAATAAATCCTCACAGAGATATTTACACTCACACTTCCATTTGCATTGAGACTTGTGCTGTTTTTCTAATTGCAGAATGTATTGTCCTGGTAGGTAATTGGAGAAGCACTACAGTCTTGAGAACGGATAATTAAGAAAGATTAGGACATTCATCCTGCCTCTGCCTCACCTCAGTGGACAACCCCCCCCCCCCCCCCCCCAGTCGTAATTCACAGCTCCAACACAAATATGTTTAAGTAAAGGACAAAGAGGTTCAGAAATCGTCTCTATGACAGCAGCGAGGAAGCTTCCGCCATTAGAGGAAAGGTAACAAAGCACACACAGAAACTTTTTTTTTTAATGAGATTGGTAAGAGTTTTTCTGTTTTCTTTTTGTTAAGTCGCACTTAAGATGTGATGTTCTGTATTGCTCGTTCTGCGCCACGATGAATCATCTATTGTGCGGTAATTATGGAAGCAGCGTGCAGTCTCTTTTTTTCCCGTCTCTAATTGGAAGTATCTTTAAAATCCCAAACTGTGAGCGCAGCAGAAGGTCCCCCGCTTGACACCGACGACGCTTCAGTGTCAGGTTCCTTTGAGGCCGGCGATACTGTTGACGCAACCTTTTTTCTTTAAAAACAGAAAACAAAAAGTTGACCTTTTTGCTTTTTTGTTCCAAGACATTTCAGGTACAAACTGTTTGAATTTTACCATATGATTTAGCTTCTCTCAAAACAAACAAAAAAAAAGGCAAATGGGTCTCACAAGCAGAAACCCTGTGTGTGTGTGTGTGTGTGTGTGTGTGTGGGGGGGGGCTGCCAGCCGTGCGCCAGCTTGGCCGTGGCAGCATTCCCAGAAACACAGCTTGAGCGCTCCTACGGTTACACTTGGCTTGATACAATTGTTTGAAACCAACGTCAGGAAGTGGAGCGTGCCCGCCTCAAACTGACATTAATTCTGCAAGCCGACAAAACTGATATCAGCAGCAGTTTGATCGCAACACCTCCCAGATCTAGTCGTACACAAGTCTTATGCCTTGAGCATGTGGTCGCACGCACACGCACATCCGCGCGCGCGGAGTTCAACACATGTGCTTTAGAGAAATCAAGTGTTATCCATCAGGCTTACTGGCAGGTCTCAATGGAATGAAACTCTCGCTTTTGAGCTCTGGGTGTTTCTGCAACGCAGAAGCTTTGGGACATGTTTGTTGAAGTTTATCAAATAAGTGTCTCTTGCAAACTAACAATCACATTGCAATCTCAACAGTAGAACATGGCAGCTCATGGAGTAGGGATCGGTTGGCCTTCGGAATGAAACGATCAATATTATTATTGTGAGGCAACGAAACAACGATTGGACAAACTTTGAACATGAAAGGCTAAACCCTACTGGTCAGAGTGGTTTAATTCTGTGTTCTTTTACACAGTGTTTCAGTTTGACACTTTGATTCAGAACATGCAACATAAAGGGGAGCCCCAATCGCATTAATGCAGAAGACACATCAGGGTACAGCTGGCACACAAAACTGGACTTAAACTGCCTTATAAGTAATTTCCTTTTGACTAATTTCTGTACTGGCATTGTTTATTGTTTTATTCTTTTCATGTGTGTTTTCCAGGAGTCTCTCACTCCTCAGTTCTCATCCAATCGATTTCCTTGTGCTGCTTGTTTCACTTTATGCACTATTATGCTGCGATGCTTCAAAGATCTTGACTTCCCTGTTTCTCTGTACTTTTCCATTCAGTCTTTGTGTGATTCCCTCCGGTGTCTGGATCGCCTGGCTCCCCCTGGTGTGTGTTCTTGATTTGATTAGCCTCGCCCCTGATTGTTCCAGCTGTGTCTTGTTTACCTCTCCTATGAGCGCCTGTCTCACCTTGTCTTCTCGTTGGTCCATCTGTCATTCTTTCTGTTGATCTTCCAGTAAGTCTTGCTTTTCTCACAGTCTTTTCACCGCCATCTGTCCCGACGTTTGGTTGTTATTTTGTTTGAGATCTGGACTCTGTCTTTGTTCTGTGAGTGAAATTTGTTTTTGATTCGGGATCTAGATTTAAGAAGGCTCTTTTGTTTATCCAGGTGTCTGTGTTTGTGTCCATTTCCTGTGAGGCTGAGAAACGTCTCTGGAGATCCTCCATACGATAGCATTTATTTTGTCCTGCTGAGTCCAAACTATATCGTTTGTTACAACATTAACACCAGTTGTAACTCCTGTTTGGTGAAAGAAAACAAGTACTTGGCAGTAAATCTGTTTTTTTAATCTCTTTTCAATAAATTGGTATGTGACTGTGATATTAGAGATGATGACTAATCCGACTGTTGCTCCGACAAACGTATCTGCTACTGCTGTATCACATTCAACTGATCAGAATAATGAATCTCTGAATTGATCCGTGCAGTCTTAACAAAATGTCGCAAAAAGAATAAAAAGCATTCACAATAAAATTTGAAATATATGATATACAATATTACTTCTAAAAAAAATCCACAACGGTAAATAAATATGTTTGAAATGTTCTACATTAAATTGAAAAGTGTGCAAAAATTAAATACAGTCACTCATTTCTGTACACATAACATGTGTGAAACTTATTGTTAAAAATAGCAACATGAACTCTGCTCTCCCATACTGTTAGGCGTTAATTAAAAAAAAAAAAAATCATGGATATGCAAATACTCAGGTATTTTTCAAACAATAGCTAGTGACAAACAGTGCAGGTTAAAGGTCAGGAAGATTGTGAGCGAGCCCAAACGGACTGAAAAGGGACGTCTCAGACATCCAACCTTAGAAGCAAGAAGAAAAACTCACTTTTGAGTGTAAATTTGAATATTCATAATAAATCAGCAGCAATTTGCACACTTTTGAGAACTTTGTGAATTATTTATTTGTTGGCTAGTTCACTTTATCAGGACAACATGGGTGTGGTTTTATCAGCTGCAACAGCAACGACACAGCTTCTAATCTGGCTCTGATTTTGAGTTCCATGCTGGAAATCGGAATGTTGCAGAGAAACACGAGGCAGCCCATTTCCAATGCAGAAAGAGAACTTGATGGTTAAAGTTGATAGAAATGATAAAGAAAATACTTTTTTTTACAGGCTGGATATATACACCAATTATAACATCGTGCAGGACTCTTTGCTGCAGAACAACCCTGATCCACTGAGGCATTGAGGACTCTTCTGGTTCAAACGTTTTCTACCAGCACACGCTTATTGAAATATCAACATTTCAGGGGTTCCACCATACAAACATACATATATACACACTCACCTATACCCATGCTGCACGTCTTTTTACCAAATAAAAATGACAATCAATCTGATCAAATTACATTCAGAGAGAAATGATCAAATATGTTCAAAAGAATTTCCTCTCTGTGTTAAAAAACCTCTTAAAAAGCAAGCGCCTCTCTGAAAGAGGGAATAATCATGGCTTGCTGTAAAACAGTTCCATGGTCAGAGCTCATCTCCTCACACAGCAAAAAAACAAGGTTGACCTTGGCAGGTCAGATTTTTAATGAAGTTCACTGTAACGTTGGTTATCACAAAGTTCTAATGCCTCAGTGTCTCTTTGGGACCCGCTGCTATAGAACACTGAATGTAGCTTTGGTAACTTGTAACAAAATGTGAGCAGTGCATCATTCAAGCCCTGAAAGATGTGAGACGTTATTTAATCATCAAAATTCTTGTGCTTGTCCAGCTTTGGAGAAAAATGTTTCATTGCCGTCTAATATATACTGACCGCTGATCCAGAGAAACTCAGTGTTATTCAACTTGTCAGTGGTCATAATGGTATGCCTGATGTTCTCACCAATTAGATTTAAAAGAGAAGACCAAGTTTCACGAAGGTAAAGGACGGACTTCAAGTTCTGAAGGTCTTCTAACGTTCTACCTGCCTGTCATGAGTTCAGATGAAGCCTTCTGGTTAAGATTCTCACTCACTTAAAATTATCTCCTGCTGCCAATGTGAAGGAATTAGATTTATCGTGACCTAATTGACTGAGGATCCTCATAGATGTAAAATCCTGGATGCTCCTGCAATGCCCTGAATTGTTTGATTGGAAGTTCTCATTAACTAGATCTACCTAACAAAAACTCTCCTGTCTCGACCTTGGCAAAGACTGCATGGTTGCAAAGTGGTGATTTTGTAATGCAGCTGGGATCTCAATATTGCAGCCATGCTTTAGCTGTTCGGGGATCGACAGGGTAAACAACAATCACTGCAGACCCTCAGTGCCTCTCTCCACCTTTTGATAGCTGAAGTCACTCAACCGGTGCCTCCTTCATCTCTGCTGAGACACTCGGAGCAGACTTTTTCTCACGTCCCTCCTCTGCTCTGCTTCCTGCCACTGCGTCTAACTACCGTACCCAATCAGGGCGCCCAGCCGTGCATAATTACCCTCAGCATGCCCCTCCTCTTCCTCTCCCGGCGGGAGTAAATCAGTGGAAAGACTCCTTAAGGAAGGTCCCAGCAGAGCTCAGGCTGAGGCCTAATTGGCCAAATCGCAGGCAAAACGAAGCCTCTATCTGCTACCAGTATGGCCACTGATAGTCCATGGCTTGAAAGAATCCTCCTAAGCATGAAGGCATTGGCAGTGAGGAACAATGAGATATCTAAGGAAAACAACCATTATCTCCAAATGCTTAAAAAGCTTGCGGTGTGAACAGTTGCCGGAGCACAGTCACAGAGATATGGCTGATGAATCCCCTCGAAAGTCATGAGGGTTTGAGTTGCTATGTTGGAACAAGACTGAAGATCATAAGGGAGGGGAATCAAAAAAAGAAAAAGAAACTCTCTCTTGGAGCAATGTTTACCTAGATATAATCTTTCCCTGAAATTTTGGAAGCTTATCTTAATGTGTGAGCGGCACAGAATGCAAAACGGCAGGCTGACATGCAAATGAGCAAGAAAGTGAGCCCAGCACCAGATTGTACTTCCCAGAATAAGTGAGACTCGGAGCTCAGACACAAGGACGGGCTAAAGTCAATGGGCTTTGATATGGAGAACTCTCTGGAGCCGTCTCTCTCTCTTGCCCTGTTCCTGTCAGTGATACCCTCCTTTCCCTTCCAAAAGTGAAAACCAACAGGCTGATCAAAGGCCGACTGTGTCCAGAACAGATTTTCACAGCATGGCAGCATTTCCTCTGTTTGACTGTTTCAGCTGCTCATCTTCATGTAGATGCTCAGGATAATTGCAAGCACTAAAAAGAATGAGGAAGGCATTATGATCACCAAATAACTTAAATAACTAAATCCTAAAGGCCTCATCAAATGAAGAATAAATTGCTCATATTTGTCTCTTGTGTCTTCAGGCTATTTGTTATCTCCTGAGCTGTGACAAATAATTGTTGAAAGGTTATTATTAAAATATTTTCACATCAAATTTTCTCCTTTTCTCTGATCATAAAACAAGTCAAGTGTCTGATTATTTGTTCAGTGCTCGAGGGCCTTCACGAAATCCACTGCCAATAGAAATATTAAGTCAAACTTTATGCCCCTCCCCTCCCTGTGGGCTACATCGTGGAGCTTCTGCCAAAACATCACAGTGAAGCCAAACGGACCAGCTTTTATGAGCATACAAAGCAGGAGTCTTCAAAATGAAATGTCGGGTCTGATCTAGATTCAAGAAATTCTGTTATAATATTTCCTAATTGTTTTTTGTTTTAATAAATTAACACCAATAACAAACAGAGGAGGCTGTATTATGGTTTGACGAACATTTGCAAAAAAAAAAAATACCAAGGAATTTGTGTTTTGGCATAAACATTTAGTGTTTACATGGCAATGTGTTGAAAACAGTGTTTGCTGAAATCGATGCAGTTTTCATGTAGGGCCACTAGTGGGTGCAGTTAATTGTTTTTGTAATGAAACCACATACACATACACACAGAGAACTATATATGCCATAAACATTAACAATGGGAGTACACTTACATTTGTATATATGGACGACAAAGTTGAATCGTTTTTATGAGTCCCTCAACTATAAATCTTCTAAGTCCCAGGAGAATATGGACTGAGAGTCATGACACTCTGGAGGCCACTACTGTCGTTACTGTTCATCTACTTGTACATGTGCAGAAGAACGGCCATGGTGCACATGCTCAGTAGCGGGGTTGCAGGCAAGTTGCATTTTCCTGCATTTACACAGACAGTGTCGGAACGGTTTTGAAAGAGTGTTACCTTGGTTGCTGCTCAAGCCTTTTCAGCACCATCACAAAAGAACATAATGAATCTTTTTGAACTCACTTGAAATATTTTGGGTGTGTAAACGGGTTTCCCTTCAAACAGTCATAGTCGTAATAGAGACAATACGAGACGTTAGTATCTGATTGCAAGAGCATGGTGAATTTTAAATGTTAGCTATTTGCTGGTTAAGTTGGTAGCAAACGGTGAAGCCTGAGACGCTTATCTGAGCACTTGGATGTGAGAGTTCACAGAGAGTCTCTCAGTGTCGGTTAATTGACTTAAAGTAAATCCAGACTCTTTAAACTAGACCCATACTTTTAGATACCCATAATCCCAACAAAAAAAAACAGTATTCTTTGAACCAGCCCTCTTTAAATGCATATATGATTTTCAAAATGTCTAGATGTAGTTTAAAGTATTGGGGTATGGTGATAATCTAAATGTTACAAACAATCCAACTGCTAGTTTGAAGATTCTGCGTCGTTTTGGAAGGATCTGGTCTCCTATATTATCCTTTATTATAACAACACAAAACACAAATTTAAAACTAAATTCTTGTTAGTTTAAAAAGTTAAAATACAGTTAAAAGTGTGGGTCTTTTTTTAGAAATATAATTTTAAAGATTACAAATTCGTTTTTAAAAAATACCAGACCCGTGTGAAGAGGAAAAAGTCTACTTTCTTAATGCAGGACTGAGAGAATATACCTCAACTTTAATGAAGACAACACCATCATGTTTGAAAGAGTCCTTGACAGCTCCTCTTCTCCCTTGTCCGCAGTGATGAGGTCACTCACGTGGTGTCTGAGAATTGCCAGGCTTCGTGTCTTTGGACGTGGCTGAGAGGACACGGCGTGAAGAATCTACCCACGATGCACCTGCTGGGCATCAGCTGGTTCACTGACAGCATGAGAGAGGGAAAACCTGTTGCTGTGGAGACCAGACACCTCATTGAGGTGTGTATGTGTATGTACGTCTGTGTGTGTGTGTGTGTGTGTGTGTGTGTGTGTGTGTGTGTGTGTGTGTGTGTGTGTGTGTGTGTGTGTGTGTGTGTGTGTGTGTGTGTGTGTTCAGAAATATCTCTACAGATAAAGGGTCAGCACTAGATGG
This sequence comes from Blennius ocellaris, assembly GCF_963422515.1. NCBI lineage: Eukaryota > Metazoa > Chordata > Actinopteri > Blenniiformes > Blenniidae > Blennius > Blennius ocellaris. Next base: position 6,638,811 of record NC_137662.1, read on the forward strand.
CACTACAGCCAAACACAGACTCTGAAGAAACAGTTATTTAACACTTCTTATGAATTTACAGAGAAGCAGTACTCAGTACATTCTGCTGCTTGCCATGCATATCGCCTCTGTTTTTTGTTTTTGTTTTCCTTCTGTACATCTATAATGCCAGCCCTCCCCCCTGACAGGTGGCTCTTAAAAAGAGGACACATCTGACTCTCCCTTTCTCTGTCTCTGCTCGTCGCAGCACACTTCACCTCGCTGATAGCGAGAGAAACATCCTCCATATTGCGTGGGAGTGTCAAATGAACCCATCAGCTGGATGTCAGGGCTCTGAGCGGCACACTAACAGAGATGCATACACCAGCTCACAGACGCTCACATATTCTCCCCCATGAACGGTGCTACCAGGGCTTTCCAACATATGGATCCAAAATAAAGAAATATGTCGTCTTCCTTTTCCTTCCACAACAGAGAAAAAAAAAAATTCTCTCTAGTTTGCTCGAGTCAATCGACATTTCCTCAGAACAGCCTGGAACTGTATTCGCGGTCACAAGGAAAATTGCCTTCTCACCTTCCACACACACACACACACACACACACAAAAAAAAAATTGGCTGCATCATTAGCGGAGAGGGTTAATGATGCCATGCTGACATTTATCGACCCGTCTCTCCCGGTAACCGCAAGCCCACTTCTGTGCTTGTTTTGTGATGCGGCCCCTCGTCGAAGCCGGCGAGGTAACGCGAGAGTGGCATTTATGTGCGCGCCACTTCCAGTAGATTTTTATGAGAAATAAATCCATTTAAGGAGCTACCATGTAGAGATAAAAGATTCCCGAAACGGGTTTACTTCTTGGGCACATTTGCCTGCGGGCGTCTCATGATAGTCTGGTGATGCAATGTGTTTTACCATCATAAATATTCGACAGCAAGTCAGGGAAGGATTTTAAGTATTAAACCCATTGAAATGTAATGTTTTCCATTAGTTCTTGGTTTGCAGACAGCCTGTTCAGCCCGTTTAAGTGGAGATGTGGCAAGATGTAAGAATAGCGTGTGCCAAAGTAGCGAAAGTGGAACTGATTGCTGAGGATTTGGGTCGTGAAAATGCACCTGCTTTTAACTTGGAAAGTCTGGGAGACGAACGGAGAATTGGTGGTTATTGAGTGGGTGTGAGGGGACAAGAAGATTCCCCTCAGGAGGTGGGAACCTTGGTGACCTTTGCCCCGCTCGATGGCCCGAGTGGATTTCATTAACTCACTTGTGTGAACTCGTTGGCCTACGTGAGAGGCATTAATGTGGATGGAGGGACAGTGCAGGAGTGAGTGATGTCTTTCCTCTCTGCAGATGTGCTGAAAGTGCATCAGATACAGTCTTGAGTTCACCTACACTAAAAAGCACCATTGAGATGACGATCTATTTTGGATGGGAGACCTGGCAAAGGTGGCAGCTCATATAAAGAAAAGACCCACAACTTAAACTCAGCAAGATGTCATGGTAACAAAAGGTATAAGTGGAGATTAAAACAAATTATTTTATTAGAAGACACATTTTTAAAGCAGAAAGTCATGCAATTTACCTCTGTTAAACTGTTTCATCCAGTTTAGGATTACAGGGGGCTTAAATTGATCAGAGCTGACAATTGGAAAACCACTACGTCTACGATCAATTTCACTGTAACAGATCAACATCAATGCATATTCTTGGACCACCTTTAAACTCTGCACAGAAAAGTCCCCCCTCCTCCAGCCTGGGGTGAAACAGTGTGGTCATCTGTGTAGCTGCGGAGTGCTAACCACTACAAGTGTGGAATTAAAACTAGATTTCCCACAGCTAATTGTACCGTTGTTCGTACATTGAAACTAATAACTGAAGCTTGTTGCTTTTGTCTCACATAAAAACAGTTATGGAGCCGCTGTCTCTCTCTGCTTCATGAAGACTGTTTCGCATTAATGGGAGCATTTGTCTCAACAGTTTCTCTTGACTTATAACTTCGGTTCACGACTAAAAGAAAGATGGAGGATAAAAGCTGCAGAACTGACTTCCCTCTAAAGATCGACGGGCCTGAGGAGAGGCCAGGAGAGACAAAGGGCCAGTTCACACGACAACAATTTCAAGTGAAAATGCAAAACTTTCGTTGATTGTCGGTGTCAGTTTACACGGCAGTGGTGCTACTCCTACTGCACATGAGCACCATGGCTGTGGTAAAAGGTTCTTCTGCACATACGCAAGTAGATGAAGAATAACAAACATGGCAGCTTCCAGAGTGTCATGACTCCCAGGCCATACTTTAGTTTTATGGTCCATATTGGTAGTGTTGCCACTGAGAGTCACCCACCATAGCACTCACTTCATCCTCTGTCCATACGAATGTCGGTGTACTATCAATTGAAAATGTTTATAGCATATTGGTCTTGTGTGCCAATTCAACCAACAGTGTCAATTCACGGCCTGACATGCTAACTACATGACAGACATCATTTTCAAAATGTTGTGTAAATGTGACATTTTTCTGGAATGGAAACGCAAAAATAATGAATTTTCCCTGAAAACGCGTAAATTGGGCTTCAAGGCAGAGCTGCTGCTACTCTGCATTGAGAAATGGTTTTCACCTAATGTAGGCTACTTATGGAGGATAACCTGGAGAAGACCCAGGACTCGCTGGAGAGTTTATAATATCAATTGGTCTGAGAGCAACTGATCCTTCCAGAGGAGCTGGAGGATGCTGCCAGGGACAGACATGTTTGGGCTTCTTTGCTCTCCATATTGCCACTGCAATATGTTGTGGACTAAATGGGACAAAGTTTGGTTTACTATTGAACTGTACTCCTTTTTTCACAGGAGGAAAGGTCTCTTGTGATTTCAATCATGTGTGTGCTTTCTTTCATTACAAAAACAAACAGCACCCACTAGTGGCCCAACATGAAAACTAAACTGTTTTTCTGTGTTTCTGGAGTTTCCGTGCAAAGGGTCATTTTCAGAATGTTGCTGTTAAACACGAAGCACAAAAACTGTGTGTTTCAGTGGGGTAAACGGATGCCAAGTCATAACGACAATCAAGTGATCATTTTAAATGGCTTGCAGAACTTTTTTTTTTGTTTTAAACGGATGAGTGTTTTGAACTTAAAATTTCTTTGTGACTGATTTCACGATCCAATGTGGGGTATGAAAAGCCCTCTTGGCTAATTGCTTCAAACCTTTGGTGCATTAAATAGCATCCGCTTGGAGAAGTGAAGCGACACGCAAGCAAAGGTTGGAAAGGGAGTTGGGCGCGAGATCAGCCTGAGAGCTTCCACATGGTTATAATAACTGGGCCCAGATGGGGGGGAAAATCAACCTCTGCATGCTGATGCACAGACAGTTTGTCTCTGTGGGCCAACAATCCCATATTGGATTAAATAAACGCCAGACGAGGTGGAAAAGTGCTGGAGAAGCCAGCCCACACTTCACCGCCTGTTGTATTTAGATGGAACACAGTTAGGGAGTTTCTAAGGCAGTTGCACTTTTTGATTGGCAGAAAAATTGTGCCGTGAAATGTATTTAAAGTTATTCCATTTCTTCTTTTTTTTTTGGGGGGGGGGGGGGGGGGTAGAACAGAAAAGGCTCCTGGCAGAGAATAAATGATGAACATTTTTTTTGACTCCCTCACTGATTGATTCAGCCCAGCAGTGTGAGAGGTACGAGCTCTTTTCATTATCTTTTTTGAGGCACCTCTGTTCCTCTCGCCACTCCAGTACCAGTCAACACTGCGTCGTGGCAATCTCTCCATCTTCCTCATCCTCCTCTTCTCCCACCCTCCCACCCTCCCCGGATCGCTCTCCCACCCCAATCCATGGGTAATTTTATGGACACAATGTTCCCTTTTGTGATGTCTAATTGTCTGCGAGAATATTAATATTACATTGGTAATCCTTTTGACACATATATTACACATGGGGAACCATTTCTTCATAGAATGAAAAGGCAATTTACAGGAGGCAAATTGGATGATGGCAAGCAGATTTGTAATGCCACGGGTTAGCTAGCGTAATGGATTTGGATGCCACCAGACTGTGAGATGAGTGTCATTAGCCTGTTGCCCTGGAGACGCACAGTCATGAAAATAACTTCTCCGAGGCAAACAGCGGCATTTTTAAGTAATTCAATTTGAACTCCTTGCTTTGTCCTCGTCGGGAGCCTGTCAACAATTCAGGATCAAATAATAGTCTGATAGTCAGCGCTGTAGCCTCCCGGCAGGAAAAATCCCAGGTCCATTCGGGGCTCAGGGACTTTCTGTGGAGTTTGCATGTTCTCCCTGTATCTTACTAACACCGTCAAAGACGTCTTTTAAATAGGGTTGTTTTTAAAGGATGAGAGAAAGAATTAGCCTCTAAGCCACTCGCCGATACCAAGTGCTGATATTTACTTTATTATTGACTTATTAAATATCTGATGGTATTTTTTTTATATTTATTTAGAAAAAATAAATCATGTGGTCGAAGAACCCAAACATTAAATAAAAACACAGACAACCTGATTTAAAAAAAAAAAATGTTTTCGAAGAAGTTGCAACAATAAATGTAACTATCAGTTGTTCAAATCCACTTTCCATACACTTCTTAAATAATGTGAATGAAAACAAAATTAGATGGTGGGCTTTGATTATATAAGACTTGAGTTTTGGGTTTGTAATGTGTTCAGTGGTTGATGGGTGTGGACAGCGAACAGCTCATGAGCACCTGGATTCTTTTACTGGGAAGCCATGCTGGTGTAATACATGCAAAACGTGGTTGAGGTGGAATAAATAAGGGCTTTCCTGCAACAGATGTCTCCTGGATGTCAGCATATGTTGCTTCAAAACCTCCAAATATGGTTCAGAATTAATGGAGTCCACACAGATGTGCATCACATGCCAACTGCATTAATGCACCATGGCAGTCTCATGGATTATGGGTTTTAGAAGCCGCTCTCATTTAGAATAGAGGATCAATAAAATTCTCAAATTCTGTGTTTATATTTTTTACAATCCATTGTTAAGTTTCAACATTGAGCACCGTGTGATGACATGTGATCACAGACACTAGTTTTCCAAAGAGTTAATGTGGCCATGCAGTGGTTTCAATTTGAAGATTATGGGCCTGATCTACTAATTGTCCAGAAAAAAGTGTGCTACATCACATTTTTGTGCAAATACCTTGCATTTCCACAGTGCACACACTTCGCAGGTGATCAATGAAGAATGAGGGGTTTGCTGACGTGATACTCTGTATATATGAGAACAATCTCTTATCTCACCATATTTTATTAGAGATGCACCAATACCAGTGTAGCTAATGCAATTCAATGCACATTTTTTTTACATGATTTGTTTTGCTAACCAGGTATGGAATCAAAACAAATCCAGTGAGTTGACAAGAAAAAGGGTTAATCATCATTTTAAGTCTTGCCTGCTATAGATTATAGTATCATTGTAAGTTATAATTTGGCATTTAGTTTTTAAAAATGATTATCTTAATAAAGTAAATAGGTTTCATCCCTTTTTAAATTCCCCCTCCGTTTTCCGGTATTCAATATTAACAGCCTTTGAATATATTAAGGGATTTCTTGGGTTGAAGGACAAATTCACAATATGAAATGTAGAAAAGACAAAAACCACATGCTCATTCATAAAGTTCACATACTGTACCTGTCACTTTGCTTTAGTTTTCATACGCTAAACACGTTGTGACCTTGTGACCAATAAATATTTACCAGGTACCCTCTGATACTAGTTTTAAAAAGCTTATTTTTCTTCTAATTCTTATTTCAAGGTTCGATTCATTTCAGTCTACTTGTAAAAAAACATCTGGGCATTGCAGAAAAAAGGCAAAATGCATTTGGATGATTGTTTCTTTTTTTAAGACCAATTTGTTTTTCTGCAAAAAAAAAGGTTTTATCAGGTCCCATGTTTTTGAGGCAAATGCATGTCATGGGTTGAGCAGTGGACATTCCAAGTGACTCATGACAAACAAATGATTCCGCTTTTTTCATTGTGTCATTTACTGGACTGGCTGATTGAAATTTAAAGAAAAAAGTTCATATTCTTAACTTAATTTACCAAACAGCAAACCTCAGCTTCAGGATTCAATGAGATGAATGAATTTATTAAGTTTTGACTGAAAGGAAGAGAAATGTGAAGAGGAGGCCTTTGACTGTGGAAGGAAACCAAACCCACGTAGGCACAAGGGAGAACCTGCACACTACAAACAGAGATGCTGCACTGTGTGCTGCCATGTTTTTTATTTTTTACATTTGCCCTTCTCGTCTTCATCCTCCTTCCTCCTTGTGTACTGGGGTTAGGGTCAGATGTGAGCGCATTCAACTGGGGGATCGTGTCCACAACAATTTTGGTGTTCAATTTGGATGTCTTCTCTCTCCGCCTGACACTCTCCTCCTTCAGCCTGACCTCCTCCTCCAGGGTCATTCAGGGAATACCAAAACCACAAACATTCATTAGAAACTTGTCATTTCACACAGTACTTATGCAAACTAAACTAAAACAGCTAAAGTTGTGTGAAATGTTGGAATTAAACTAAAACAAAGTGTTGAAACTGGATCTCTACCTTGATGAGCTTGGCCAGATTCTCCAGGTTAATCTGGGTCAGTGCTGCCTTTTCACGCAGGTGCTCCTCTTTTAAACAGGCGACCTCTGCTGCCGCCTTCTCCTTCCTAAGCCTCCAGCAGCGTATTAGACTCGGCCTCGGTGTTCTGGGGTGATTTGAAGCTCCTGCAGAGAGCCTCCTTCTCTGCGGTCAGCTCGGTGACTTGCTGCTGGTGTTTCTTGACGAGAGCTTCCTCATGAACAGCCACCTTCTTCTCCGTCATATCCTAGCACACCTCCAAGTGTTTATTACTGTCGCCCCTCATCTTGTCACTCAGAGCTTTCAGCCGGCCGTATCTCCTCTCCTTTAAGTCTTTTGCCACCAGAGCTTCTTTCAGCGGGCGACCTTTCTCCTCCAGCTGGGAGGCCATGGGTTCGTTTGTTCGCTCTGCAGCACCTCTTTCACAGTGTTTGGCTCTGAATTCAGCTGGGCGACTTGCTGCTGGCGTTTCTTGTACAGAGCTTCCTTCTTTGCAGCTACGTTTTTCTCCCACATGTTCCAATGCACCTCCCAATGCTTGTTGCTGTTGGCAAGCTGAGTGCATTCAGCTGGCCCTATTGCCTCTTCTGCAAGTCTCTTGAGCTTTCTTTCAGCTGCCGGCCTTTCTATCAGTTGTTTTTGGGCGTCCAAGGCTCTCACCTGACTCTCCTTCTCCTGCTCTAAGCTGGTGAGGCACACTAACTGCTGCATGCTGACATCGCGATAACAGAAGAGTGATTCATGCAGGGACTTGATTTGGAGGGAAGTCTCGCTTTGCTTTTTGTTCTCCACCTTAAAACCAAACACTGTTCAACACTGGGAAGCTGTATCAGATGCTGTGGCGATCTCAGTCATTGTGCTCCTGACTGGTTGTGTGTTAGTGAAGGACTGAGTCCAGGCAGCCCTCTTTGGGCTGCTCTAAAACCTCGCTCTCACTGCACTGAATGTGACGGGAAAGCAAAGCGTACCCAGCACCCACTCTGTTGCTCGGTCCCACCACAGAGAATATGGTTAAAATGTAGGCGTGGTTGTGAACGACTCAGGTATGTGACATCATTACGTGACTGTAGTCTCGGCTAGGGATCGGTACTTTTCGCATATGAACCGATAAAGTACAGATAGTTGGTACCTGGGAATCGACACCGATATTCAAAAACAACAAATTCATGAGATTATTATTATTATTATTAGTTGTGTTGTTTGTTGGTAGCATCACTGATATCTCAGCTCAGGTCTTAGTGTGATGTGTGTTTTAAACACTATTAGTTTAAAAAATGAATGCTTTCTTTAAAAAATGTTTACCATTTGCTTGGAGGTTTGGTGGACCAGATTGGAGCCTTTTGTAGGCCAAATTTGACCCACAGAACTTCTGTTTCGTCTCTTAATGTCACATACACCCTTTAATCACATAATCGGACTGAAATTCTTCTGAATTTCCAAGTACTTTATATAATTTGCTAATTCTAAATTGCCCATAAGGGTGTGACTTTCTTTGTATTTGCTTGGTGACAAACTCTCAGCTCTATCCAATAGAGCATGTTTTGAAGATGGATGGTTATTACGGTTGGACATGACTGTGAACATGTGTTCATCATTTCCTGATTATTTCTGTTCGCAGGACACTTTGCCGAAGTTGCCAGAAAGTACTTCATCCGATCCTGCGCTCACGGTTTCTCAATACGCCTGCAAGAGACGAACCACCACAACAAACAACAACACGATTCTCACGGTAAGAAACCGCCTCTTGACAACAACTGCACAGTGAGGAAAAAAAAAAAGAAAGAGGCATCACTCCCTCTAATCTGTTCTGCGCTAATTGGACGGCTGGCTCGCTTCACTCACCGACACTCTGACACAACTCTTCCCCAAAATACATTAACCTGCAAATGAGCAGCATCTGCAGCTGCAGCACATCGGAGGCCCAACAGCTGACATGTGTGTGATCTCTGGCGCGGGGAAAGGTTTGGCGCGGACACGCCCCGGGGCGCCGTGAGCACTACGCCAAGATGGCCAACGGACGTGACACTCCTTGCAAGCGATGATGGATCCGTCCCCACCCTGCCATCTGGTTGGGCTGAGGGGGTGGGGGACGGGGCGGCGGAACAGCGAGCGGCTGGTTATGGTGCCATTCTAGAAGGGTTAGCCTCAGCACCCCGCTTCCCGGAATGGCAATGCAGGTAATTGGCGAAGGTGTTGATGAGCGTGAAAGAAAGAGAAAATGATGCTGCATCGGCACTGTCAATTAAGACGCAGGTGCAGAGGGAGTGTAAAAACAAACCCGTTGCCAACTTGCATATTTTCCAAACCAGCGTGCTTCTGAAGTTTGACAAGAAAAAGAAGGAGTTTATAACCACAGATTTTTGTAGTGGATGTGATAAGATATTAAGTGGAATTGACAGGTCTCATGGAGTTTGCAAGAAATTAAGCTCTGTGACATTTTCTCTCTTTAAATGCATCTTCTCAAGTAAACAGGATCTAGATACCATGATGGACTTTCATTTGATGTTGTGTAACGATTTCAGACCAAATGTGTTGAATAGTGCTGCTGCAACCTAAACAATCATTCAGTGTGTCTCTAAAGAGGAACAGGAAGTGAACGATGAAGACGCATCATGCCTCACTTACTTTTTTGTGAATGCCTTGGAAACACTGTCTTTTTGCTATTTTTGTCCATGAATGAGAATTTAAGCATTCTGGGATGTGCAATATTGCTGCGGTGCGTGTGTATGTGTGTGTGTGTGTGTGTGTGTGTGTGTGTGTGTGTGTGTGTGTGTGTGTGTGTGTGTGTGTGTGTGTGTGTGTGTGTGTGTGTGTGTGTGTGTGTGTGTGTGTGTGTGTGTGTGTGTGTGTGTGTGTGTGTATAGAAGCATGGAGACCTATTAAGCAGAGCTTACAAGAGATTCTGCGATGCATCTGTTTTATAATGACTCTTTAGTTCCTGGTGACGCTAAATGTTCATAATGGATAGCAAACACGTGTGCAGGTATTCACCCACGTGCACACACACAGACACGTGTTTGTCCACACACAGGAGCCGGTACAGATGTTACCCCCCCCCCCCCCCCACTAAACGCATGCGGACACACGCCTGCACACACACACACACACACACACACACACACACACACACACACACACACACACACACACACACACACACACACACACACACACACAAACACACACACACACACGCATCTCACCTGGGAAAGGACTGCTGCTCAATTTCTTATCCCCTCGCTTCTTTACACGGCATTAACTCCATAATTAGCAATCCCACTCAATTTCCCTATCCCCATGATTAACTCATTATCTCCACATAAAGCCACATCGGAGACTTTCTGATTAGAGCGAAAGGTTGTGCGTCGCTGCGGACCCGAGACAGCCGTGCTCAGGTAACACTTCACTGAGGCAGGCAATTACTCTAACCATTGGAGATGGGCAGGAGGGTAGGAAGTGTTGCTTCACTCTTTGACTGAATGGAACGTCTATGTTTAGGAGTTAAAAAAAAAAGAAAAGCCGTCAGCCAATAGACACGTGATATGATGCTGTCTTGTGGCAGCTCAGGTACTTGATTGTAGCACCGTAATGATGTAATCTCAGTGAATCCATAGATACTGACAAAAGCTTTTGAGGGGACCTGGTGTATTTAAAACATCCAAGTCTTACTTTGTGCCTTTTTATGAAGGTCCTTATTTGAGCTTCTGTTTCTTGAAAGGAATTTAGGAGGTTGGTAATCATCTCCCCTGTAATTTAGTCATCTACATAAAGCAAACCATGACTGAAATGAACAAAAAAGCAAGTGCTTCAAACAAAAACTCATTAGTTTATGTAAATGTGGCGTCTGACAATGGAAAGTATTTGGTGGTTGAGACTTTAGAGATGCAATGTTTCCTCCAAGTCCTGTACAAAGCAGGTGGGATACTTTTAAGTTGGCCACAAATTCAGGAACAGTTCCACAAACATTTTGAGAAAGAAACACTTCTGTATAGCACTTGCTACATGCCAAAGTTGCTGAATGCCAACAATACAAGTTCTCTTCAAGAGAGGCCAAACAAACTTAAAACCAAAAACATTTCAAAATCTTTGAACCATGAAAGACGGCTTCAATCGATGTCACAAAAATGTAACAAAGCACTTCTACCACCAAGAAAAATGACAGTTATGGCTGCCGATCCAATGTGAAACAGACAGCGAGCCTAACTGTATGGCTATTTTGGATTTCGGGTCACAGTGGGCTGGAACAGATCCCAGCTGATCCCAGTGCAGTACGCTACAACAGCTTCATTCCTCAGACCAGAAGACTCTTGAACTGCAGATAAGTCTGCTGTCAGGTCTTGAGGATGATGCCGTAATCCAGTACAATAATTATAAATCCAGTGCAATAACAATCATTGTTTGCATTGTTAGCACTTTATCCCTGCTTTATTTTGTGTGTGTTTCTATACCTTTACTGTGTTTTTTTGTTTGTTTTTTGGGGGGAAAAAAAAGCCTAGTTTAAGCCTTGTGCAGAAAAACGTTGTTCTTGTAAGCACCTGTGGGCATATGTAATGAATGACAATAAAGCGATATCTACCCACATCCTAGATGGCACAAACAGAGACAGGTCATCACATACACTCACCTTCACATCTATGAGTGATTTCAAGTAAAATCAAGCCAAAAAAAACCCCCAAATGTATTTAGACTATCGGAAGAAACTAGACATGTTTGCAACCAGGGAGTCATCAGTTGCCCAATCATATGTATTTCAGCACTTTTAAACTCTGCAGGAATCTTTGCAGAGTCATTGATCACCACTTTGAAACACTCAGCCTTTTCCTTTGTGCAGCTGGATGAGAGAGAGCTTCGGCTCATTGTCCTGCTCTCACAGTCTCACTTCAAGTCTTACTATGATTAACACTTCCCTTCCTAAAATGTCTTCGTTATCTTCCATCTTCATCAATCCTTTGTTACATTCAGTGCATTCAGAACCAGAGGCACAATCACAACATTCTGTTCGTCTTCTTCGACCTTGGCCCATAAAGTTCTGCTTTTTTAATGTTTGGTGTATGATATAGGTTTTCTCATGTCTCATTGTTTTTAGCCTCTGATTGAGAACAAGTAAGTAAGTCAATTGTAAAATTAAGCCTTTGGGATTGTGTTTTTGATGAAACAGCTCTTTTGCATTTAAAAAAAAGTGTAAAATAATCATGCATTGGTATAGCCACACTGAACTGAAGTATTGTTGTCTATGTTTTGGCTCTATTCAAGCAAATAATCTGTACATCATATAAAAAAAACAACGTAAACATGTGTATGTATATAATCTTTTGGCTTTGTGGAAAATCTTTTTATCAAGCAACATTTTATCAAAGTTTGATCTGAGAGAGTCCAATTATTTGGCTCATAATTGTGGAGATAATCTAAATTCTATCTTGAAAAAGGTCCATGTTTTTCACCATTACAAGATGTTGCATTGCTGGATGTATGGATCACTGCTGCTGCTTCATGAAGTCTCAGAAAGATGCTCAAAGAATTTGACAGTTAATTCTTTATAATCCAATAATATCAACACATACATGTATTTGTCAATGTACAAAATCCAACACAGCTATTTGTCTTTGACCAATCATTATGTAATTGTGATTGAAGCAGAGATTAGTCATTCGGTACATTGGTACATACAGTGTCGCAGTCACAGTGTCCTAAATAGGCAAAAAATAAAAGTCCAACATTTGCAGATGACTCAAGGAATCCTGCCTCGACTCCAGTAGCTTTATTCACAGTTATTCAATATTGATACAACTTAAGAAGCTTTGCAGAATGCACGCAGTAGCATGTGTGCCAACAGAGGAATGACATGACTATGGATGAAGGGACGTGGAACTTTTAAAAAGCTTCCACCGGCATTAAAACTGGATTTTTTTGATGATCCCCAGAGCTCCTTAGAGCAGGAGTGTCAAACATAAGGCTCGTGAGCCAACACCAGCCTGCTAGAGGCTTCAAACTGGGCCGCCACACTACCGAGCAAATTATCAAAATTTCACAGAAAACATTGATTTAACTAAATTTATTTCTCAAGAATAGCGGACGCAACACTGATCCCCTGTTTACACAGTAACGTTTTCAAGTGACAACGGAAAACTGTTATTGCATTTTTGGGGGGGTCAGTTTACAGGACAACGGTGTTTGGAGTCACTGAAAACACAACTTTATGGAAACGTCGTCTACGTGTAACACAGCGTAACGCTGTTACTGCACATCCGCACTGTGGTTGTGGTTCAGTTCTTCTGCACATGCAAGTAGATGGACAATAAGAACAATGGCGGCTTCTAGTGTCATGACTCCCAGATTTCTGTGTGAAAAAAAGTTGCCATGTGAATACAGAGCAAAAACAGTATGTTTTCACGTGAGACGTTGTGTAAACGGTGCTTTAAACTTGTGCAAAGATAGCTACTTCGTTGTGAAAATGCAAAAAAAAAAGCATCAGCCTCAAAGCCATGTTAGCAGGATGAGTTCGTAAAAACACCCATGATGCAACAGCTATAGGAGATGTTTTTCTGATATTTCATTATATTTTGCACCAGAATGTTTCATTAAAATTGGCTTTATGTTGAGATTGATTTGGGGATAAATTCAACATGTTCATCACAAAACTTCTAAAGTTGAAATGTAAAGGTTTATTTTTAAATCTAAAGTAAAGATGACATTAACTGTACGTGTCCTCTGAAGTAAAATGTGTCTCACGGCCACTAATCTTGGGGAAAATGTTTTATTTGAGAGGTTGTGGCGTGAATACAGACCTTCAACCATTTTGGGCACCATCTGTACGAGGATGTGTTGTTGTTATTTCTTTCTTTTCTTCATGTTCTTTTTAAGAGCAAAACCAGATCTGAAAAACAACCTCCCTCTACTCGGTTAAAGGCAATTCCTAACTTGTACGTCAGCAGAACTATTTTCAACTGAAAACTCTGGCTGAGAAAAGAGAAAAAAACAATTTGGCATTTGAAAATAGAAAAATTACTACAAATGCCTGTATAACCTTTCTCGCCATTAGTAACTGCACATTACAGCAAGAGAAAAACTTACTACAAAACAGACTACGGTGCATTATAGCTGCTAACCCTATTATATACCCGCTAATCAAAGCTTTTATTCAACACGAAGCAAAAAGCAGAGCGACTCATTAAAGATGTTGAATTGTAGATTGGTCTTGTATTTATGAAGCACGTCGAGGTGCCATGTAAACACTGCGAAAGTGTCAAAACATCCAACACTGTTGAGGATTTCACACAGCGCATTTTCGCAGATGTGTCTGCGGCCATATCGTTCAGACTGTTGTGACTTTGTGGAGTGGGAACCGTACGCAAACCACCAGAGTGTGATTTATTAAAGAAGGAAAAAAAAAACACAAAAAGCTGAATGGTTTCCACAACGAGGTTGAAACATCGGAAATAAATTACAGTTGTAGTTTCTGACTTCATACGTTCGAAAAAAATGAATCATGGACTCCGACCAAAATGAGATACTGTGTGATAAATCTTGTTTACAAGCTGCTACAATCACAGTCAATCACAATGAAGAAACTAGAACCAAGAACAAACTTGGACTTTCAGTTGCAGCAGGAGGTGATAATTAAAGGGCTTTTTGTTCAGAAGTATCTACATCTCTATACGTAAAGGTAAAACCAAAAGCTTCTTCACTGTCCAGCCTTTCACACAGTTTATACTGTATCTATTAACCATTGTAAGCAATCAGTCTTGTAAATATTAATATTTTCTTATTGATATTTAAATATTCTATCTTATTAATGTCTTATTCTATTTTGAGGGGAGCAACTGTAAAGAATGTCCTTATGGGATTAATACAATTGGGCTGCATGGTGGAGCAGTGGTAATACTCTCACCTCACAGTGACCAGGTCATGAGTCCTGTGTGGAGTTTGCATGTTCTCCCAATGTGTGTGTGGTTTTCATCCGGGTACTCTGATTTCCTCCCACAGTCCAAAAACATGAGGTTGATTTGTGATCATAAATTGCCCCTCGAATTTACACTGGTTTCCTAAAGTTGTTCACTGTGCTTGTAGACATTTTTAGGAATCCAGAGGGTGTTTATACTGGTTTTTTAAAGTTTGGACAGGGTTTATGAACATTTTCGAGAGTTTCCAACTGGGTTTAGACTGGTACTGTATAGTTTTGGATTGGATTTGGACATGTTTTCAGGAGTTTAGACTGGTTTTCTATTGATTTGACTGGGTTTACACATTTTTTTTTAGACAATACATATTTGTCATAACATTTTCTTGACTGGGTTCTAGCAAGATGTCAGGAGGGATTTTTTTTACTTGGTTTTCATACATTTTCAGGAATTTTGGCTGGGTTTATATAGGACTTCAGGAATTAGTTTTGGACTAGATGTAGACAAGTTTTCAGGAGTTTTGTTACGTTGTGGTATGGTATGGTATGATAGGGTTAGTATTAGTTTGGTGTGCAGTTTGGCTAAAACTGATCGAGTGGGAGTCTTTTAGAGTCTGTGCATCGGCTGTTAGATGACCTCCCACAGAGCTGAGTGGTGTAAACATTCTATTTCAAAAGGATGAGTGGATGAAACCATATATTGGATGCAAAGGCATTCATTTAGAAAAGAAGACAGAGATCTCACATTATCACACCAACACACACAAGAAAAACAGGCAGACTGCCTGAACCTCCAGGCCACCCTCAAATTGACACCAGCAACTCCCACCCCCTTTAGGCAATTCACTCATCTATTTATGAGAGCCAAGGTCTGAGAATGAAGCTGGTTGGAGAAAAACAAAGTTGTATATCCTTGAAGACAGCTTTGACACTTGTACCAGCAGAGTAGAGAGACATATATAATCGGTCACACACCTGCACTCAAAGGTCACAGATTACAGGCAAAATGCATTAACAGAACAGAAATTAATTCCATCCTCAGTCATGTCTATTCAATGACATTTGTAGTGTGTAATAAAGACAGTTACTGAATAACACCAAAACATATGCTTAGTAAGTCCTGAAAACTATTAACAATGTGGATAATTACAATGGGCACTGAAAAACCATTGGTGGTGCTTCCGATAATCAGGCAGTTGTTAGTGCTTGGTGATTATTATGAGAAAGATATTTCAAAACCCCCCTTTCACTTGTTACAGGCATTGCGTATTAGTACAGTCATTAAATATGTGATAAGATCATGATTATATAAGCATTTAAATGAGCAGAAATGACAGGTTTAAATCACAGGCACTTGCCGTATGAGTTAGTGAAGTAATTCTTTAGCACTTCGGGCTTTCAAATGATGTGATTCATACTGCCGGCTGCATGTGTAGGGGATGCATGAGACAGGCAGAGGAAGTGTCAGGAGGAAACCTGCAGTGATATTCAGGAAGGAGGGAGCATCCGGAGGACGAGGAGGAGGAGGAATGTGGTGCGGAGTGGCGTCCTCGGCAACATCTCAGCACCCCGGTGAGGTGTCAATCACACACCGGTGGCGACGCGTCCCTTCACTCCACAGCTATGCTCTGTTGATTTATTCATCCCATCTTCCTCTTTGTCCCTCAACATCTTTGGCCATGTCTGTTGTCGTCCACCACCTGGATTCTTCCTGCCTATTTCTTTTTGGGGTTTTTCCCTCCCCCCCAGACTTAATACCTTTTCCTATCACCCTGTACATACTGTGATCTGACTCATTCTCCTTGTCACGTTGCTCTCTCTGTATCTGTTAAAATCCCTGCTGTATTTACAAGAAGAGCTTACACCCTCTCCTTTTTATATGAAAGAAAAAAAGAAATCTACTTAGCCTTGAGTCTTGCGCTGTCATCATTTTACCGTAAGCCTGGCGCACGCTGACACAAAAATTGACATTTCTGTCTTGGCTGATTGACAGGTGGCCTCAAAACGCTTTCCTCTTACAAACACAAACACAAACACAAACACAAACACAAACACAAACACAAACACACACACGCACGCGCGCACACACGTACGTTGACAGAGAGAGAACACATTGACAAGACTAATGAGTGCACGGGGAGAAAGAGTTGGCGAATGGAAGTGGTCTGGGAAGAAAACAAGCTAAAGGTCCTCAATTTGTTTCCCTGCAGCACAACTTCTCCGATGTATCGATAAAAAAAAAAAAAATGCCATGGATGAGAAGACTGGAGCGCTGAACCCTAAATATATCAAACCCATTCCTTCCCTCAGTCGGTCGAGTTAACTGGAAGAGGCTTACAGCAAACACTTACAGGATCAAGAGATAGATCAAACTGTTGCGTTTGTTGTTTCTTTGTGGGGGTTTGTGATGGTGTAGTGGTTTTCACTCTCACCTTACAGCAGAATCGAGACAGGTTCAATTTCCTGCTACAGGCTACTTTATGTTGAGTTTACTTACTTGTTCTTTCAGTATTTTATTTTATTTTTTCACGACTTCAATTTAGTGACTTCAATTTGCCTATAGGTAGGAATACGTGCAGGATTGTGTCCTTTTGGGCTGGCTCTGGATTCGATTGTTGACAAGTTGCTTTGGATCAAATCCAGCCTACTGCAGATCTAAGTAGGATCAATTGTTTAGAAAACTATTGAATATAAAAACTCGGGATGCACTAATTAACAATGCAGTGTGTCCAACACTGCATGGAGTAGCCTACTATGGAGTATTTGATGTAAGCAATGTCAACAGTAGGTAGAAGAGAGATCACGAGTGATGCCCGTGGTTTGAAGATTCTTTAATATTAATGAGAATGACAAAATTAAGATTGTCATTCAAAAGGCGAGATCTAGTTTACAACTTAATCACCATGACTACATGCTATAGAGGTTTGGAGCTCACTCACCTACATGTTACACATTATAAAGTATGCCTGATACACATTGAAAACAAGATCAGTCCATAGTCTATATTACGCATAGGGCAGTGTGTAGATAGACGCTTGACACTGCCCTGTGCGTAACATGAACGCAGTAGTACAAGATTATTGGAGCTTCACATAGGTGGTTCAAGGCAAGGCATGGCATTCACATATCGTTTGTGTGTATAAAATAGACAAAGGCATTTACAAAGTACTTATATCGGTATACTGAATTGACAACGGTTAGTATTCATACTTGTGCTCGTCATTTTAAAAAGTGTTATTGGTGCCGTCATAAAAACCTTTCCTTGAATTTCTTTAAAATCTAGTTTTCAGGAAGTGGCTGGGGGGGTTGAAACATTTATATGTGTGAAACCACACATACACAGACATAGACAGGAGCACACCTGTACAGGTGAGCACCCTCACATTAGTGAATAGAGGGGGAGGAAACCTTGACAAGTAAACCACCTAAAAAGCAGCCCAAAATATCTGCCTTTGTAAAATGATGGCAAAAGTCACTGCACCGTGGCTCTGCTGCGCCGGGTCCAAGTAGAGAAAACAGCTTAAATACTCCAAACACACAGCAGACGTCCAGTCACCACCGGATGAAGTGGCTGTACAGCTGAATATATACAGAGATACAGGATGGCAAGCACAAAAAGATGAGGAGCGATCAGCCACAATGCAAAGTACACAAAACAAGCCACAAAACAATTCGTGGACTGGCCCACAAGAGGCTCCAAACTGGCCCTGGAAACAACCAAGCAAATTGTAAAAACTGCAAAGAAACTATAAAAGGACATCGTTTTCAAAACATTGCTGTGTTAATGTGAAATGCTTCTTTAGCAAAAATGCAAAAACAATGCTATTATCGTGCGCAAGTCAGGATGCTTCATACAGACCCTTTGTCATTTTTTTGCAAAAGTCTTCCCCAAATTAGCAAAACAATAAAGCCCAAACCTTATAACACATATGCATTGTTCCAAAGTTCAGATATTATGAGTATTTCTAATGACTTTCATTAAAAAATAAAGACACACACAAATTAGTTTGCACCATCTATTACAATTTGCTTTCAACATTTGACAAATGGCCCGACTTTTTGGGAATTGAGGTCGAATCCAAAGTAGTAAACGTTCCAGAACAACGTTCGCTCCTCCATCATTAGATATGGGACAGATAAAATCCATCTCCGGGATGTTAATAGTGTTAAAACTCTTCTCAGTGGGTTCTCTGACCTCCTTTCATGGTTTCTCTTTGTGCATGCAGCGAGGCGGGCTGCTGAGTGAACATGACTCGCAGGCATGTCCGTGATATCCGGTGGTGGGGGGTAAATCGCCACGCTATATCAACCCCCCCAACCACCAGCACCACCCCTGCCACCCCCACCAGCAGCCTTAACTCCTCATTAATTAGTTGGACGCATATGAGGGGTGGATTTTTGAGCCTGCAGCACCGACACCACACAGCTGCTACGACAACGTGACAGCTGACAGGACTTTTACAGGACTGTGTGTGTGTGTGTGTGTGTGTGTGTGTGTGTGTGTGTGTGTGTGTGTGTGTGTGTGTGTGTGTGTGTGTGTGTGTGTGTGTGTGTGTGTTCTGTTTTTCCACAGGTGAGTTGATTGAATGTGACAGTCTAAACTTCTTTAAATTCAAATAAGTGCATTAGCATTTTGGGATATTTTCAGATTTTTTTTTGCCACAAATCGAAATCTTTTTTTAATTAAAATAAAAAGCTATTCAGGATTCCATCTTCCTTTTAAAGACAATACAGTGTTTCCTCTTCTCTTCTCCTCTTCACACACACTGATTCCTGAAGACAATCTCCTTTTTATCTGTATAATTTAAAGGTTAAGGGTAAATTCTGAAGTAAATATTTGATGTCAGATTGTAGTGAATTGGATTAAAGAAACTGGCACTTAATGCACGGCTACAATAAGACTGTTAAGATGGTTGAGTCAGACTCAAAATGAAAAAAAGTACTTCATGAAAACCAAAAAATCGAAACCTTCAGTTTAATTTACGATTTCTGCAGATGATCATCCAGGGTTGCTGTAATCCAGGCAAATATTTAAAATGTAAGTGAATATTGGGGCTGTTGTTGCACAGACGTCCGGGATGATCAAAAAATGGCAAATAGCTGATGACATTGCACGACAACATTGTTCGACTGAGCTGTTTCGTTAGCAGCACTTTGAAATCTTCATCTGTAAACACGCAGTGAGCTGAGTGGAGGAGTGACAAGCAATTTGTATTTCAGCAGAAGACTTTTATTCCCTCCGTTTGAAGACAAATATCTGTACATCCTCTTCCTCATATGAATGAGGAAGATTCAAAGTTGTGAAGAAATGATCCAAGCAGCGGCTGTGGGAGCAGTGATCAACACTGAAGCTGCAGCAAAAGACGACTTGAAGAGTGAGGACGTTACATTAATAATGGCTGAATGAAACAACTAATTTATTTATTTACAAAATATGACATTACATCATTCAGTTTTGTTAATATTAACTTGTTGTTTCTATTCAAATGATAAAATCATTCCAGAATGGCCCACCAAGGCTATTACTATCTTTTAAAGACAAAATGAAAAAAAAAGTTTGCTTCAGAGTTAAAACTTCAATACAAGTTTTTATATCTTTGTTTCATAAAAATATTGCGTTTACAAGATTACATTTTGAAAATGATCTCTGTTTACATGGAAATAGCAGAAACGCTGAAAACGTAGTTACGAGTGAGTGAGTCACACGCACATGCGCGCAGAGGACAATACGCTATAAACATTACAGACGACGAAGTTGGATTGCTACCCCGGGTGACTCAACTAGAAAACTATTAAAAAAAAAATCCCAAGAAAATATGGACTGGGAGTCGTGACACTCTGGAGGAAAATGTTGTTGCTGTCTGTCGAGTCGAGGACGTGAAGAAGAACTGTTTACTACGGTCGCGGTGTGCATGCACAGTAGCAGCATTTCAGAAAAGTTGCGTTATCCTTCATCTTGACGGAGTTGGAGCATTTTCAAAAAGTAGTGTTTTCCCATTTCCACGGAGACGGAGGTTTTTTCGACAAGTTGAATCCTGATCCGTGTTAATTCTTAAACTCATTTATTCACAACAAGCATGTTTTTTTTTAATGACAATATTTGTTGGTTATGGCACCCACCACTAGTATGCCGTAGTTCGAGTTGCCTCATTGTCTCATTGAGTAAAAGTCTTTCTTTATATGAACACATATCATAGGCATAATTCTTCTAGAGTAAAGAACTCAATCAGTTTTTTGTTCCTTTGGTGGCTCCAGCATTCATTGGTTCAGACTAGATTTAATAACCTGACAGTAAATACAGGATTAGCACCTCAAGCACTTGGTGCTAAAGAGGACTATAATAATGAATAGAGAACTGAGAGCATTTCTGACATATCCTTTAAAACCTCCTACCTGTCTTGATTGAATTTTCTGTCACCTCACCGCCTCTCTAAAGTTTGGAGGTCGCTGCCTTTTCACATACTGCCCATCCTTCCAGCAGCTGTCTACATTGTGGAAAATAATGTATCTGCCTGCGCTTTCACTCTGCAAGAAATCCATGTCCGCCTCGATGTTGTGCTCTGGATAATCTCATTATGTTTGGATAATCCACATTTTACAGTGTGGCTGTTATTTCCCGGGAGTTTCTCGGAGCATTGAGCCTCTGGTGCAACCTCTATTGCACACACACAGCCCTGCAACACATTCTAGACAAGTGTGGCCTATCACCTTCGTAGTAACAAGCTGTGCGGAGAGCCTGGCTATGTGTGTGGGTGTGTGTGTGTGTGTGTGTGTGTACCCTTGTGTGATGTAAAAGGGTCATTTCCTTCCCGTGTGCTGCTGGAAACGGGTCAGCGCGTCTCCTGGGTGAGCCAGGCTAAAGTCTGCTGCTCACTGACCCGAGGCTCAATGCCTGTGCGGGGCTGCGGGTGGCGCAGTGACCTCGAATCGCGGCTTGGCCGGAGGAGAGGAAAACGGAGGCAGGGGGATGTTCCGGGAAGACTTTGGTTAATGCTCCCCTACTGCATTAAGTTCAGGTCCTGCATTCAGCATGTCTCAGCTGTTCGACCCCGCACCGTCTCCGGGCTCCGTGTGCCGGCAGGTCGGTCTTTCTGCTGCGTGACATTTCCCTGATATCAGTTCTTATTATTGTACTCGGAAACATCACCGATTCATGAGCTACAAAAAGGGCAAAGTGGAGACACGCTGGAGTAAACATTATATGAAACGCTGACCCAAATGCAGAATAACAGACTAATTTCTTAGCATGTGGAGAAGAAGGCTCTGCACATCCAGAGGCTGAGAGTGATGTTGACTGGAAATAATGAAACAGTAGCAGCAGAATCTTACTAAACAAATACGTGCTTGATTACAGTTACAACTTCTTTAAAATAGTGGAGCTGTGCACTCGCTGCCAGTGTTGGAAGCATGTTACAAACCAACTGCCACTACTTTTGTCAGTAAGCTGCCATTAATTACCATTGTGACAAAAACTAGAAACTTTCAGATGAAATGTTGTGTGTGCCTGCCACTCGCTGCTGACTAGTATCCCCTCCGTTTTTGTGTTTTTACCAAAATCTCATCCACCTTGACTTGACCACTTTGATATGTTTGTTTCTGTCATGGTCATGTTGTCTTCTGCAGCGTGCCAAAAAAAATGCCTCCAGCTTGCAGAACAATGTAATTTGACACTTGCAGTTGAAATTAGGTCAACAAAACAACAACAGTTGACAAAGTCTGTGCACACACCATTGTGGCCAACTACATTGTTTCTGTGTAAACAGGCGTCGTTTTCAAAGCGTTGCTTTGTGAACACAAAACTTTGAGAACCCCCAAATTATGCGTTTTCACTTGAACCATAGCATAAATAGTGTCTAAACTGTAAATAGAGTTTAACACAATATGAAAAGCTCTTGAGGGATAGTAAAATGAAGGTCTTTGATCATCCCCCTTTTTTCCCCACCATGATGCATTGGTTTTTTCCAGTTGCTGCAGTAGTTAAGTTCTCTACATGTGTTTGTTTTTTATGCCTTAAAGCTGGTGTAAGAGTAGAATAAATTATACCTCCAACTTTATTCCAGATTGTTCTGATTTATTTGTACAGTGTGTGCTGCCTATTATAAATAATGGTCACTCTCATATTGTTAGCGCCTCCTGCTGCTCTTTGTTCCTCCAGCCCGCTCCGTCTCAGAGCTGTTTGATTTGTTAGTCATAAACCAGAAAAAAAGTGGTGCTTGTGTGTCTGATGAATAGCTGTGGTGACGACCATCCAACTTTTTCCTCAGTGACATGTTTTTCTTCTCCGTTCTGCAACAATAGCTCTTCACTTCAGCGGTCCAACCCAACACGGTGCCAAGTGTTCCGCCACGTGCCAGTACGCTCTGCTATTAGAGAGTGTGGCGTTCAAGTTGTTTCGTCGACTACTTTTCTCTCACTTCATTCTCTCAAAGTGCAAAATTAGACTTTGAATGTGAAGGCTGGAGGAAAGTAACAAAATGAATGCAATTACTTGTTCTTTTTTTCCTCACTCGGAGAAAAGTCAACAAAATCTAACACGTTGAAAAGACAATGAAGCAACTACTTAATGCCTGTTTACAAGGGCAACAAGTCTTTTTCAGTTGGTGAGGGAAGAACCACAGGGTGGCTTTTTAAAAAGCACAAAATAATAAGAAGTTACATTTTCATCAACAAAACGTTTTTTTTCCTCACTGTTTGTCAGACCAGTTTTATTTATTCTTTGCCAAGCTGTTTTTGATAACATTTACAACCACTAAAGGCACTGAAGCATCCCTGATATGACACAAACTTTGACATCACGGCAACTGTAACTGTAATAAATGTGTTGCTGTACCAGGAGTGAAGACTAAACTGTGGACCACACTAAGGTCCTGTTTAGACAACCACCTCTCCATGTGCAAATGGAAACGTTTGTTGAATTTCGTCCACGACTCGGGAGCGCTGAAAACACAACTTTTTGAAGACAGCTTCCAAAGCGGAACTTTTTGAAAACGATCTGACTTTTCTTAATTGCTGCTACTGTGCATTTGCACTACGGATGGAGTGATTACTTCTTCTGCACATGCACAGGTACCTGGACAACAACAACAATGGCGGCCTCCTGTAGTCCTAACCCATTTTCAGTGTTTTTGCTGGTTTCATGTGAATAAACATAGTTTGACTAAATGATGCAGTGTAAAAGGAACTTTCTGAAATGTTGATATTGCACATGTGCACTGTGCTGGTCAGTTGCGTTCAACAGTTCTGCAGCTGCAGTTGAACTCTGGTGCAGTACAAATATGTTGTGAAATCAATTGTAGTAGACTGTGGATCGGTTTGAAGCTGTGAACACGCTATGCAGATTCTGTTGCACAGCTTTATGTTCATGCTTTCTTTGAGAAGGGCTTCAATTGTTCCGTAGAGTAAAGCTGCATAAAGGAAAAATATAAATAAAAAGATCACGTCTGTATCTATGTGGTTTTGGCACCATATTACTGCAGCTAATTTACAATTTGGTCTCCACCAATTGCACACTTTGATCGGCGCTAACTGGAGTGGAACCAGCCTGGTCAATTTGATGTGATTCTAAAAGTAAATCGTCTGTATACGCTGCTGCCATGATAACTGTAGGTTGCATTACTCGTGAAGATGGTGGCTGATGCTGAACACAGTTGTACTTGAAGTTGTTTCCCGTTAAAACAGATTTTCTTTGGATATGCTTCCAACCTGTGATAAAATTGCCACAATTGATTGTTGGAAGTTCTTTCTTTGAAATTCTGTTAAGTTTCCATCACAGAACATTGAGTGGCATCAATTCCCATATGTGACATTTTTTATAATGTAGAATCGAGTGAAAAGCAGGGAACTGACAAGAATGATACAGAGCTGATGAATTCAAGCAAAAAAAAAAGATAAAAAGTCTCAATATTCAGTAATTTTCAAAAATATATGACTATATAAGAACTGTGTGTGTGTGTGTGTGTGTGTGTGTGTGTGTGTGTGTGTGTGTGTGTGTGTGTGTGTGTGTTTGGAAACAGGCACTTGCACCACTTCCAATAGCTCGAGCAAAATGTTTTTTTTTTAATAAGTTTTAAATTTAAAGCATTAATCAAATGTACTTCCTGAAGTCGCTTAACACAAAAAAGCAGCACCTGTCTCAACGTTCAGCAGTCTCATTGTGTTGTTTTGTAATGAGGAATCAGAAGAAATGTTACCAAAGAAAGGGTTAATCTATGGACAGAAAAACAAACACTGGTTAATCTTTCTGTGCGTCAAACAGACTGAGAGGGTCTGAATCACATGTCTTGATTTAGTTCGAAGATAAATCTTTAGTTTGATTTCATTCATAAATTATTAGAATATTAAAGCAGCAGCGTCAAATCATTGTACCACATATGTGTGTGTGTGTGTTGCTGAGTCCTATTAAATAATGTCGCTGTATCTCACTTATACTGTCTGGAAGTTCTCACTTAAATAAAGTGAACGGCATTGTTGAGGAGGGAATGTACAACCCAACCAAACATGGCTGCTGCTTTTGGTTCCATGGTAACACATCCACAGCTTTTCATCCACAGCCGCCGAATGTCAAAGTTGAGTAGAGTCAGGGTTTGAAACAATGGTTGAACTCTCCAGTAGATTCGTACATTCATCCTGCGTTGTGGCTGGAGCCCGTTAGAGCAACCCCTCCCCCCCCCCCCCCCCCCCCAAACCCCGCCGGGGCATCCCCTTGTGAAGAAGTGGAAAATGACAGGTTCGTCTCTGGTGTTCACCAGCCTCTAATGTCTCTGCCCGGTCATCCAGAAGGAAAGCAACATGCAGCCTGTTCTTACTGTATGGGAGCGATGGCGGGGACAGGAGCAGAGACGCAGAGGAGTGATGGAGCATGGAGGAAGCTCCATGTCCCTGTCTGGTTCTCTCTACAGGTCACTGCCTCTCACATGTGAATGCACACCAAACACACTTTGCCCACCCGATCCTTTCCTTCTTTTCCTTTGTTTGAATGCAAGTGGTTCATAAAACCATACAGCTTTCACATGCTACGTCTTACAGCTGGACAATCTCTTTTTCATGTCTTCACCACCACCACCACATCATTGTTCTACCTTCCATGACCTGCCCTCCTCTTCCTCTCCCTGCAGGATGCTTTTGAGGTGCTGGCAGAGAGATACGAGTTCAACGAGATTCAGGGTCGATGCCTGGCCTTCAGGAGAGCCTCGTCTGTCCTGAAGAGTCTGCCCCGGGCCATACGGTGTCTGGGGGACACAGAGGGTCTGCCCTGCCTGGGGGAACACTGTAAGGCTGTGATGGAGGCAAGTCCCAGATTGTGCAATTTTGTCATGAAACATCATTTAAACCAAGAAAGCTGCACGATATGGAATGAATTCATGTATTTGAAAAAGAAAAAAAAAAACTTTCAATGTGGTGTTTGCCACCAAGAAATGATGCAAAGGTTAATTATCTAGCTGTGCAACCCAAGACCTTGAATTTATTTATCTGAGATGAATGAAACACGAGAAAAAAAAATCAAAGGGTAAACAAGACTACAGACAAGAAACAGTGGGAAACTCAGAAAGTAATCATGTAATGAAATCTTAAATCAGACTTGGCATAACCAAACACAACTGGAAACTCATAAATATCAAAAGCAGATATAGGATTAAACCTATGATTATAACAATATGGACAACCAGTTAAGAAGGATGTTATTCGACACGTTGGAAACAAACTGGACAGTAATCTATGCTTCAATGTCCCATTGTCTGGTTATTGCCGTTACTACATGGATCCAGAGAATCCAGAGGGAGAAATCAGAAACACGAGCGGCAGTCAGGAACATTTGAATCTAAAAACACAAAGAAAGTACAGGGAACACGAGGAACTGCGGGACGTCTGATTGACGATCTGACAACAGACACACGAGGGAGAAGAGATTCAATACACATGGAGGAAGTGACACCGGTGGAACGCGTTGAAACAGTCAGACACACAGACGAGGGGAAGAGCAAGTGAATGGAGATGTGGACAAAACAGTGAGTAACTAAATAAGAAAGGAAGTGGCAAACAGGTCAGTGACGCGGATTTAACACAGAGACAGAAGGAGACCTGATACGACCAAGGATTATTATCAATGTCTTCTACTATTAAGTAGAAAGTATTAATACAACCTCCTGAATCACCACTTTACTGATGTTTATAGTTAACGCCATTATATCCAGTATAAAATAGAAAAACTGACAGATCACAAGGTCATTTAAAGTTGAGGTTTTGGTTCGGAGGTGTATATTTGGAGTATCAGAGATTAAAGGTGATATTGTCAATGAAATGACCAATAGAGTACAAGTCAGAGAAAGTGAGGACCTGTTGAGAGTTGAAGCTTATTGTGACTATCTTTGACAACTGCAAATCTATTTTTGACAACCTCATTGCAGACAAAACCTCAGACCACCCCCAGAAATCTCTGGTGCTCCACCCAAAGGGGACCCATGCCCCAGATTTGGAGCCACAGCCTTCATCAATATTTTTTTTTTTTTTGTGTGAAACCACCTCCGTGTGTTAGAATTTGCACTTTTCCCTTCTTTCTTGACACAGTTGTGCGTAACATTCAGTCTGCCATCTTTCTGATTGGACTAAGGACAGACTAGATGCTAGATTAACAAGACTGGACAGGCAGGGGCTACCTTGTTAGCTATTTCAATTCAGTACCGATGAGCAGTGCCCAACACATAAACATTAGTGGAGTGACAACATGATTTATTTCGAAGTTTAATGGCTGAAATAACAACTTTTTTTTCCTGAAAGCTTTCCAGAAGGAGACTCCAATGTGAAACTTCATCTTGTATGACACATTGGCTGTCACATTTGAAAGTACGTTGAGTTCAAGCTTTCAAAAACACATATATAAATATATAAAAAAACAAAAAAAAAACCAGTTCTATCATAGACAGACAGGCACGCAGAACATGCTACAGCCTGACAGATACCAGACACATTTATTTTTCTGCTTTGAGGAGGTAAAAAGTCTCATTGGGTCACTTCATCCTCCTCGCCTAGAGTGGAGCTCAGGGCAGAAATCGTGACATGCTGTCAGGCAAAGTGTCGGGAGATGTTTGCTCAGAGAGAGCGCAGGGTCCCTGCAGGATAACAAGGTGAGTCTCTGCCACAGTCAACCTAACATACACGCCGAGCGACTTCCCGAATCTGTCAAAAGTGCCTGCAGCGGACCGGATTCATTAAACTAAATAACATACATTTTCTCACGTATAGAGGCACGCAGGCTGACCTCGGCTCCACGTCTCTTCCTACACAATCAGGCTGCCGCCGGGTTTGTCTCTTTGAACAGATCGCCGCTCAAAACAAGAAAATAACAAGACTCGCAAAACAAAGTGAAACCAAATGGGGTAAAAACTAAGCGCTTGATGTGCCCGTGCACATTGGAGTGACACTGTCGGCGGAGAATCAAGCGCTCGCTACTGACTGAACATCCAAAGTGGGGTTTGAGATATAAGCCTACTGACATCAAAGTCTGGGAGCGCCCAGGCAGAGTTGGGGATGAATAGTCACAGTATGTGTGTGTGCGTTTCTTTTTTTTTTCCTCTTCTGTGTGTGGGTTTGGAGAAAGACAGAGTCAAGGCAGCATGTGAAGAAGTGAGTCAGTCCCCAAGCAGGAAGTGTGTTGAAGCATTATCGCTGCGTTTTGAGGTTGGCCTTCGCTGGAGGGTTGAAAAGCAGAGGTGGACGGGCGGACGCATCGATGAGCAGTGGAAGAAGCTTCAGACTCTCCTGTACTCACAGTTCACCGACTCGTTCTTACAGGGTGACATCTATTTGAACACAAGCACATGATGCTGCCAGATATCTGCTGAATGAAGCGGGTGCATTGTTTAAATTATACATTAAAAATATGATTTAGAATGATTTCTTTCAACATATATTTTACAAAGCCATCACGATTGATTTCCACAAATGTAAATAAGCAAATGATCAGATGGGAAACTCACTGAGACAATGTGTTATTGTTGGTTCATTTTAAAGATTACTTGCTTGTGTGAGTCCAGAAGACCTTTGAAGGTGTGCTGTGATACTGATTTTTAATTCCTTGGACCACTTTTGATAAATACTGACAACGACAGCTCATCAATCAATGACTATCAATGACATGCTAACTACATCGTTTCAGTATTTCTGCCACTTCCGTGTAAACTGACGTGGTTTTCAAAATGTTGCTGCATAAACGTGAAACTTTCCTGAAACGAAAATGCAAAAAGCAATTAGATTTTTCTTGAAACGTCGATGTGTAAATGGTTCCTTATATGACATCCAGTTCAGACAAGAGCAGTTTGACTTTACTGTTTCAACTCTGTTATTAGTTAGAATATATTTCATCCATCCTGATGAAATGAAATGAAAAAAAAAATACAAAAAGAGTTGGGATTGATGAAAACAAACTGGTGAAATCTTGCGCAGTATGATTACTTAGCAATAGGTCAGTAACAGTGAGTCACTGTAAAGTATCAACCACAAGACTGTGGGAAAAAATAGATATTTGACAGGATCAGATAAATGTATTGTTTATGTTACATAATCTTTGGGCCCACATGCGGCAATGAACGTGAAATCGACACAATTCTCACTGCCGACGACTTCGAACAATCCTGAAAACATTTGTTGGTAAACACAGTCTACAAATGCAATTTAGAACTCAACTATGCAGGGGGAAAAAACATATGTATCATGAATCTCCTTCAAGGGAAGGCTTTGATTAAATGAGTTTCAAACCACATTCTGCATAGATTCTAACAGGTTTAAACATATTAAAAGCTACGATCTGGTTAGTTGTAGTGTTGTTTTGCACCTCTTGGCCACCGTAGGTTTAGGCCTGTAACCAGCTGGAGGCAATGCTCTTGTCCCAAATAATAGAGTTTGTGGGATTTGCATTTCATCACTCTGTTCTAATTTACATTTACACAACTTCCCAACTTTTCTGGAGCCGAGGTAGTAAAACACAAACACAGAAACTCATCTTCTTCACTTTTACAATTTCCCCCCATGGAAGATATTAACCAGATAACTGCAGCCTGATTTTACACCTTCACGTAATGAAGACAGTTAAAATGTGACCAGCAGATTAGCAGTGCTCTGCTGAGAGCCGCAGACAATTAAAAGAAGAAGCAAAGTTGTTTCAGAGCAAACAATGGAATCGAGGGAAAACAGTACCTTGGGCTTTTTATGAATGCCATAAAATGAGTATTAATCCCAGGCCCCGCAACAACAAAGTCGTTATTTTCTTGAGGAAAGGAATGGAAATGAGAACACCTGATTTAAGTGGAAATGGTTTTAAAATGTGCAACGATTTGGAGCTATTTGTTAATAGTTGATGGAAAAGACACACGGGAGGAGGGGGAGGAAGAAAAACATGCCAACGCTAACACAGACATCACTCCCCTTGATAATATCGTCTGCTTTAATGTTTTCTAGGAGATCCTTCAATGTGGCCGTTCTTTTGACGTGGAGAAGATCCTCTCTGATGAACGGTATCAAACTCTAAAGGTCAGTGGATGAAAAACAATTCTTGTCCTTTGTCCGCTTTCCTTACTCATGAGCTTTAAAATGGGTCTGATAAATCATTTGCATGTTCTATCTGTTAAGGAGAAAGAGCTCCTAAACAACCTTTGAATGCATGTATCCCGCCACCCCCTCCTCCCCTCGTTTCTGAGAAAAAAGCCTGCCATTTGGAAACATGTCTTCTTGATTGCGTCCTTACCTCGTTTCCTGCCAGCTGTTCACGAGTGTGTTTGGGGTTGGACCGAAGACGGCGGAGAAGTGGTACCGCGGAGGGCTGCGCTCTTTCAGCGACGTCCTGGCGGCACCCGGCATTCATCTGAACCGGATGCAACAGAGCGGTACGTCAACATCTCACCATCACCACTCTGCCGCCGCATAAATTACACAAGAAGAAAAAGAAAAAAATAATAATAAACTCTAGTTTTTTGTCATTAAATTCCTCCGAAGGGGGAACGGCGTCTCATTTGGGACCTTTTCATTTCAGTTCTTTCTGGTCCCAAACTGGGCTACTTATGTGGCTGTAATGTGTTTTCTCTGAAGTCAGATTAAATCAGCAGGGATTTTAACCCCACTAAAAAATACAAAATTCAACCATTTGAGTGTGTGTGTGTTTTTTTCTCTCTCCCTAAATCAATGCATAGTGACTGCCATCATCAATCAGGGGAGAGCGTTCTATCACAGTGAATGCCACCAAAGGTCTCTGCCTCCCAGTGGGGGGGGGATTCTGATTGGGTTGTCATGTCCGTAGTTCATATATTGGAAAAAAATATATATTTCGTCAATATTTTTGTGGTGACTTTAGTAAGTTTAGGTTTAGTTTGGACAGAGTTGGCATGATTATGAAAACTACACTATTGACTTTATTACACCTAAAATGGTCAAATTTTACACATTATTCAACATTGATGAATTAACGATTGTGTCTAGCAATTATTTCTTCACAAAAAAGGTGATTCGCTGAAAAAAAAGATGGTTAGTTAAAAAAAAAAAGTACTCTAAATACATATTTTCTGAAATACTGAAATGATAATTTCCATACAAAGAGTGCTAAAGTGATGCAGAGGAACAGTAACTCAAACAAACAAAAAAATACTTTCTATCAAGAAATTATTGTTCTTGAGCAAAATTCTAATGAAACTTACATCTCAGCCCTCAATAGTAAATTTCTTATGTGGCCCTTTGGGAATATTTGCCTCAAGGCATGGTGACGATAATATGGCAGTAATGCAGGATGGCTGAACACATAATGCCTCCAACCTCCAAGTGTTGCTGGGTTAAAGGCATTAAAAGGGTCTGAAAACTGAAGGAGTGTGCAGAAGAGGAACTTCTGTGATTATTCTCTAAGATGATGCAATGCTCAAATCTGAAGGAAACTAGCTGAGTGCACAGAAACACGGAAGTACATGAGCGGCCAGACGTGTAGATAACACCCGCTTCAGTTGTTGCAGTGACAGAAATCCCGCAAAGC
Organism: Blennius ocellaris; assembly: GCF_963422515.1. Lineage (NCBI taxonomy): Eukaryota > Metazoa > Chordata > Actinopteri > Blenniiformes > Blenniidae > Blennius > Blennius ocellaris. The sequence continues at coordinate 6,670,290 of NC_137662.1, forward strand.
GCCTACATGCTTAAATGAAAGACTGACACGCTGTTTTCATTTTCCTGCATCATTTCTCTGCCTCCCGGGACGTTGCAGGATGCGCATACCCTGCACAAGGTGGTAATTGAAACATTATACTGCGCTGCTCGCAGGTTTCCTCCCTTTCACTTTGATACTGAATCCGATGATGCATTATTCTGACAGACTTCTTCATCACACTGGTCACAATCCATCATTCAGAACACTGCGGTCTCCACTCCGTGCTGAGAATTAATGCAAGATTTTGACACAGGAAATGTGTTTGAACCCCAAATCTCTCTGCCGTGTGTAAATCTTAAACCAGGAAGTGGTTAGTGGCAACGCGTATCATTTGCGTATGGAGTATGAATTCGGCTTTTTGACATTTAATAAGCACTCGTATCGGCAAGTAGCTAAAGGTTATTACTCATACTTGTACTCATCCTTTAAAAAAGTAAGCAGGCTATCAGTGCATCTCTAATTAACCGTAACCTGCCGTAATAAATAGGCAGATTGTTTCTGTCATACATGGACAGAAAGGAGAATTAATGCAGCACAAAGACAACAGAACATACAAAGCGAAATGCCTGAAATACACCAGACGCCCATCAATCCGTCACTTTTGATTTAGCGCACTTCCCAACAGTGGCTGGGATCCTCCTGTGTCTGCGGCAGGCGCACACTGGTCGTCGCCTCCTATCAGCCGGCAGAACATATCCCATTTTTACCTTACTTTTAATTCGCCCTGACTCTCCACCTCCCCAGAGTAAAAGGCAATGATTGATGGCTGGCTGCTCGACTAACAACCACGTGGTCCTCTCCCCGCAGGTTTTCTGCATTATGGAGACATCTCCAGGGCTGTCAGTAAAGTGGAGGCCCGAGCCCTGGGGAACATTATTGACGAAGCTGCCCATGCAATCACGCCGGACGCCATACTGGCACTGACAGGTGGCTTTCGCAGGTACAAGACTTGTCTTCTCCTTTCAGTGTTGATATCGGAGATGAAATAGAACAGCAGTGCTTTTTTTTTTTTTTTTTTTTTTTCACCCCCACTGCTGTTAAGTCTATATTGGCGATGCACAAAGACATTAGATGAATCTCAAGTGGTCTGCTCGTCTCCCTCGTGGTTATTCCTCATTGTTATCTACTGGCAGAGCGCGGGAGTCACACGGCGAGCGTGAGGGAAGAGGCGTTAAAGGCAGAGGTGTCTAACTGCATCCCGCTGTTTGTAAAAATAATTAGATAAAGTGGATTAATTTGACATTTAACGCAGCAGATCAGCCCTGCCTCATTCGTTTGTTCTTGATGGCACCAGCAAAAGGCCTTGATGGCGCCGGGCAATAATGCTTTGCATTTACACGAAGGCATTCAAATGCATTCAAATGCATTACGCTGAGTGCTCTCGGAAAACTACCCGCTGAGTGCAACTATTTGCTCACAGCCGGCTCCTCCCTCCTTTGCGACTTCTTTGTGTTGCTCTTTTTAATGCGGACTGCTTTGTGCCAGAGTAAGTGTGCGGCACTCTGCTCTGTGGCGTTGTAAAATTCAGCCACAACCCGTGGCGTGTGAGGTAAATAATTCAAAGCAGCCTGGCAGTGAGGACAGGCGCTCGCCTCTCGACTGGGCCGACGGAGCCGCCGCAGTTTAACTCAGGCTTTTTAATGGCGTCCGAGCAACAAGCGTTACATGGTGCCAGAGGTCTTCTCAAACTTACTTCTGTTTGTCAAACTTATTTGTGTTTGCCAAATTTGTCCGCAAACCGTGTCCGTAAAGGGCTTTTGAAAAAGTGGTAACTTGCTGTTTTTATATTTTTCAGTCAGGAATTCACACGGTCATAACCTTCATGATTTGACTTCAGGACTGTTCCTCTTCACAAAGTTTTTTCATTAGTTATTCAAGGTCAATGAAAACAGTATTTTTATTTTACTATATTAAATTCGTTATTTTGACGCTACAAAGAAAAATTTACACAAATGTCATAAATGGACTCTTTTCTTAACTCTGCAAAATGATAAATGGAGTCTGGACTTCAGCCAAAACATGAACGGTTCTCAATATTTGATGATTCAAGTAATGTGTGTACATAATTTATTTGTTGAGCCAATGACACATTTGCTCTTTGGTGGACTGTAAAGATAAAACATTTTTTTCTGTATAATCACACCAATCTTCTATAGCTTGTTGGCAACAATGTTCAGAATTCCTAACAAGTCCTTTATTGCAGTGATTCCCAGCCTTTTTTCTTGAAGGACCCACATTTTTACATCTGTAAGTGTGCCCCCCCCTGTCTGTCGCTACAATGAGAACCATCAGTTCACTGGCCTTATGATTGACATCCTTGCCTTAAATTCTGGAGGGCTTTGCACTCCCCAATAAATGTCAGGTGCCCCATATTGGTGGATGATTGTATGTAAATTTATGCAAGATTCTCACAAAGAATTGGTCCCAATTGAAGGATTGATCCAAATATGTGTTTAACGCCATAACAATTGACTTTAGAACAGGTGGTACTTCAAGCAGTTCCTCCATGAGGACATACTGTATGTGACCTCTAAGAAGATGTTAACTCATTATTATGAAATATTTATCTGTCAACAATGAAATTCACAGTATATCCCAAAGTGTATTCATAAATAATCTATTAAAAGTCCACTCTAGACTCAATTAATGTAAAGCCTGAGTCGTCACAATAGGCACCTAGTAAAATTTTTAGGAGGCACTTCTCAAATGGCTTTTGAACCTCGAGCATTGAACTATTTATGTGATGTCCATTTTCAATATTTGCGTGTGTGTATATGTGCATGCTTTGGCATTTTGGCTTTTTGTTTGTCGAGCTCTTGTGTTCCTTTCATATGGTATAAAATAAATCTCACACACACAAACATATGGTGAACTGGGCATAAAAGACCCAATTAACTGAAAACCTTCTCCTCAAGGATCAGATAAAACGCTCACAGTGGCTCCAGAAAACATCGATCAAATCTCAAAAATGGTGCACTTGAAACGAATGAAAAAGTTGACTTTGTCTGAGCACCATCTGTGCGGGTTTCGAGAACATTTCAAACAGTGGGTGGCATATTAAACATTTTTTTACTGCTCCCAAATATGTAGTGTCTTTGAAATATTTCCTGTTTCATTTTACTGATTCAGAAACTGCAAAAGTAAAGAAAAAGAATCTTCTTGCGAAAAAAAATATTTTTCCTAGAAGCAGATCTAACTCCATATTCACCGGAGTATCGCATTTTACATGTAGTTAAGAGAAAAATGTGATCCTCTGCTTTAACCAACAACATTGTTCTTTTATTTTGTGCTGAGCTTTGTGAGATCGCCAGATACCTAAAGCACCGTTTACACGACAACATTTTCAAGTGAAAATGGAAAACTTTTGTTGCATGTTTGTGTCTGTTTCCATGACAATGGTGCTCAGAGCCATTGAAAATAGAACTTTTTGAAAATGGTCCAACTCCCGTCTCTGTGGAAACGGAGGAAACACAACTTTTTCCTTCAGGGCCTAAAACACCAAATTATAAATGTGGAGTTTCCTTGAGTTGTAACCATCTCCAATGCCTAATCTGCATTATGATGCTTTAACAGTGGTTGTTTTACTAATTTCACTACTTTGACTAATATGTTTTTCTGTTTTTTATTCTCCTGTTAAGCACCTTGAGCCATTGTTTGATTTTAACGTGTGCTACACAAATATTATTATTATTATTATTATTATTATTATTATTATCCTCTTGTTTCCACCTCCTGCACCGAGCCAATACAGACTGTAGTGTGTAATCAACCATCAGAGACACAACTCCCATCAACTCATCAACTAATGATTAAAATTACATGTCAGCACATAATTTTCAACACGTATTAAATTAGCAATGAGATTCATGAATATGCACTGATTACACACTCTTTGGTTGCTTCAGTTTAATCTTTTTCTATCTCGTTTGATTATTTTATTTGACATTTATTTAAAGACTTTTCAATAGTTTAATTATTAGCATTTAATACTAGTTACGAGTACATTTTGTGTGTACCTGTGACTCTATTGTCACATTTGGGAAATTACAATATTACTTTTTGTTTTGCATCTCTTTTTACACCTTGTTTTAGTCGCATCTCTCTCCAGGGTATCATTTCTTATTAATTTGTTGCCCTCATATATATTTCGCTCCCAAAAGTTAGTCACACTCTAAATCCAACATCTGCACCTTTTTTTTTCTCAAGAAGAAACAGTCTAGCATTTCTCCTTAAAGATCAAACAGCCTCACGTTAATGCTCACACGTCGGTGTATAATATCTCATATACTATATCTCAGTGGATGTGAGGTTCTTGAATAAAGAAGGTATCAAACAGTAAATGGGGAAAGGAAAAAAAATCTAATATGTTTTATCTTCAAAAGGATAAGTGACAGCTGGAATTATGTCTGATTATGTAAATAACATCTCCTCAAGGGGTAAATGTAGTAAGAGAGATGAAGAAAGTGATTAGAGCATCGTGGATAGTTAACATCAGGAATGAAGGGGAAGAACTGCTCGAGATTTATGGGCCAGGACTCTGCAGCAAAGTGTAAAGGGGGCCTGCGAGAGAGCTTTTATGGCTTCAAACTTCAAGCACACGTCTACTTCATCTCATATTTGGCGCAGACTGTGGGAGGATTATGTGAGACTTAATTGGAATCACGCGGAGCCATAATTGAAGAACGATGACTTGTGCATCATCGGCCTGTTAAGTAAGTCATTTACCTTTATCTGGTTGAAAAGCAGATTTCTCCAGACATGGTTTAGGCGCAGCGGGCGGCCATATAGCTCCTCTATCACACCAAAATAAGTTGAGTTAAGATGCCGGCAGCACTACTAATAATCTGCTAATTCTCCTCAGTGTCACATATTTGAAAATGTTCCCTCCTAAAGTCCTGTCAAAGCTCGATTTAATTACCTATAATTTGCAATGTGATGTTGAGTCTCTTATTAGTTTCATCTTTTGCGCGCACAGACACACACGCACACACACACATATGTACTCAAATAGATGTACTCAGTTTGGGCAAGTCTTTCATCTCTGTGTGAGATACACAAAGACATATAACTTGGCACCCCAAAGTTTCACGAAATAGGCGCTGCAGTAAACTCGAGTTTAGTAAACACTGCCTCAACTTCAGAGGGAGGCAGCGTTACGAGGATTTGTTGATGCCACTGACATTAGCCTCATTGAAAGGACATTTGTGGAAAGGCGGGTGACAAGTCTTAAAGCAGTTTTGTTGGGTGGGGGAAGAAGAGGGGTGGATTAAAAATAGGTTAGGCTTGGAAAAAAAAAACCAAAACCCCTCAAAAAAACAAAACAACCCTGCTTCTACCTTCGCCACGCGTGAAAGACTTGCACGGTGTCAGCAGAGCACCGAGTCACCGCTGCAAAACTTATTTAACATTAGATTTTGTGGGAATATGACTGAATGTGACAGCCTGAGGGCGGGGGGTAGTGCCTCCTTTCAAATGTTCAAGTGTGCGTGTGTGTGCGTGTGTGTGTGTGGGGGGGGGGGGGGGGGGGGGGGTGTCGCCATGCATTGTTTACTCTGAGCAACAGCTGAGATATTCCTTATCAGTTCAGTTCAGGGTGTCGTGGTTTTTAAGATCGACTCTTTTATCAGCTCACCGAGGGAAAGAGCGGAACAGGCCCACAAATGCACACTGCTCTTTTCAATGTTTTTTTTTATCTCTTATCTTCCAGCTTATCACCTTGATTCTCTGTGCTGCTGGAGACATTCAGATCAGAGGGAGCTGATATTGTGTGATGCACAGCGACAAATGAAGTTTTCCTTTTCCCCCAGAACAGAGACTCTTAAGTGCTGCTCTTCCTCATGCAGATGGCCACATTCAATGAAACCTTCCAGCAGCAGCAACACTTCCCACATCTGCATTATTCATATGCATGTCACCTTGTCATATGCACAAATTTGTAAATAACCATGTATATTTTATGGCCTTTTGTGCAGAAAGCCTCAATAATTTAACATTTTTCCACACGCAATAAAAGAGTGGACGAAGGCTAAATTCACATCAGGTGTTTGTGCGATGTGCAGCTCAATATAAAGTAACACAAGTGTGTTGTTGTGCACATTGTTATTAACAGACCTATGAGAGCTTTGTGTTTTTTTTCCCTTTAAAGGCGCACCTCCTGCTGAGCGGCAGCAGAAGGTTTAATGCTAAATAAAAGCAGTGTTCTGAAGGTGCACCATTAATGGTGAGGAACAAGACGAAGAAAAACAGCCTCTTTGCTGGAGCGAAAGAGCCTGATGCGCTGTCGTCGGCTTTTCTGCTGAGTGAGGGGGAATTAAAGGTGCCGTGTGCTCTGACCTGACAATGCTTTTTAACTCCGGTGCAATCGGGAGGAAGCTGAGAGGGGAGAAAAGAAGATATCAGCATTAACAATGACATTATTTAATATCAATCTGTTTTCCTGTTTTTATAAGTTCTGGTTTGGACTGAACTGACTCATCCTGAGAGTCATCTGTGGAAATCACACCGGGGACAACACATAATGCTCTCTGGGTTGTGTCAGGGAACTTTTACGAGTATGAGCACTCTGTGCAGTATCGGACCCGATAAGAGATTGTTCTCATATAAACAGAGTATCACGTCAGCAAATCCCACGTTCATCATTGATCACCTGTGAAGTGTGTGCAGGGTGGAAGTGCAAGTTATTTGCATGGGCATGTGATGAAGCACACTTTATTCAGGACACAAGTAGATCAGGCCCATAATTGTCAAGTTGAAAGCACTGCATGGACCAATTTGGAAAACTACTGTCTGTGAACACGTCATCCCACGGTGCTCAATGTTGAAACCCAACAATGCATTGAAAAGAATAAAATGTAAATAAATAAAACATATAACCCTTCTAAAAACCATAATCCATGAGGGTGACGCGGTGCATTAATGCAGTTGGCATGTGTTGCAAATCTGTGCGGACTCCATTAATTCTGAACCATATTTGGAGGTTTTGAAGCAACATATGCTGACATCCAGGAGACATATGTTGCAGGAAAGTCCTTGTTTATTTCACTTCAACCACGTTTTGCATGTATTACATCAGCACGGCTTCCCAGTAAAAGAATCCAGGTGCTCATGAGCTGTTCGCTGTCCACACCCATCAACCACTGAACACATTACAAATCAGGAAGATGAACTCAAAACTCAAGTCATATTAGGAGAGATTGAAAGCAAAAATAAATCCCAGTGTCTCATTTTGGTTTTATTCAAATTAGTTAAGAAGTATGTTACATTTAAGTTCCAAAAGCGTTTCAGGATTTCTGCATTTATGATGCACAATATTTGGGTTCCATACCCACATAATAAAGTTTTTTCTCAATAGATAGATACAACTAAAGAGCATCAGATTCTACTGAAACAACTATTTATGAATTGCAGTAATGGAGAACACAGATAATTCAGATATACCAGTCAAATAATTTGACACAGTTTCTCATTCAGTAGTTTTTGTATATTTCATATCACACATTACACTACAGATTAATAGTGAAGCAATGGAGCTTGAAAAAAAACCTCATATGGCAATATGTAGTAAACAAAAATTATTTTTTTTTGATACATTAGATTCAACAAGCTTTTACGCAGCAAAAGAAGGATTCATGTCTAATTTTGTCCATTGCTTTTAAGAAGTCATATTCGATATAAAGCTCTCAGTAATGTCCTGCTGTTTTCTCAGCGAGTTTGCCTTTGTTAGTCACGTTCATCCTGCCCATATCATCACAACACTTAAAAATTATTAATTGGTCATTAAAAAAAATACACATTTTTGAATGAATAAATATAAACCTATGAATAAACCTTTCGTGACGTACATCAATTAAATGCTGACACACCCAGGGTTCGAATTACAACGTGGCTTTCGGGGAGCCCTATTTTCCGATCAGACTTCTCAAGTTTGTAGAATAGGTATGCCGCATGTTTTTAGAGCTCCCCCTAAATTTTTCAAATTAGGCTTTCAGGGGAGCTCAGGTCCCTTTCAGGGGAGCCCAGCTCCCCTTAGCTCCCCCGTAATTCGTACTCTGGACACACCTATTCACCTATTCAAACGTTAAAACAAAAGTAATGCGACTTCATCTGTGCTGACTCCCCTTGGATCTCTGCTGTATGACAAGAGCCAATCAATCTGGAAACTTCTGAGGAAATTTGGGAAATATTGTCAGATGTAAACACTGATCACACTCGCTTGAGCCGTCCTCATGAGAAAAGATGTTGACTGGTACTGTATGTGTATGTATTGCACATTCGATTTTCCCATAGTTAAATAATTTTTGATAGTTATTGTTATTTATTGTGCTAAGCCCCCTCCCTACCACCCCCCCAAAAAACTATGCTTGCTGTCGATTTTACTCCAGCTCTGTTTGTTCTCGCTGTTATTTTTTGCTATTCATGGCATACACTTATGCTGCACACGCGAACGAGATTTGCCAGCGCAGCAGAGGGCCGAGGCAGTGAGATTCAGCTTAACAACTTAAGAGCACGCTACAAGCTGGAAGTGTAACGGAATCTCGGCTTGGCCAATTAAAAGTGTTTGGGAGCTTCGGCGGGAACTTGCTCACTCAGCAGATGGAGATCTGTGATGCATTCTCAAACAGCCGTGTCCTACCAGTCAACTCATTAAAGAAGCGTTTCCACATAAATACCAGCGAGGATAAACACGGCTGTGAAAGCGAATCCTCTCACCGCGTCTATTATTTTAAAGGGAGGGTAAATTATATACAGCCGCGATGCAAATTAAATGACTGCAACTGGAAGCGGCATCTGCCGGGTGAACCTGTGAGCCAGGCACTCGTTCCGTTAATGCCACAGGGGTACATCCTCTCTGCCGCTAACGCTAACCATTAACATTATCATGCCTTGCAGAGCTCTAATAGCTGTTTTCGAATACTTCTTTAGCTCCCTGAATTAGCCACAGTGACCTTTGAAGCTTTCCCACGAGCCATCTGTGGCCTCTCCCCGTTCCTTTAATGTCGCTTGCTCTCGCCATCCGTCACTCATTTGTTAGTACCAGCGAGGAGGGATCAAGGCGCCAGGGCCAATGTGGCTGCAGATGCTTCACCCCCTCCCCAACATTTATTGTCTAATTTGCTTTGTTGTTAGCTGTAAGGCCAATGGTTCGGATTTGGCCTGTAGTTTATCAAAGGGTTTGTGTGTGTGTGTGTGTGTGTGTGTGTGTGTGTGTGTGTGTGTGTGTGTGTGTGTGTGTGTGTGTGTGTGTGTGTGTGTGTGTGTGAGTTGGTGATTGGTAATGATCAGTTCGAAATGATGCACGGCCTTTTGACAGGTGGCGGCTGGTGTGGGCCTAATCTTTGCTTGCAGTCAACATCAGTGCTGCAGGAGGGAGGATGTTTTGTCCTTTGAGGGGCCACACCAGCACTGGTAGTTTGTGTGATTTTGCTTGTGTGTGTATGTGCTTCTTTTGCAACGGATGGAGGGGAAAAGAACTGTCATGGGAGGCTCTTCCTTTAATCACAGGAAACCTCTTTCAGGATTTCCTTCTGACGGCTGCTTTGAGGCGTCCTGCATGCTCTGAGTCGAACGCCTCTGGCAGGAGGTCAGCATATCACCGAGCCCACACACACACACACACACACACACACACACACACACACACACACACACACACACACACACACACACACACACACACACACACACACACACACACACACACACACACACACACACACACACACACACACACAAACACACACACAATGCTTTTACTTCTAAATATTACACATTTCCACTTTGGAGCAGCTTCCCTTTCACTGCTTAAACAGTACCTGTGTGTTGCTGCTTCTTTGAAGTAACTTTTTTTTAACCTTGCTGTTTTACTCGGATGCTCACAAGCATAACAAACGAAATCTTTGTGATCATTCCGGTCTTTTTTAAGCTCATCATTTTCAGTCATTAACAAATATGAGCATATCTAAACATTTATAAACCATAGCAAACCCGTACACATTGGCAAAATTCTGAACACAATTCTGTTTGTGTGCATTTACAATGACTATAATGGAAAAATATTAACCTGACCTGGAGCATTTCTGCAAAATATCCCCTTTCAAATAGGTAAATTAGAAGACCTGCAACAGAGTTGATAAGCAGGGACTCACCGCTTGTTGTCTCCATCACTCATATCAGACATCACATCACACACTCCCGTCTCTGTTTTTGCCTTGCCCAAGTGTCCTTGGGCAAGGCACTGAACCCCGAACTGCGTGGATGAATGTAGAGTGAGTGGTTGGTGGTAGTTGGAGGGGCTGATGGCGCAGTTTGACAGCCTCACTTCCCTCAGCCTGTGGCTGTGGCTACATCTGTGGTTTACCACCATCGAGTATGGAGTGAATGAATGGTGCAATGTAAAGTGTCTTTGAGTGTCCTGAAAAGTGCAGTATAAAACCTATGCATTGTTCTTATTATTATTATTACAGTAATACTGACACTTAAATTGGACTCAACAACAATTCATCATCGATATACAACACAGTTATATTCATGTCTCTACATCGTGATGTGGTGTAAAGAATTTGTTCCAATGTACAAATGTTATTCAGTGATTAGATCAAATTCAACCCTGTGGTGACATGCTACCATCCAAGCTTTTTTGGAACATGTGCATTAATGTCCAACTGAAATGTCATTGTTCTCAATATGGAGACATTTCTTAGAATTTATTTTCCAGAAAATAACATTTATCCTGATGAATCAAAGGAGACTTGATATAGGAAGCATGTCAACAGGATGTTTCTGTAAGTGTGAGCGCAAAAGCCAGCTCATAGACTAGATCCACGTAGGTGTCGCCAACTGCTTTGGTAATTGTGTTGACTGGAACTGCGTGTGCAACCCCGGCACAGCATGGACCAATCTGAACTGGCTGAGAAAACTGTGAACATAACGCAAGTAGGAGGAATACATTATCAGCAGGTGGAACGGGAGTGCACTGAAACAACCTCTCAAATCAGCTCATCTCTTGACCTCCGCAGCGTAAATGTAAAAATGCTTTCAGAGACCAGAGATCATCTGTGGATGTTATTCCCATGAGGACATTTACTGTATATCACACCTGATATGTTGGTCTGTGTGATCCCCGCGTCATTCACGTCATCAGGCATATTCTAAAAAAAAAACAAGCAACAGTATACATAAGTATATGTAAATGTCTGTACACCATTATAAGCACAACAGATGTTGTGTCAAATATAAGGTCCTTGGGTCAAATCCAGCTTGCAAGAGTCTCTAATCCAGACAAACCACCAAGGAAAGTGTAAAAGTGTCAAAGAAAACATTGATTTCTTTTTAAACATAATTTGACACAACACACTGCTGAGACCCGAGCTGAGATATCGGCCACAAGGCCATGAAAGAAAGCTGCCTTGTTGCCATCAAACTAGCTTCCTTGCCATGCTGTCAGGGTAAGTTTGTAAAAACATGCATAATGCAACAGGAGAAGTTTAGGCGAAATTCTTTGGACATTTCATTGTAATTTACATCAGAAGGTTTCATTAAAATTGGCTTCATGCTGAGACTTCAGACATTTTCTGTAATACTGCAAAAAATGAGACAGTTTACCCCGTGTACTCCACCACAAGGAAAAACTGTAAATTGTGAAGGTTATTATGGCACTATTTTACTCGAGATAAATGTGGCCACTTAACTAAGTTGTGTTTGACACCCCTGCTCTGAAGTGTAGGTGATTGTGAGCGCCTGTTTGTTTGTCTATGTTCTGTAATGGACTGGTGATCTGTTCAGGATGTAAACTGCCTTTGCTCATACTCAGCTGGGACCAACTTCAGCACCCACCATGCTAAATTGGATATATAGCGGTGTAATGATATATTTGCATTATAAGCAGTGCGGTTGATTAACTAGCATAGTGATTCAATAATATCATTGCTCACAGTCTGGAAGTCGTTGATTGTGTTTGTATATATTTAGGAAGGGGGCATAATCTTTTGTTTATTTACACATATTCAAATATTGGATTTTAATAACAACACAAATGGTATGCATATTGTCATATGATAACATATGCAATGGAATACAAATGAAACTATTCATACTTAAGTGACAACTGGGGAGCTTTGTTGTATTTCCTAAGATTAGGGCCATTGTGACTTTTTTATAATTTCCCCAAATATATGGTGTAGTTCCAACAAAATTACAAATATTAATAAACACAAGAATTAGTTGAAAAATGTAATTTACACATTATAAAAAATAGATCTTGTAAAAACGTTGTCTAGAATGTAGAACATTGGAAAACCGCTTATTGCTTTTGTGTTTGTTAGTGAGAATGAGCATGTCCATATTGTTTTGATGAATGAGAGATGGGGCTTCGAGGAGAGAAGGTTACATTAATCTATTACAAAGCAAAACAGGCAGAGTTCTTAGTGAATCAACATGATTCAAAAACATACTACTTATCCTGTAGTGGAAAGAGGGAACACAAAAATTCTAACTTGTGTGCAGATAATGCCTTTGGAGCAGGTTTATGTAATAAAATACAAACTTTGTGTCCTTGTGGAGAAGGAGATTGATAAAGGTCTCTGCAGTGTTTTTCCTACTTTGGTGCTGCACAAAAGAAAGGAGGTTCAGCTGGAGGTGGCAGAAGTGAAGATTCTGTGATGTTCATTGATAGTGAGAAGATAAAGAATAAGGCCGCATTAACACAACAATGTTACAAGTGAAAACGCATCGTTTTTGCCTTTTCGTTTCAGAAATGTTTTGCATTTACGTGTCACAAACATTGATATTTACAAATATTGAAAACTACGCAGTTCTCGTTTTGGGCCACTAGTGGGTGCTGCTGGGTTGTTTTTGAAATGAAACCACACACGCACACACACACACACACACACACACACACACACACACACACACACACACACACACACACACACACACACACACACACACACACACACACACACACACACACACGTTAAATTACTACGTTGACTGTCCACAATGAAAACTACCCGGTCTTAGGAGAATATGGATTGGGAGTTATGACACTCTGGAGGCAAACATTGTCATTGTCCATGTTGTTTTCGGCCGTTTACGTTGTGCTGGAGCCTGATTGTTATCGATAACTTCAACTTTGGGAGTCGTTTTCAAAAAGTTGCATTTTCAGTGGCTCTGAGCAATGGAAACGGACTCCCAACGCAATGAAAGTATTCAGTTTTTGCTTGACATCGTTGTATAAACAGGCCCAGATTTCACAGTACCTACTGTAGATGTTGGATGAAACATTCGAAATCCAAAAGTGTCCATTCATGGTCAATGTTAGACACAGTGGGATGGATTTGCTTACATTTTTTTAAAGAGGCAAATTACTTTGGTATGCAAGTTCTTTCAAAATTCACAGCAGTGTCCTAGGACAAAAAGAACTATTTAGGTGTTGACGGAAACTCAAAATGCAACTTGCAATTTGAAGTCGTTGCCCCATAAACGGGTCCTCGATATTATTGAGCAGTTCAGAGTTGGAGCTTGAGAGAGCAGGATGAGATACTTCAGACACTGGGAGACAAAGTGGATATATATTGGGCAACGACTGTACCTCTACAGTCTTTAGTTTAGAAAATTTGTGGATGTAAAGATGAAGGACATGAACAGTCGAGGAGGCAGGGGAGGTGGATTATGTTTTCCTCAGTTGAGTCATGGTCAAAAGCTTAAGGAGGCTCATAAAACATCAGTCTTACCATCGTGACTGTTGCAGCAGGAGATGGCAAAGAGAAAATCTACTGTCATTACTAATCCGGCAGCGTCTGTGCTGCATCATGATGTGTACGAGAACAACTAATCACATCGGAAAAGGCCAATGACAGAAAGTAACAGCCCCCTTAGGCATTGCAAATGCATACAAATTCTCACATATATTACTTTTAATATACCCACATCAAATGAGAATAGATGTGACACGTTGCAATAAATTGTATTCGCCAGGAAAACATTTAGCCAATGATACTATATGTGAAAAATAGAACGTTATGGTGAGACACAGCAGGGAAAAACAGCCCTAAATGCTCATTTGGATGTTTATATGACAATAGTCTCGCTAATGTTCTTTGTAAATTTCCCCTAAACTCATCAAATATTTGCATGCATAAAATGTTGTATAAACCAGGCCATAAATGATATATGAATCTTCAAATATTGAGTCGGATCTCAACTTGATCCTGCCTGTGTAAATAGACATCAGTCCACCGCTAAAGCATTCAGTATTACCTAACTGTTATTGAAGTGCTAAACAATCTTTAATTTGACATATTTGGGCCCTTTTCACAAGTTTCGATTTTTTTTTTCTTTTTCTTTTCAGGAATCTGTGCTTCCACTTCAATTACATTCAGTAAATTGTCCAGGTTTATTGCTGGATATGTTCTGAAGGTTGTTGCCGAGCTCTTTTGACCATATATCATTCAAAGCTTGATTCATTGTACATTTTAATCCAGAAAAAAATCTTTGATGGTTGTTGACAGCACTTCTTCACTTCAACCTTGACAAATCTAAACTATTGATTAGTTCTCATGTAGTGTTGATAACGCATAAATGCAAATCGTACAGTTAATTTTTCCGAAATGTCAGCATGATGGTGTAGTTACTAGCAGGGTCACAAAACAAAAAAAGACTGGGTATTTCATCTGATATTTTTCAAGACATTTTGTATTTTGCGTTATTTCATCGCCTGTGTGGGTTTTCCTTAGCTACTTTACTAACTTAAATACTAAGTTAAATTCCCTACAGGCATTAGACGAGTGTTATTTATTCTAAATTCGACCACATTTCAAGTGAAAAACACAAAGTTTTTGCGTTTTCTTTTCAAAACTGTTTTGCGCTTATGTAACAACATTCTGAGACTAAAGTTTGTTTCTGGCGCCAGAGAGCACCTGTCCTACATGTTCTGGTGTTTTCCCTTCTTCAACACTCCTGAATCTAATGATCACTTCTTCACCAAGCTCTTAGCAAACGCAATCTGGTGTGCCAGGTGTGTGAGACACTTATACCAAGCAGGCCAGGTGCTCCCCAGGACCCCTGCAAGAAAAAGGCAGAAGCACTGAAACAAATGTAGTTTTCATGTTGGACCACAAGTAGGTACTGTTGCTAGTTTTTGTAAGGAATCCATACACAGGCAGGGGACAATATGCTATTAGCATTAATAATGGCAAGTACATGGACATTGGTATAGAGAGACGACCAAGTTGCGTTGTTATTAAGGTGACTGTGAACTATAAAACTACCGAGTCTCAGGAGAATATGGATTGAGAGTCGTTGCACTCGGGAGGCAAACGTTGTTATTGTCCATCAACTGGCATGTGTGCAAAATAACCATTTACTACAACCTGTGGTGCGTTGTTGCAGCGTTTCAGAAAAGTTATGTTTTCCCTTGTTTCCGCCATGTTAATGGAGTTTCAAAAAGTTCTACCTTAGGAGCCATTTTCAATAGTTGTATTTTCAGTGACAAACACCCATAACACAATGAACGTTTTACATTTTTACTTGAGAACATTGTCAAGTGAACCTGGCTAGCTGTTTTGTAGGTTCCTTTTTTTAGGGTGAGGGTTATTTTGCTGCCTTTACAAAATAATCTCTGAATTGGAATTACACAGACTTCAGTATAAGCAATCAGCTGAATCCTGTTTGGTGCCTTTAATCCATTGTGAACTGCCTCCTCAGTAATGGTGACTGGAGCTGTCCTGAATAACTGCAGTCGATTTGAAATCTGTCTGCTGTAACTGATTTAGGGCGGCTGATGTCGGACCGACACTCCAAATGGCCCTTTTATTTTGAGCACATCGTCTGTGAAGGCAGCGTTTCTCTCCTCAGCTTTTTCTTGAATCCGTTCCTGCCAGATAATCACTTGATAATCACTCAGCGCAGGAACACCTTCGCTCGCGGATGTGCTGACGGAGAAAAGGCATTGTGCGAGCCAAGTCGGACTCCATATGGTTCTGCTTTATGACACTGATCTGAGTGGAAAATGATGATTCTCATAAAAGTTATAGCTCTGACAGCTGAGGCAACAAAAAAGGAGCTTTTATGCTTAACAGCTGAGGACAAATGACTTGTTTGAATAATGAAAAAAAAAGTCAGAGCCATTAGCTTGGCCTGTGCTTTTAATAGCCCCGTCTGCCACCTTCCCTCTTCATCAGTTAAAGACTGCGAATAAAAGGTAATTGATCTTATTGTTTCATGGATACAGTGAGAGGGAAACTGTGCTCTTTTTCTTCAGAGGTAAGGAGTTTGGCCATGACGTTGACTTTATCGTGACCACAAGAGAGCCGGGAAAGGAGGAGCGTCTACTCACCAACATCATCCAAATATTCAAACAACAAGTAAGGATTTTGTTTGTTCACTTTCCCTCTTTTGACATGAAAGAAAGTGTTATGGCTGTTGAAACACCCGATTTATGTAATTACCAGACATTTCACGTCATCAAAAAGCTGCAGAATTTGCATGTGCTTAATTTATTGGCATGCGTTTGCCCTCGCAGCAGTGTTGAGCACGGTGCAATCACTGCTCTGAAGATAAGCCATGGCAGTGCAATGACACGATAAACTGAACATCAGCTTACTAAGTAGCACCTAACCATGTGTCACACAACCACAAATTGCAGCCAATGGGAATGACTACAGGACTTTGTATCACCACAACTAGAAGCGAGGTAGCTATCAGATTACATGACCAGATGAAACTGCTAAAGGAATGAGAAAACATCCGTCACTGGTTGTTCCATTGTTGTTCAAAAGTTGCCTGACGAGTGACTCTGAGCACCATTGTGCAAACGCACACCCAAAATGTAATAAAGGTTTGGTCGTTCATTTGAAATCATTGCAGTATAAACAGGTCCACGTTCAGAGTTCACAGCAGTACTTACTGTATATTTTGGGTGAAACCTTCGAAATCCCAAAGTATCCATTCATCATCAGTTTGACACAGTAGGACGGATTTCTTAAAGAATCAATTTACTTCAGTTTGTCATCTTTTCAATAGTCCCAGTGGCGTCCTTGGAAACAGGCAGCTGGCTTTTAAGTTTCTGTATTTTCTTTCATAAATCTTCAAAAGACATGTGACTTGATTCAGATAGTTTAGTTGCCTGCAGTGGAAGGAGGTGAGTGGATAACAGGTAAGTGAATATAGTCAAAGAAAAATAGCAGAATTTAACCAGTGACATTATAAACCTTTAGCAGGGTTGTTATGGACCATAGATAACCCTTTAAGGAAAAAAAACAAAACAATCTTTAATGGGTAAAAGAGGAGAGGTGTCTGAGAAAAGAAGATAATATAAACAGGATAAATGCGGAAAAGAAACCGACTGTGGCTGATTAAAGCAGTGAATGTAAGAACAGTCAAAAACTGTGTGAGAGCGACGAAGCAGAGACAGACAATGTTAATGGATGCGTATGTTTACAAAGACACAACGGTTTAATTATAGCCTGCACTCCAATGACAATTATTTGTTGTTAATATCAACGACACAAGTGCCTAATTTAAACACAGTGGATAAAACACTTTAACTAATTACATCAAACTCTTGATCACTAATATGCAAATCAAAGCTCTGTGGTGATGATATACAGTGTACAGTACGATGTGAGTGAGTGAGTGAGTGAGTGAGTGAGTGAGTGAGTGAGTGAGTGAGTGAGTGAGTGAGTGAGTGAGTGAGTGAGTGAGTGAGTGAGGATGGAAAATGCTTGTTGAACTCAGACTGTCAGGATTTGTTGTTCTGTTTTCTCAGATTTACTTTACAGATACATTCTTTTATTGCATCTTTGGAACTAAACCAATGATTGTGTTTGAATTTAACATCTGAAGGTGATTGATCAAATAATGATATAAGCAACATTTCATTGAAATGTGAAAATATTTCACATACCACAGCAGAGTTGAGCACTTCTGGTCCTTGTGGGCCATATTTCTAGAATTATTCTTAAAATGGCTTTCTGCTCCAACACACATGAATGGACCCAATGTGTCATTGGAGAAACACTTATATCTATGATGTATTTTCATTTGCACATAATTATACAAAAATTAATCACTTTAACCATCCATCTGTCCTTCCACCCACCCACCCATCCATCCATCCATCCATCCATCCATCCATCCCTCCATCCCTCCATCCCTCCATACATACATACATACATACATACATACATACATACATACATACATACATACATACATACATACACAGCTTGTATTGGGACAAACTATAACAACTGATAAATCAATTCATTTCCCTTCTTGGACCATTCTCTATCAGTCCTATGTGTATAGCCTTTGCATGAAACAACAGACTTAAGGTAATTTGTTGGAAAACATTTTTTTTAAATAATTTAAATAATAAACACAGATAAAAGTGAGCCATTCACCAAAGCAAACAATCCAGCTCTGAACCGTAATTGTCAAGAGCAAAGGTGTCTACAAAAGACTTTAATATAAAAGTGCCACTGCTATTTCACTACCTTTCAAAATATGGTAGAAAATGATGCACAGTGGATTACTGCCTTTTGTTCAGTGCATGGGTAATGAAATCTATTATTATTCTTTTTGCCCAAAGGCAAAGTCTTTGTTGTCTTGTGTGTCTTTCATTATGATCAATGGCTTGAACGTAGTTGTGTAAAGAAAAAAAAAGATTGGCGTTGCTTCGGCAATGTGTTTAATTTTCTTTGAGAGTTTCATAATGTCTTCGATAGATATTCTTTTTTATGTGCTTGGCCCTATTGTCTATGAAGGAACTAGCAGATACCAAAAACAAAACATAACAAAAAACAAACAAACCCAACAATATACCACTGCTTCTTCTTTTAGTGTCCCAGTTCACACACAAGTGAGGCTGCTATGTCAGTTTAACCTTACGTCTTTGATCCATTGAACTACGCTGTTTGATTCTCCTTACTAGACATTTTTTTTCATATTGTCAAAACATTGTCAACACACATTTCTAAGTTGTGTTTGTGGTTTGGCGGCTTCAGAAGTCTGTGTGGGCTGAATCGAGTGTTAGTGCTGATGCTTTGTGTTTTCAGGGACAAGTAGTACCAGACGAAGGAGAAATTTCATACTAAGAAGACAAACTGAAGAAATAACACATCAATATGTCTGCCTTCAGATCAGCTTCACCTTGAAAAAAAAAAAGTCCTTTTAAAAGTAGATACTTTTCTGCTGAGCATGATGTCGCATTCTATAGCATCCATTTGATCTGCAATGGATGCTACACAAAACACATTACAGGTTGTCTCAATTACACAGAAATGACATAGAAATGTATGGTACATCATGTTCGGTAAAGAGAGAGCTCACAGAGGGGTGGAAGGACTTTTTTTTTTTCTTTTTGTCAACCCTATCTTCTCCCTGAGATAAGTACACAGTGAGCGAGGGTCACGGGAGGAGATAAGTGCTCGCTGAAGAACAGGATCACGCCGTCCAGCCGAGCCACCGGCTTCTTTTTGTCATTGCTGGGTTTAAAAATAAATCCCTCCACCTGCCGTCCCCCTTCCATCCACACCTCCGCATGCCCGTGCTCCTTCAGAGGTCCAGCGCGATGATAATTACCTCCTACTTACTGCATGTCATTGTGGGGAGATCTTGCCACTCAGAAAAAGGAGAACAGGAAGGGGGAAGCAGGTGAAAAGCAGGAGAGTATGTGCAAATGTGCGGGGACAAGGAGTCAGGACGGATGCGAGACAGTGATTTAGGCCAAGCGGGGCAGGTGTTAAAAGGATTTCGCAATCGAGAGAATGGGACAGCACAGTACGACCGGAAGCTTTTCTTCTCATTTTGGGGGGTAGAGAAAGGGGCCGGTCCATTGGGACAGTGATTAAGTGGAGGTAGCAGAGGTTGACTCTAAGTCGTGTAACCTTGTCATCTGCAATCGGGCCCCCGGGGGCCGACGTGTCTTCACTCAGGCCTAATATCACAGGCAGCCCCTGCACCCCTCGGCCCTCGCATCATCCATCCAAGCACCCCTCTTCAGCCTGCAGGGAGTTAAAAATACATCTATCTCCAAACGTCCTTGTAAAAAGGGGTTCATCATTTTTTTTCTCTCTCTCTCTCCTCCCTCTACTGCTGATATTCTGAAAGCATAACTTGGGGGCAGAAGCAAGGTCAGCCACCAGCTTCGGTGGCAGACGGATGAGATCCAGCTTGGCCCTGGTAATAGCAACTGAGAGACATAGAGAGCCGCATTTCATCCCACGTCCATCTATCATCTCTGTCTCTAAATACTGTAGAAGTGCTGCTTTCTGAAGGCTGAGCTCTGTATGGATCGCTGTCATTACAATGCCATTCAGCACAGACTTTATTGTTCCGCATTTAGTCTGAGTCAACATGGTTAGGGAATCAGAGGGGTTTCTTTTTTCCTTCAGATGAATAAGTGATTCAGACAGGGCTGGTTTATATAGCTGAGGGCTAATTCCCCAATCTCTCGCAGTTAGTCACTTTGAAATCTGCAAAAAAAAAAAAAAGAAAGAAAAATGAAGCCACAATGGCTATTCTGACTGACACCAACAGGACATGCATGCAGATGCACAAAAAAGTGCTTTAATTTCAGCAATCAGTCTCTTTAATTCCAGCGGAACTGTGTGTCAAAGTCAAAGCTTCAGTTCAAATGGCCCGGGCCAACACAAGTTAATCTGCAACTTTAAGGTCGGAGCTTCAAGTCACATTGTGTGAACCAGACAGAATGCTAGATGAGATCAGAGCGGCTGCTGCACCCCGACAACTTATCCACTTGATGCAGGTGGCTGCTGCGACCACCTGTCAAAAGACACTAAGTAAACAAATCAGGTAGAAAGAAAAGACAAGGCATTTATGCAGTATCTCAATTTTAAAAAGGGGAATGCTCACTTCATTACTTTTTCCCCCCCAGCACTCAGAGGTGAAGCTTTGGGGGGAAAGATTATCTTCCCGCTGTCCTCCTCTGTAATTCTCTCTGTAAACAGTTCTGCTAGAATGAGCTTACTCTCAGATGCTCGCTGACACTACCTGCTGCGTGGGAGATGATTAGAGAGCGCTATTGGGCTAAACAGCCCCCGGCGACACTGAGACGAGGGAACTTCACGACACCCTGTTTTCATGGTGGATTTGTGAGCGTATGTGTGTCAGTCTGACAGAGAGAGCCACGCCGAGCTGCAGCGTATCAAATGCGCGTGGGCAGGAGGGTCGCAAACCTCATCCGGCGAAGGGCATCCGCTTCCAGGTACTTAATGATCTGTGCAACTGTCACCATAACTCATTAATACTTTTCTCGTAAGGCATCACTTTGATTTAAGACTGTAGGAAATCCACTTCCAGAAGGAGATGAAACATTTTCTGGAATGGGAAGTGACCTACATTCACAGCCTTGTGTATCAGAGGAGCCGCGGACCTCCTCCCAGAACTTGTCTCAGCCGTGGCTCAGGGGGATTTTAATTTCAGATTAGTCTGTATTTAAGTGCTTTTATACTGTCATTCTGGCCTCATTATCTAAGTAGGAACTGTCACTGCCCAGAGCTAAGATATAAGTGAGCGTGAAAGGAACTTTAAGAATCCAAATTTCTGCCTCCTATTGGAAGGTGAACCTTTCTTTATCTGTAATTGCGGCGTACAGTCCAGGGGTTCAGCAGCAAGTGACATCAAGAATTTTTGCCTGCAGTTGCACAATAACTGAGTCCACTCCTGTAGATAATTGGAGGAGGAACACTGAGAAAGGAGCGTCACAGTTCTTTGAAATCTTCTGCTTCAGTTTTTTTCCCCCAGCTCCAACACCTTTGATTGGCTCTTGAATCCACGATAAGCCTGACAAATGTGACTTTTTTTTGTCAACCACTGACTGAGTTGTGTACGGCGCGGTTGTACATTTCTGTGGTTACTCATCAGTGAAAATATAGCCTGTGCTTCATTCAGTGAAAAGTCCCTTTTCTTCATCCCTAGGTTCACTGACAATTGGCATACTATTAATTGGCACATAATTGTTAATAATAACATCACAAAGTGGATGAATATCTAAAATAATACAAAGATCAATCAGACAAACATTGATCTCCTTTCAGACAGGTTTGCATTGCTTTAAATGCCTCACAAATGATCGATCAGGTAAGTCACAGCAAGTGACAAAAAAAACAAAAAAAAACGTTTTTTTAATGTAATCTGTCTTTCAAAGATTGTGCCAGTGATTTGGGAATTTGAAATTGGCTGTAAGTGATTGTGGATGAAATTCCACATTTTTGGTGGATGAACTTTAGAGTCAAAGATCAAGGCAACTCTGAGCATTGTTGAATATAATCCAACACAGTGAGGACAGGCCTCACTGTGTTGGATTTCCCACTAATGTTTTCTTCAGTGGACTCTGGGAAATGCTGTCCTGGTCTGATTACTGGTCCTGTTCGATGGCTGACCAGGGCTGTTTAGGGGCAGCTATTGGGGGAGTCCTGACAAGGTGTTTAATGCTTTGTGATTAACCTCAGTCATCAGCTGGACGAGCAGAGTGTCTGCTCACTGCACTCACTTCCCCAATTATCGCTCTTTAAGGAGAGCGAAGCAGATTTATGGCCAGTGAGAGGAGAGCAGTATCCCAACAATTACGCCGGGCACTGGAATTAAATTGACAATTTGTAATCTTAATCGTCTTAACACTCCAGCATCCAGGGAGAGGCATAATCAGCCGGGGCAAGGCCCCGAGGAAATCAATTCATGGACTATCGGTCTTTCCCTCCGTCCTCTCTCTGTAGATCTGTCTTTCTTTCTCCTCCCTGCTATCTCCTCATCCACCTATGTCACACTTTCTCGTACGGGTCCAGCACCATATTCTCTAACTCTCTTGCGCTCACTCCATTTCGCTCAGCTCCACTCTTGTGGCTTTGTTTCTCATCAGTGACCCGCTCACTGTCTCTCTCTTCAACACGCTGACATCTTACTCGGCAGAGATTTCCATTATCTAAGGAGTGCAGCCATTTACCAGCGAATGGGCTCCAGCCATCAACTACAGCTGACTGAAGGCTCGTTTCTCTGTTGGATCTTACTCTGCTATCCCATTTTCTTACACCACTCCAGGCTCAAATCGGATTGATGACACATGTTCACACAGAGTTTTTTTTTCTCTTTGCAGGCACACAACTCCTGTCTACTACTACTCTGTTCTAATGTCAAATTTTCAAAGCTTTTATTTTAACCAGCTGCAACTTTAAAAAAAAAAATCATGTTTCTGCTTGTATTTATTGTACAAGTTATACCACGTTTTCATTTAACAACTCAAAAACAGCTCGTTTTATCGCAGTACTGCTCACACCGTGGAACTTTTTGAAAATGCCCCAACGCTCTGCGGAAACGGAGGAAATGCCACTTTTCCAAAATGCTGCTTCTGCACACCACGGCCAGAGTAAATAGTTCTACATGTGGGCGAGTAGATGGACAATAACAACAATGGTGGCCTGAGCATGTGCAGAAGAACCATCTCCAGGGACAGAGACCATTGGAGCGTTTTCAAAAAGTTGCGCTCTCAACAGTTCTGAGTGCCATTGTCACATTAACACACTTTAACACTCTTTTGGGATCAAAAGCAAAAGGTTTTTACAGTTTTCACTTGAAAAGGTCATTGAATAGGGCCTTAAATACGTTCATAAACTGTATCCTAAAACTGGCTTTAATGGTTTTATACAGTACCCTTTTTCCTACATTGCAAAAAAAAAATAAAAAATGAATGGGAGCAATGGGTTTTTAATGTAAACTAAAGAGAAGACACTTTAAGGTAGAACTTAAAAGCAACGTCAACAATAAAAATTCTGGTTAATCTTCTACAATCCCATGACCATAAGTAACGTGATAACTGTCAATGACTGCACATTGTTTTCTTACATGGTCACATGTCAACAGTTGCTAAACTCCCTACCCCCCCAAAACAAAACTTTGCCATTGTTTCTGAAAAGAAATTACACACATAGAAAAAGTGTGCTTTCTCCAGCCGACAAGTCACTTCAGAAAATGCCACCCTTTCACTCACTTTTAAGACGCCAAAAATCCAGCCTCGTCTGAAGAAATATAACCTTGACTGGAGCACTTCCAACACCTTCAGGCTTGGAGGTAAGCTGTCTTTTATCTCCAAAGATTTTGAAGATTCAACTTTCAAAGCAAGTCGCAGCGCTCGTGGCGGAGGGTAATATTCGGTAAGAGTTGCAGTGACGGTTTGTGACGCAACCAACTGACTGAACCTACCTGGATTGAGACATTATAGGGACTTACATGTTGGTCACGATTGAACCCACCGACGTTTCCAAACAAGGGGGCGGGCCGTGCAGGAATACACAGGACTGGTGGTTGTTGGAGCTTCAGAGAAAAGCAATCACTGTCCATGGAAATCTAATCAGTTTTGTTACAGATGAGCAAGATTGAATGTCATCAGACTTTAGGTAGCTTTTCTGTATTGAGCAGAGAACTTTGAATTCCTGGAGACAACACTTTAAGTCCACTAGCAAATGACATCACGGTAACATTTACAAAAGACAAATTGAGATACTGAGACATTTCTGCCAATACCCTGCACTTGCATCAATGAAAACTTCCTTTACTCACTGTTGCAAGTTTGACATGACAAGAAACCCTTTGGCCCAGCGACAGAATCAGGTAACTGGTCTTGATTAGCAGAATTGTGCTGTAAGTGTTTAATTTGTCAAATTAAGTTTCAATGATGCTCCGCAAAGTGAATTTCAAAGTTAAGGTGAAGAAAAAAAAAAATCTGATGAACTTGCTTTTGGATTACATTTTAAGTATTTTCAAATGAAGCCACTCTGAAGATTTTGCTCATTTCTTTTTCATAGAGCTCCCTAATTATTACTGTAAGTCCAGGCCAGCCATGGAAGATGACCAGCTTTTGTCTGTCGGGGCCTCTGGGTCTTGAAAAAAAAAAATGCCTGGCTGCACTCCTTTAACTAACTTGTCAAGAAAATGCTTTAATCACGATTCTTTCTGAAAAAAGACATTCTATCATTTTAGAAATATTTTTCATTGTCTGGAGGCACTGCAGTAGTTTCTTTCTTTTTTCTTTTTTTATGAGTCACTTTTTTCTCTTGCACTTCCCTCTAATGTAACACTAAAGCAACCTTCACTGACTGCTGCTGTACCTTCAATGTGCTATATTTACAGCAATATATGACAAGCTGATGGTCTTCTTGAACATGTCTGACACAAAGTGTTCATTGTGGTTTATCTCAAGACTTTTTCAGACATGAAGTTCTTGTGAATATTTGGACAGAGTTGATGTATTTTATAACACCAACATTAAATCAATTGATCCATTCATTCACATTCTATACATATTATCTCGAGGTCAGAGTTATGGGCCTGAAGCCTATAGCCACACCATTACAGAGTGAACAGAGAGCAACAAAATCATAATAATGTCCAATAACCAGAAGAGCTGTTTTGGTGACTTTCCACCAAATCAATTTTAACTGGCGCAGAAACACGTTTAACTTTTTATGAAACTGAGATGAACACAGCTTATAAAGTGTCATATATAGTTTTAGATCTTATGTTCCTTTTTATGAAGCTGCAATTACAGTTCATGATGGTAAACATTACATTTCTAGCTGTTTTTGTAACTTATTTTCACCCTTTTTCCCCCATCATTGTTCGGACAATATTGACATTTTAGTTGCTATGGACTGTTTTTTTACAAAGTGTTTTTTGCTCCCACTTTTTTGTTGCTATTTTAAGCTTCTTTTTAATTTAAGATATTCTTGTCATTATAGTTTAGATTTTTTTTTTTTTTTAATTTCTTGTGGATTTAGTGGTTTTTCTCCATTTTACTAGTGTGATTCTTTTTAAAGCTCTTTTCAGCAAAGAAGTATAAGTCCATTGGAGAAATACTGTGTGTAAATAAGATACAAAATGTTTAATTTGGTATAATTTTCTGAAAGCTTTAGGAAGCCACTACAGTGGAGACAAAAAGCCACATGTGGCTCCAGAGCCGCAGTTTGCAGACCCTTGGTCTACGTAGGTTAATACCTAACAAGTATGTCATTAATTGCAGCAGAAATCTGGACCATCCAATGTAAACTGGCAATGACAAAACAGCTTCTCAAACAAAACGAACAGTCACACGACATTTATAACAACATGTAAACAGAAGCATACATTATCCACTCATATGGTTCTGTATTCATTGCTGTGCATCGAAGCTTCTATTTACACGACGTTTCAAGTGAAAAATGCATCATTTTTCTGTTTTTGTTTCAGGAAAATTTCGCGTTTATGTGGCAACATGCTTACATGTAAATGAACATCGTTTTCAACAGTGAAAAAGCTGAGAATTATGTCATTTTGATGTTTGGCCACTAGTGGGTGCTGTTGGCTGTTTTTGTAATGAAACCACACACTCATGCACAGTGCACAATACCCAATAACAGTGGGAGTGATTCCGAGTGTCTCTCAACTATAGAAACGTCAAGTCTGAGGAGGACATGGACTGAGAATTATTTCACTCTGGATTATTGTTCATCCTCTGGCGCTAGTGCTGGATAACATTTTCAAAACGTTTTTTGTTTTACAAAACACCATGAAAATTTTCCATTTTCACTTGAAAACGTTGTAAAAACTGATCCTCAGACTTCTATTTGTGCCCTATTTTTTATTCTCACCAGGGTCTTCTTCTGTACTGTGAACACAACGCCTCCACCTTTGATAAGTTGGAGTTCCCCTGTCACCAGTTTGAAGCCATGGACCGCTTCGCGAAGTGCTTCTTGATTCTGCGGCTGGAAGGCAGCCAGGTGGAGGGGGGTCTTCACAGCGCTGAGGGGGACGACCGGGGCTGGAGGGCCGTTCGTGTGGACTTAGTGTCGCCACCTATGGATCGTTTTGCCTTTGCTCTCCTCGGCTGGACTGGCTCCAGGGTAGGAATGATTCCAGACACCGAGGACTTATACCCAGATATTCTTTCTACAAATAGGATTGGTTATAGTATTATTATTTCCAGGCTGTGTCATAAAATGGACAAGAACAGAAAATCAGAGTGGAATTTAGATTAGATTTCACCACACACAGACTGTATTTCAAAGAAATGGCATGCTGTAACAATTTAGACAACCTAAGCATAATGAACAGAAGATATTCTGATATACAAAAATCCTTCTTGCTATTAATATTAAAATAATCTTGAGACCTCCAGGAAGATGCATTTATACAATGCCTTCAGGCTTGGTTATTTCCTCTCAATGCAAGAAAACTGACAGGCTAAATAGATATTTGATACCAGAATATTGATCGATTCTTTCTTTCACAGCAGTTTGAAAGAGACCTGAGGAGGTTTGCTCGAGCAGAGCGGCAGATGCTTCTGGACAACCACACTTTGTATGATAAAAATAAGGTATGGTTTCACATGCAGCAACATTTTGTTTAATCATATACTTACTTTGTGAGCTCATAATTAAAAGAGGAAAAAAAAAAGCATTCTGACAAGGGCACGGCAACGTTAGTTCAACTCCGTGGTCAAGAGTTTCTCTTCACAAATTAAATGGGTTTTAATGAAATGCTGCAGACTTTTATACATCTGAAAATAATCAGTTGATGAATGACAAATGACTCAGAATGTGGTGAGAATTCTCCAGGTGATTCATCATGCTGGCAGTCTAAAGCTGCAAAATGTATATTATTAGTGTCAAAAACCTATCTGCTGGAGACTTGAAAGGAACGTTGGTGTTCTCTTGTAGAGGTCGTTCACTTTGGTCAACGTCAATCCACGCTGGAGCTGCAAAGCACCCGAGCCTTTATGTTTTCACTGAGGATTAGTCAAATGAGAGGAGAAAGGCACTGATGTGTTTCGTTTCTTTTACAAATTTAATTTGACAATTTCTTTAGATGAACGGAGTTCTGCTGTCAGTGTGGATTTACAACAGTCGTTGCAAAGCGACGATGTGTCACTTTGTTTTGGGAAGGGAACGTCTTTTGGGACTCGGGCAGCTAAATCAAGTGAGTCGTCGCACTGAATCATCAAGCAGAGTCTTTCAAAGTGGCCAGCGAGCGGTTTTGGTGCTTGTGAGTGACCTGTGGATGTTTGCAAGCCAAGCAAAGATTCCCAACTTGAAGTCAGTCCCAACTGACATCAATATGACAACGCCTCACTCATTCACACACACACACAAGCTAATTCACAGTCAACAGTTAAACTCTTCACATGCTCTTAGACACTCAAAGGAAATACTCAAACACACACAAAATGCTGGACACCCCCCCATTCTCTAGACGAGATAGAATGCGCACGGTCCATGGTTTGGAGATTCTTTCACATGAATGACAATGACAGAAGTTCGACAGACTGTAAATTACGTTCTAACAAAATATCAAGAGGAGCACCAGCAACTTCATCACTAATGACATTTGGACCAGCAGAGTTGACCTGATGCCACTCAGTTTGACTGCTCAGTGGATCCAGGAGGATTTAGCTGTGCTCCCTGTTACATGCTAAAGGGTTTCAGGGCTCACACACCAGCGATCCTACATGACTACAGTAAAACTGATACAATTATCAACAGCAAGCTAGAGCATGTGGAGGCATACAGCGAGCTAAGCCTGTAGTACACAGAGGGCAATGTGTAGACAGACACTATGCACTGCCATATGCGCACTATAGACGCAGTGGTATACTGGAGGTGCAGGTAGTGTCAACACAAAAGCTGAATGTTACAACATTGTCAGTTTTATTTATCTATTTTTTTTAAATATACAGCTTTTATAAATAGTTTCATTTGGAGTTATTGCTCAAGATATTTACAATTCTGTACTTAAAATTGAAAGGAGTCAGCAATTCTGACCAGCCCTGCACCTTTGTTGGCCTCGTTTGGCATAGAGCAAATCACAGCGGACTCTGCTGTCCTCTCCTATTTAAAGCTGCTCACAGGGCTCTCAATAGCAGAGCGGTTTGAGTCATAACAAAAATCAGAGACAGAGGTGAGGATTTAGAAAACTGGCATCAGGCTAGTGTGATGGTGCAAAACAAAATATTTTTCCTTAAAATTTACTGCTATTGGAAACTCTAACATATGCAATGAAATGTTATCTGTAGATGTAGTAGTACATTATGAGACCAAAGCCAGAGAGAGAATTCACTGGTGGTTACATCAAAATGCCACCAAATCAGTATCTGACACAACATTTCCGCTGTTAAAACTTTCCCTTCGAGGATATATTTTAAGATTCAGGTTCAGAATCGTTGTTGGTAATTTTCTGATCCTCAGAGGTTTTCTGAAAGGAATGATTGGCTTTGGTGCGTCTGACTGCCAAAGCAAGAAGAACGTATCTGACGTTATCGGCTGCAATGTGTGTTTCCTCTTCGAGTGAGCAAAAAGTTGATACTGGAGCAAGATTTTAATTATAGTTAAGTACTTAGTGGGGGTTTGCGAACATGTTGTAGATGCAGATATTTCAGAAAGCACAGAATAACTGTGTTGGGGAGTGTTGGGTTAATTTATATGTTTTCTTATTAAATAAAACACATTTTGCCTTCAAAAGTGGCATAAAAGTGCAGCAAGAAAGACTATTTACCAAATAGCTTCTGCAATTTAACAACCAATTAACTCTTTTCCTACCCCGGTGCAAGATCCAATTAGGTTTTGTTTTAGAACACCTCATGGCCTTGTTGGAATTTTGTAATTAATTGGTTCCGGCTAGGATAAGACGGCAGATAGATGTGTTTCGTAAGATTTTCACCCTCTCACGTGGTCGTGTTAATTGCATGGGCTGCCATAATGAGGAACCTTTGACAAGAGCCTGCCATTTTGGTACAAAAGGTGTTTTTATCCCTGTGAAGAAGTCATTTTCCACGTGTTGAGATCAGCCTTGACAGATTAAGTGACAAGTAACAGGTTCTTTACAAGTTTAGGAACACTTAGGAAAGTGACAACAAAGTAAGTACTTAATTACAGTTAACAATTTAGTATTTGAAACTTGATAAGTTATTGAGGATAAAAAGAAACTCGTTACTTTGGAGAGTAACTCCTCTGTTATGTTTGCCTCTCTCTGTTTGGCCTGTTTTCACAATATGCAGATACTCACTCATTAAGTACATGGTTGGAGGAAGATGATCTAAAACATAGTTATGATTATAAAATAAATAAATGAGAAAGAGAAAGAGAAGAGAAAGCTATATTAATTAAGACTTCCAAACTATCATGGGCTCTGTGAATACAGGCTAATATGTCTGTATCAATCTGAATTTAGGACAGAAACAGGCCTTGTATTCTTATATTAAGGGTGTATTTTCGGCTCTGAGAGTTTTGCAAAGCAACAGTACAAGTGAACATGTAGAACGGGATTGTTAGCTGGACTAAAACCAGCAGAATGAGGACACTTGAGAATACTGACTGTATGTAAAACTGCTTGTAGCCAGGAAACATCTTAGAATTTGGCAAAGTTGCACGGTTAAAATGTGCATCACTTATTCCAAAAATATTAACAGCTGTGAGTCAAGAGCAAGCTCTCACAAACACTTAGCCTCTCTGAACAACAATTGCAGTGCGAGGTGATAATTAAACAGCTTTTCTATTACTCACATTGAAAATCGCCAAACAGACAATATTGTTATATTGGAAAAATAAAGGCAAGATATCCACAACTCAATGGTTAAATCAACTCACCAATGATTCAAACCCTGAAAAACTATCACCATTCTCAAATAACACCTCTGAGTGACATGAGGTCATCATTAATACAATACCTACCATGATGAACCCTCTTTACATCTACAGAACTCCTACAAACTGCCAAACCAGACTGTTGGCCTCAGGCTGTTGTAGTCACGATTATATACTGTATAAATATAATGGCAACAGTACGTGTGTTTCTAATGTTATACCACCAATCCAGTGTTGCTGCCAGAGGTAATGATATTACAGGAAATGTAATAACACATTACTACCAACACTGGTGATAATAAAACAGTCAGCTTATCTTGAATTGTCCCCAATAACACAGTAAAGCCAATCACAGCCTTTGAAGTAAACCTGAGCCATTTGTATGTTGCCAGTTTCCAGTTTCCAGTTGGAAATGTACAACCTCGGCTTTCTTTTATCCACACAGCTCTTTGATTTACAGCGATCAGAATCAGAGAAGCACTCCTGAAAGCATAAGAGCCTTGGTGTAATCTTCGAAAAGGATTGACAAGGCTTTTCAGCTGAAGGACTCAATTATTCAGCAGGGAAAAGTTTATCGTACTGACAAGAAGACAACAAAAATTTCAGGGAACCATCAATCTTTGTGACAACTGTCTTCTGAGCCTATGTTTATCCCATCCCTGTGACTCTCTGCTGCATCCTGTACGGCGGCCTGGGCTCATTCCCCATGCACACGCTTCGAGCTGCGAGGCGCGCGGGACAAGGGTGTATGGCGTATCAGTGCTCCGATCGACAGGAAAGAAACCCTGTCACCGTAGTGTCCCGTCGGCCGCTCCCCGGGGGACGGGGTCACACTCCCTGGGATCACCGGGTGGCAGCTCACTGACAGATATTGTACGCAACCAGCCGACTCAGATGGTGTTTATTCAAATGCAAGGGCAGTGCTGACGGGGCAGCCATGCGTTCACAGGAGGGGATGGGGGGGGGGGGGGGGGGGGGGACTGAGGCTGGAAAAACTGCAAAAAAAAAAATAAAGAACAATGGATTTGATCAATTAAGTAGAGAAGGACATAGAAGCTGAGGAAGAGATTTAGTGAAATGAACTTCATTGAGGACTTTTTTAAGCAATAAGCAGCGCCTGTTGTCTCATTCTAGCGTCAGTGGAAGGACTCCATGAAATTGGAAAATGTGACATTTTAAGCTGGATGAAAAAAAAATCAATGTTACATTATTAAAAAAAGAAAAACACAGAATTAAATAAACCCAAAACAAAACATAGAAGCGAAAGAGAAATCAAAATGCCAAGGATTTAGACTGCGTGGTTGAGGAAAGTTGCTTTATATTTAAATAATTGTAGATCAGACCTTACTGAAAGCTTTCATATCCCACAGACCAAAGAAAACAGAAGCTGAAAAATGTGTTTGTTGTTGGGTTCATTGTTAGTTTCATCAAATATTAAGGAAATCCAATGAGGTCAGTCTGAATGGAAATATAATCACAATCACTTCTGGATCATTATTAGAATATAAGTGGTAAACGGACTTCAAAAATAAAATGAATACATGAATGAATGAATGGTGTTGGCTATGTTTCCATTACTTCAAATCAAAGTTTTCTTTATGAGGTGATGGAATGGAGTTGTTCTTCTTCCATCATGAAGACAACACATTCCTCAACCTTGATCAAATTGCAATCTTAGTCCTTAAACCACATCGTAATGATTTAGATTATGTAAACAACTGGGGTCTTGCGTTTCAGGCATGACACAGTTGATCGGACCAGACAGAAAAACAACAACAGAGAAATGCAAAACTACACACTCCCTCAGTAAAACAGTGCGAACACTCTGGAGTCTAGAGTCTCAAGGTCAGCAGAGACCTTAACAGAATATGTCCAGAAAGAACTGTACAACAGCGTGACCCATTTCTCATTCCACACACTCCACATCAGAACCATAATTAATGTAATGAAGATCAATTAACTGTCTCTGCGTCTGCCTCGTCGCCGCCTTCGCGTGACGCGAACTGCTCCCTCTGTTGACTCTGCCGTCGCCTCGGGCAGCCGAGGAGGAGCAGCTCCGTTTTCCGCTTGCACTCACCACAGTTAATTGGTTCAACGTATGGCGAAGGCCCCTGCAATAATGGCGCTTTCATCTTTTTCATGTCCCTTCTAATTGGCGAGCAGTTTTGGAGGTTTTGTGCCGCTCGTGTGACAGAGAGAGACAGGGGAGCGACGGGGACCGATGCCTGATTAAAGGGGAGACATCTCAGCTCAGGACCAAAGGCGGTCATTTAGAGGACTTTCATCTTGTGGGCTTCATAGAGACTCTCAATGGACACAAGCTGGTCTCTGTCTTATTATAAAATGCTTAAAAAAAGATTAGAGGGCCATACTGTTGCTAATGATCTCCTCCCAATTAGGAAGAGGCTCAGGGGAATCCACAAACCACTAAGGGAGGGGGGGGGGGGGGGGCGTCATGCCTGTCACAATGAAACACAGTGACTTAGGGTCCATATACAGCAAACATGGCTCGAGTCTCCAGCATTTACTGTATTTCAGGTTTATTGTGGTGGGGGAAATGAAGTCATTTGGACACAGGTGACAACCAAGAAACAGCAGTGCTGCTCAGAAATGGCTGAAAGTGCAGCTTCTGGATCATAGTGGGAACATAATCCATACCAATTACAGGAAACAACCCCACAACACCAGGTTTTATGGGTATAAGGAGATGGGTGTTGACAGCTGGAGCTCCTCATGCTCATAAAGCCTCACATAACCCAATAAACAGAGCTACGACCTGGGTTGAGTATGTGGGCTCAAGGAGCAATGTTCCTGCCTCGTGAAAGAAAACACAGCTATATTGAGATGTTAGGCCATGTTTGTTCCTCCATCTTCGCCTGTATTTTCCCCCGGCCCTGCCAAAGTTCTGTAAACTGGCAGGATGACAGAGGGGGCAAACATTTGCCCCTTCTGTTGCCAGACAGTCCAAAGAAAAATAATAAAGAGCTGCAAGATACCAAGTGACACAGTGTTTTCATCTTGTGGTATCTGAAGAACGAAGAACAGCAAGAACGAAGCAATTATTTTACAAAATAATAGAGTTGCCATGGTGTGTGTGTGTGTGTGTGTGTGTGTGTGCGTGCGTGCGTGCGTGCATGCGTGTGTGCGTGTGTTAGAGTTGACTATTGGCAGCCTTTAATCTGTTTGATGCCTTGTCAGACCATTGCACTTTCAGTTATTCGGCCACTTTCAGTTAAGTTGCTTTTATTTTTCGTTTTGTGGGAATTTTTTCCCTGCATTCCTCCCACCCTCTCCATATGCGCAATATAGGTACCGTGTACTTAACGGTGGTGATCACCATCGATATTTAAGCTGTTGAGTTGCGACTATTTACAAGCATGTGTCGCTGTGTCTATGCTGAGACAATACCATGATTATCTTTGAAACTCATTGCCTTTTTGTACTCAAGTCACATTCATGAGCAAACCCCCCCCCCAACATCCATCCTTTAGATCTACATTTTGAGGGAAAGTAAACACACGCAATCTGTTGTTATTGTGGCTGATTAGTGGATGAAAGACTAGACACATGTTCCATCTACAAGCTTTCAAGTGGAAACAGAAAACTCATTGTATTTTGGGTGTCCAGTTGCATTTGAAAACAGCTTCCAAAGTGGAACTTTTCGTAAACGCTTCAACTTCGTCTTGGTGGAAATGGAGGGGAAAGGCAATGGCACAACGACAGCCTCCAGAGTGTCATGACTCCCAGCTTGTATTCTCCTGGGACGTTGTTGTTTTATGGTTGAGAGTCACCGGAAAAACAGTCCTACTCCGTCCTCTGATCATACAAAATGTCCTTTTACTCTCCGTTGTTAATGTTCATAGTGTATTGTTCGCTGCGCGTACGTGTGTAGTTTCATTACAAAACCAAACAACAGCACCAACAAGTGGGCCAACATGAAAACGACACTCTGTTTTTTCTTCTGTGTGCGTGCATACATCGTTTTAAAAACGTTGCCATATAAACGTGAAATTTTTATAAAACAAAATTTGATGTGTTTTCACTTGAGCCTAAATATTTTCATAGTGTTTGATGAAAAACCTCACCCTCTACAAAAGCCCTGTGCTAGTTAAATGCTGTTAATTACACATAGATGGTCTTTATATTTAGTCTGCAACTTTGATAACTGTTAGATTAATCATTTAATTTGTCACCATTTCTCATAAATTCAATTGTTCAGGGATCAGGGATTTTCAATCAGGGATTAAAAATAATAATTCAGGGTAAAGAACACGCATCGTATTGGATTAAAACAAATAAAGCAAGAAGCTTTCTTGCTTTAACAGGTTTTACAACAACAGTTATGTGACCTGTGCTTTCATTGGGATATGAACAATTATCTGCAGGATAAATATATGTGCTCAGAAAATCTAAGCAGCCTCAATTATGTGTTTTTGCAGTCTTTTTCAGTCGTAAATACTACCACCACTTGAGGTCACCTTCAGCCCTATTAGTGAGAACCAAGAACAAAACGCCCCCAGACACTAATATTCATGATATCTGTGATGTGAAGAAATGTTATGCAAATTTTTTTGTTTTGTTACTGTAGGCAAGACTGCTTTAAACTGAACTGTTTTTCAGCCAGTCATTAACTGGTTCTGTCTATTGGCTGTTTGTGTCTGGGCACATACTTTAAAGCAAATTCGAGAATGTTTTTATTTGTTGAAAGCTGCACACTGTGGCTGAAAACATCATTTTCAGAGCAGTAAAAGTGTACAAACACAGTAAAGTGTTGTACCAGACAGCAGACAGCTAAATAATGAGTGGAAATAAAGCTCAGTAGGGGTAAATGGGAGGTACTGCGGATAGTTGTCTTTACAGCCCGCTTTCCTCTGAAAATTGATCCAAATATTTTTTTTTCCTTGCAGACATTTTTGACAGCCTATAGTTAGATGCACTGTAACTAGTAACATCTCTTAATAAGTGAACACAGTTTGCAAGCAAACCAGCATGAAGAACCCCGATGTACAACTCCGAAATGCATTTCAGTAATGATTAACGTCGTCATCATGAAGTCTTGTGCTTTTCCTACAGTGAAACATCAACAATCTTTCTGGATTCTGGCTTTTAAGAAAAGTTTTCCTGCGTCCAGCAAAGACGTTTTACATTTACATTCAGTCTTTCAGAACTCACTGTAAACACTGCCCATTTTGCAGTCGAGAGAAGATTTTTATTACGATATTTACATCTTCAAAGGTATAAAACATTTTGGCCACATGCAGCTGGAAGTCAAAAATATAGTTGGTCAGTTCATATTATGATCAGAATGACTTGGGAAATTCAAGAATCAGCACATTTCGACATCTGTGCAGTAATCCTGATCACATGATCCAGCCTAAAGAGCACCTCTGGTGGTCAAAATAAGTATATTGCAGTTAATGTCATCATTTGTCACAGCTGGCAAATTTGCTCTTGTGGGCAGGATTGGGCTCTCTTGTGGTCCAGTTCTGGCCTGCGAGCCATATATATGTTTGTCACCCCAGAATTAGCAGGTTTGCTGCGATGAGGTGTAATGTTAGTGTGACGGCTCACTTTATTCCTTTTCTTATTACAGTTTTTGATGGTTAACTCCTTACTCAAAGCTTTACCCATACAAGAAACTGGTCATGACCTGTCTCTTTTGTTGTGCCTCATAAATCGTTTCGTACCTTAGTTGTAGACTGTACTACTGACCGACCATCTTTTGCCCCCTCGTGTGATCGATATGACTGTGCCCACACTGTCAGGTCTGTGAGGTCTGGGTCGGGACACCCTCCTGGCCATGGCTGACATCCAGCCGTCCTTTTGAAATACTCTACTGGCTTGTAGTGCCACAGGCACTTACAACCAGCATCAGTGGCTGGTTATCAGTGTTGAATTTTAACTGAAATGCGACTGTGACGTGGGGGAGTAGGCTGTGGGAGGTGGCTCTGAGTGTGTGTGTGTGTGTGTGTGTGTGTGTGTGTGTGTGTGTGTGTGTGTGTGTGTGTGTGTGTGTGTGGGTGTGTGTGTGTGTGTGTGTGTGTGTGTGTGTGTGTGTGTGTGTGTGTGTGTCCTTTGCTGTAAGTCTGAAGGTTTGTGATAATTAATATGTGTAGCCAGCTTGATGAATGAGGACAGGTGGAGGATTTCATCATACCGAGACAGACTGACTCCCTCCCTGGGCAGGAGGGATCCATGACCCTGCCCAACACCTCAAAAACACACCTCTGCATATGTGGCAGATCTACCCTTGAAACCCCCCCTCTCTTTTTCTATTGCGTGCGTGCATGTGTGTGTGTGTGACAGAGAGAGAGAGAGAGAGAGAGAGAGAGGGAGAGAGAGAGAGAGAGAGGGAGAGAGAGAGAGAGAGAGAACTGTGCATGTGCAGCTCAAAGATTCCCAGACTACACACTAAAATACACTCCTCGAAAAAAAACATGTTCATGCAAATCAATTGTATTGCTGTTTGAATTTGTATACATACCTTTACATCTGGCGTATGCAAAATGTGTTATGTACTGCGAGTGGGAGTGGGAGTGTGTGTGTGTGTCGTTCTTGGAGGGTAATTATTCTATGTCATGTGAAGGAGTATGATTAATGAGGTTCCGGTCAAAAGGCTGTGAGCATAGATGTCCTGGCTTTGGTCCTGAAGCTCAGATACGAACATAAGAGCAGTGTTCGTATTCTTTTCTCTATCTGACTTTAATGGCTCTACATTGTGCTCCCGCGTGGGTCGCAGCTCAATGTTGGCCTGAAATAAAAACGCCATCCCCATGTAATATCATAATTGAATGCTAATATCTGCAGCAACGTAGTTAAAGTTATGTCATTGATCCCGTTGGCAACATCATTTCTCTACATTTACCCCGGGATGAGTGGGGTATTCAAAGTGACCTACAGGGGCAGTGAGCGTGCTGGGAGCTTTGTAAAGTCCGAAATAACATTGTGGAGGATTCCTACAAAAAATGTACATGCAGCTGAATGCCGAAAATGTTCAGATGGTTAAAAGCGTGCATACGCACATCTGCACCCACTTTATAGATCACTTTATAGATCACAGTTCATCTGGAATATTGTGCAGTAGAAGATAAAGATGGAGGAAGGAGAAGGAGAAAGAAAAGAAGAGAAAACATTTCTAGTGAAAGGATTTGAACATTATTTTCACCTGCAACATACGATTACATCAGCAGCATATTTTATACTTTATACTTAATTGATTCAGACGCCTGCAATCTGTTTTCTATGTGCTTTCTGCTCTCCCACCTTTGATATGGTGGCTTTTTACTTTACAGAACTGTGCAATTTGACCTGAAGGTAGTTGATGTCCTGCACTTGGATAGAAATCATAAAGTCCTTTCAAAACTAGTCTGTGTGATACAACCAGCCTGGGAAATCAATACTTGTCTTCTCCTCATCATTCATCATTGTAATGGTCACAATTTCCCCACTTTTCTTTTTTTTTACACTCAAGCGGACAACATATTCCATTGAGACTGAACTCATAAAACCCTCAATGTTTAAAAG
Organism: Blennius ocellaris; assembly: GCF_963422515.1. Classification (NCBI taxonomy): domain Eukaryota; kingdom Metazoa; phylum Chordata; class Actinopteri; order Blenniiformes; family Blenniidae; genus Blennius; species Blennius ocellaris. Next base: position 6,708,464 of record NC_137662.1, read on the forward strand.
ATGAGGAGGAATGGTCTTCCTCAGCCACACAGCTGTACATGTGTTTTTTCTGTTGTTATTATTATTTTCATTTTAGTTTAATACCAAACATTTATTCATATTTTGTTTGTTTGTCATGTATTGTTACATGAGCATTCCAAAAACAGCTTATATTGGTTAAGAATTAATTTCAAAGCACTGAGGTCTGCAGGTATGTTGTCCATCTTGGATGAGATGCAATGATACCTGTCACATCTGTAAGATCGTCTCCTAAGTGGGCAGATGCACTTTGAAGCTTTATAGATATTGCACATTTAAAACAACATGTTAATCAAAACAAAGAAGACAGCGCAGTGTTTGGCGGTGCTACTTCAATGCAAGAAAGAATTGGTTTGATCCCAGTGTGTGTTCTTCCTGTGTGGAGTATATACATTTTATATTACTAGATTTGGGTTTTTTTGGTGACTTTATTTTCATGAGGTGTGAGGGTGTCTGCTTGTGTTTGTGTCTCTCTGCCATGTGGTGGCGTTGCCACCTGTTCAGGCTGTACTCTCTTTTGTCTGCAGTCAGGTTGGATAGATTCCAGCCCCGATGACCCCAGCCTGGATAAACAAAGTATTGAAATGGAAGGATGCATAAAGGAGTGGTAAAAAAACAAATAAAAAAACCCAACAACAATCCACATGCAGTGCCTTTTAAATAAAGTTCTGAAACAACTTTGACACAGCTGCAGTGTAATTGAAAATTCAGCCTTCACTCTTCACTCAAAAAAAAAAAAGCCTCAGGGAAACATAACGTATTCACACTTATATTATTTTCCTTTAGGACATTTTTCAAGTATGTGTTTATAAAAAAAAAAAAATCTCTCCGAGCTTTTGTTCATTCATTTAAGCACAAACTGTGCCACCAAGGCCGACAGAAGATTTAAGGTTTCCCTGAAGTGAGAGAATTTTGCAGATTGCTCTCAAAATGTTTCCTTGACAAGCACAAAATGCTTTACTAAGTAAAGATAGCTCTGTTATCAGCGCTGGCTCTTTACCCTGCTGTCCACGAGGGTAAAGAGCTGAATTTAATATGGCGCCCACTGTCAAATTACAATATCTTGGCTGTAGAGTGCTCAGAGCTCCTTGGACCTCCCTCCTCCACCCTCCTCCACCCTCTGAGCACTGGATGAGTGGACAATAACGGGGCAATTGCACTGGGCTTTGGGGAACAGCGGTTTCAAACACTACCCCCAGTTGGCTGAAGCTCACAGGCGATGTTTGCAGTGAGGACGGGGGAGCCGCCTGGAAAAGAGACCCCTCTTTGCGAGGGGAGGGGAGGTTTAATTTAGCGGATGGTGGCACGGGGACCCTCAGGGTGACACACACATATACACACACACCTGCTCGTACTTCCTGATAGACATGTGCGCTGAGGAGTGTGGAGGGGGTGGTCTCCGTCCTCTAAACATCCTGCTGGCAGGCGCAGAGTGTTGGGAAATTTGCCATTTATAAAAGGAAGCCATGTGTGGAGAGCGTGGAGCGGTGGGTCGTTCCCTCACCGTTTGCATTTGCAAATGTTTCTTCTCGACCTTGGTGCCACGTCTGTTCTTATGAATTTTAATTAACAGAGGTGAATGAATGGACCCGGTGTAGCTGCTTTTGAAAGAGGTCGGCGGCATCGTGGCGGTTTAGTTGGCAAGGTCAAAAGTCGGTGGAGTTCTTTCACTGCGTTCCTCTTGGCTTCTTGGTTTGTGGTTCTGTAGTGAATAAAATATTTGTTTTCTTCTGGTGATCAATAAAAATGGGTGATTTTTTGCTGCACTGTAGTGTCACTAGTTAAATATTCAATCATGGACAGGATACGCCTGGACAGGTCACCAGTCTAACACAGAACAAACACACACACACACACAGACAAACACACACACTCACTTTCCTTCCCAGGAGCAAATCAATTAACCTCACATGCATGTTTTTGGACTGTGGCATGAAACCCCCCCCCATGCATTGGGAGAACATGCAAACTCCACACAGAAAGGCCCTGGCTGGTATTTGAATCTTGTGAGACGAGAGCGTGAACCACTGTGTCACCATGCGCCCACTGCTTTCATAACTGATTTCTGTTGTTAAATTATTGAGGCAGCTACAATTACTGAAGTGTCTCTACAGTTCACTTTTTTTTCCTCTTTTTGTCACACATTCAAACTTTTATAGAGCTGTCCTGATCACGACTGATCTGAAGTTTAGCTTAAAGCTGTTGTCATAAAGCTGTTACTATTCCACAAAATGTATTTAAGTCAACTATTATGTTCTACTACGAATTTTCAATAACTTGCACATCAAGTGAATGTAGGACATTTTCTGTCTGTATCTTCAAGTGTTCAGTCCTCTCTATAACAGTAGCGGTGGTCACATGGACCAAAAGTAATCCCATTAAATGCCGACCTGATCAATTTTGCACTACATAAACGCTTCAATCTAATTATGTTTGCACCATCCGATTGAAATTACAATCGAATCATAGGGGGTGGTGCAGTCTGGTTTTGACCTGATCATAGTCCATGCACATATTAAAAGACTTCAAAATAGTTGAAAGATTTGACGGATGTGAATTTTGCGGGAGTCACAACGGCAAACCTCTAAGTGCAAAGCATTATGGGTTCAATCCAATGAATCAGGTCACATCTTGGGACATATAAACCATAACCTCGTTGATTATTTAATTCCGTGTTCATGTAAATGGGACAATCTGATCCTCAAATCGGAAAGAATTTCATCAGATTGACAATATAGTGACAATATAACCGTAGCCCATGCCTATTTTCTCATGCCTAAGTCCAACATTTTCTCATGAGTGTCATGGCACAACTCTCTACAAAACATCACGGCTACAAATCCTCTGCTTGTAATTGTGGCAATTTCATGCTACTATTTCCTTTATAAGCTCGGAATTTAACACAATTCAATTCATCATAGCCAATTAACTTGAACATATTTTTCTTGTGTCCTGTTCACATTTGAAGCAGCCAATAAGGGGGAAAAAACATTAAAATAAGAGAGGCACCCCAATTTTTATCTAAAAATAGTTTGGGACAACTGGTCGTAGGTGAGGGAGTAAAAGCCAGAAGGAAAGTTTATTTTATTCCTAAATGGGTACAAACCATATGTAGCATTTCATTAGGCCCACTAAGTGGATTACAGGTTGAATTGTTGTCAATGTTTATTATCGCTGCTGAAGTATTCCAGGAACATTACTCTGGTAATTGCTGTGCTGGGTGTTCTATTTTCAGGAACAGAAATTGATTTCAAGTTTTTGTTTTTTTTCACCCTCCTCCTTTCTTTTCGCTCCTTTCCTTCCTTCCTGCCTCTCATTCGTGGACGGTCTATTTCATTATGAGCTGTGTGCGGCTGGTTGGCGGTTGGCTTTACACTCTGTATTGGATTGTGCTAATTTTTTTTTTCTTCTTTTAACTCATTCTCACCCTTAATGATTGGAAGTGAAAAGCTGCAGGGTTTGGAGTGTGAAGGTTAGACATAAAGAGCAAAAGCACATGTGTGGGCAATCTTTTCTCAATGCTGCTTACAAATTGCAGTCATTGACTGACACGTGTAAGTTATCTTTAATGGTAATCTGAGCTGGAAGATAGATAATCACTGTTGCACCACATTATTAAGAGCAATCGGTGCATGATTTTTCAAGCTCAGAACTCTGCTCTTATAAAACAAAACACTTTGAAACACATACTTGTTGGGGATTTTTTCAAGGAGTAAACTTTAACTCATCTCCCCAAAATATCCCACCACCCAAATGACAATTTCTGGAGAAAAAAAAATTGTCAAAACATTTTGAAGCATGCAAAATATTTTTCTTCACTCACAGGTTATTGCCTTTTGTGCAACTTTCATTGTGTTACTTTACCAGTAACCAAAGGAGCCTGCAGCCTTGGAGTTCAAAATGAGATTATAATTTTGTATCACTTATCAGTTTGAATATTCCCGAGAATCACAACTAACAATTGTTTTGAAAAATTTGAAATTTTCATCACGTATGCTCTGTGCAACACCAGAGAAAAATGTTAGTTTAAATTTAAAGCTTATTATAGCACTATTTTACCTGTCCGGTCCAATCAAGACTGTTTTTCTTGGTGAACATTAGACAGCTCAGTTTATATATCGGGTAATTTTCCCACTTGGCAGTTGGAATGTCCCCACTTCCTAGCTACTCGTGAATGCACCATTTTCTAAACAAATAACCAATTTTTGCTCATCTGTCTATTTTCAATAAAACCTCGCCATGACAAAGTGAATCGTGACTAGCAGCATGTTTGACAAGATGGTTTGGGAATCGAACATCACAGTCTCTCATTTATTCCAACCACTTGTGGTTCTGCTTTATAATTACATCCATTCATCTTTATTTAATGTTTTGTCTCCAACCTGAATGGGGTTCACCTGTGGCAGAGTGCAGACTGCACACACTTTAGTGAAACACGCACCCATGCATATAACTCCCATTGCTGCCAGGACAACAAACCAAGCTATGAAGTACACCTAACTCTCTGCAGGCCTCCACAATAAAACTATAGTGAAGCATAGATCAGGCTGAGGGTATGACTGCTAAAACTCTGGAATGTTCCCGCAGGAGCTCAGCAGCATCCATCATTCCTTCATGGATGAAGACCTAAAGTACCAATACTCTTCATGGCGTGGAGTTGAGCAAGCAGGCAAAAAGGATGGAAACGTGTCCAAGAAGCTAATGTTAAGTTAAGCGTTAACTTGGATGACATTCCTTTTATCAAACATTATAATGACATGAAAATCACAAGGAAAATGCTACTCTAATGCCTAATAAAGAATATAAATAAGGCAAAACTTAGAGCACTATGCTTTCTCACACCTTTATACTTCTTGAAACAGTACCAATATTGTCCAGAAGATTTGTGGAATCATTAGTAGTCAGTATTTTGTGAACCTGTTCATGGCACAGACTGGTCAGAATCTTCGAAAAAGGGGAATTCAGCCAAATACAAGAGGCATCATTGAAGAGAGGCAAATTGAGAATGAGATAGATGACTATATTGGTCCACATTTCAAGATAACAATGAAACATTGCGCGCAGCTAAAACAAGACTGGGTTGACAAATCTCTCGATGTCCTTAGACGACCTGAAGTTCAATATCTCTGGATAGACTTCATCATTGCATTGCAGTGTTTTGGGGTTTGGACTGACATAGATTGAAAGAATGAGTGAATGAAATGAAATTGCTTGAAGGTAAAGCTGTCTGTGGTATCCTTGTTTTGAAAAACTGTTGAGGATGTACTTTGACTTTTCACTCCTGCCAGTCAGGATATGCTCCAAGCCTCAGCAAACTATCAATCTTCTATACCACTCTTTAGAAAATATGTAGGGTTCTTCAACCAATTCTAGCCCATCTATGGGCCAAGTTTGATTATTCAAGGTCAAAGTCAAGGTAAACTTTATCATCCTAGAGGGGCAATTTGTCGTAAAGCCAAGAGTAAGCAACACATAAAACAAAATCCAATTTGTACACTCATAGTACACTCATTGACACATCTTTTACAGTTATTAAGCAGAAACACTAAAAACGAAGGATGGCTGCAGTCGGTCAAGATTGGCTGAGCTTTTATCAAGGTTTTTGTCTTGGTTGTATTGGTTAAACCTGGGCAGACCACCAGCTCATCACAGGGCAAACGCAAAGAAACACACTCATATTGGACAATTTTGAGTCGCCACTTCAGCTCAACCTTTTTGGACTGTGGAATGAAAGAACTAGAAGATAAACCCTTGTATGCGCACCAAGAAAGGGGATAACATGCAAATCCCACACAGAAATGGTGCAGTGCCCAACTCAAGTCCCATTTACATGTTGTTTTCAGTGAAAATGCTAAATTTTAGCATTTTCATTTCAGATTCATTGCACATTTACACAGCAACATTTTAAATGTGATGCCTGTTTACACCCAGATGGGAGGAATGCTGAGCACGATGTAGTTAGCATGTTGGGCCATTAGTGGTTGCTTTTGTTTTGTTTTGTCATTGTTGTGTAAATGGACACCGAAAACAACAAAGGTTTTCTGTTTTCACTTGAGAACATTGTTATGGAAACGGGACCTCAGAGTCAAACCAGTCATATTCACAATGAGGTGACTGGGCTAACCACTGCTCATCTTTTCAAATCCAACTCTGCATAATTGCAGTATAAACATTGGTGTCGTTGGTAAACACTGTTACGAACAGAAATTGCTTGTTTTTGTAATTATTGTCTTATAAATGTTCAAACATTATTCAAAATTATGTTTGATACTAGCACCATAACCCATCCCAGTGTGTCTTCCTATATCCTCTGGTTTTAACTTGTTCAGTGAAGTATGTGCTCATTCTGAAAATATATTCCTCAGCTGTTGCTGATTTCAAAGCAAATATCACAACAAGTTGTCAGTGAAAATATAATGTGCATGGCCCTTTAAAATTAGGGCAGGTTGGACATTATCTTGGTTGGAATTACCTCTTCACCATGGGTAGATTTTGTAGTTATCACTGTCGGTGCGAAAACTATCCCCATGGATAAAAATGTCATCACCACAGGCAGAAACGTCATTTCATCATCTTGGGTAACAATAAAGCTTCGATTCCTGGTCATACAGTGCAAAATGGTCGATTATCATCCTTGGAGCCGACAAACCCACAAAACCCTCACTCTGTGATGTGACAGCGCTGTCCAGGAAAAATTGAGTAGTTATAAAAATAGACCAATATACTGCATGAAGACATCTTGGAGCGGAGCAGCGCCAGATGAGGAATAGCTCCTTAAGCTGGGATCAGACAGCAGGATTTAAAGAATCTCAACATATCTCATATTTACAGGCCGTCCGCTCCACATTTCTCACATAAAACCTTGTCTCACGTTCCAAGAGAAGCTCCCACCTACCGGCGAGATAAGGGTGGGAAATGACAGATTACAAGATTCATTCGGATTTTGTAAATGGGATTTGGAAAATTGGAGCATCTTAAATGTTGCAAGCACATGCATCCTGCAATGTGCACTGACAACCCCAAGACAAGCATGGAGCGGGGCCAGCATTTGCATTTAGAATTCTGCCAAAGTGAAAAGACAAACTGCAGGTATGGAGGGACTCTTTTATCAATGTGTCCACTTACGTCTTTCATTTTTGGTCTTTAGAATATTAACTCATCCTCCAAAGCTTTTGGTTGTATCGGTGCTGTCACATTTCTTTACAGCTCATTAAGCAATTCGGCAGTTTAATAAAACACCTCTTGTTGTAAATGCAGAGTTAAAATGTCTGTGTGCATGATATCACATGCAACCAATGTCAGCTGAAGCTCTCTTTATTCCGATTTGAGGCTCAAATTTTTCGTTTCAGGACAGTTTTACGTTTACATTTTGAAAACAGTTTCCTTTTACATGGAAACAGCAGAAACGCTGAAAACTTTGCAATTCGCCACAGGCTGGCGCTGTTGGTTGTTTTCGTGATGAAACCGCACGCACATGCATGTGTTACACCACTCAGACGACATCGACGTGGCGTCGACGACATGAACACAAGAACAGACAATAGACTCCTCACATTGAATGAAATGTCAGCTCAAAATAAAGTAATACATTACATACAGACGTTTTCTTTCAGGTGCTTCACATGCAAAGATTACATGGGGGGTTTAAAGAGCCACATCACGGGCCCCAAGTTACAGCTCACTATCTCCACAGAGATGCTCCAGGTATTTTCAGAGAAATATCCCAAAATATTGTCGGCACATAAATCACTTTACAAGAGCAGCATCAGTGAACAACAAACAGAATCAGTTATGAACGCAGTTAGAAAGTGACATGAGATGTCACTGGCTCACCTCTCACATCAAAAAGCCTATTTTAGAGCACTAGGATTTCTAAATGAACAAAACACGGACCAATTTATGGACTGTTCATGATCTGCATTTTGGACAGTGATTTATTACCTGGAAAAACATGCATTTTGAATGAATAGTGTCATGTAATCCCTTGGGATTCTCTTGATTTACGTAGTCGGGGAAACTCCTTGTCATCCGCCATTTTGAATTTTTAACTTTCGTCAACACTCAGATCATCACCGGAACGTATTAAAAACTCTCTCGACTTCAACACATATAAACAACTTCAACAGATGAAGTAACACTTTTGAAAGGTAAAACGACATATTTTTGATTATTTCGACTTCCTAATCCCAAAGTTTCATAACTTTTTATGGTTCAGAAAAAAAGTTGACTGAGCAGGAAGAGGAAGAGGAGGAGGAGGAGTAACAGGGACAGTATTTGATTTGTTATTGACCAATATAACAAAAATACATAACATACATTTACCATGTTATTAAATAAACATGTATATGACTAAAAAGTGACTAATACAATAAATATGGTGTGGTAGTATTTAGTAACATGGCAGTAGGGATGCTTCCTTAATGCTTATAACTTCCTTAATGTCCAAAATCCTTAATGTCAAGCCCTGGAACTATTATGCTACCTTCAGAAATGGTGGACATGACCAAAATGGAACATCAGTATCGAATCCGCAATCTCTCCTGTGTTTTTGTATCGCTTGTCTCTCGTGCAGTGATAGATTCTTTATCTTGCTTTGACTCGTGGACCCAGAGCCATTTGTACTTTTCTTGATGTGCTCCTACAGTAGCAGATGTCTCTGTCAACAGACAGCACAGACACGTGTGCACGGACACACGCACACGCACACGCACACGCACACACACACACGCACACAGCACCGAATGATTGCCATCCCCAACCGACTCAACACCTAGATTGTTTGTCTGAGTTTCGCAGCCTCGGAGAGAAGTTGGGCTTTTCAAGGTGGCTTTCTGAAAATGATGCTTTTGTTGCGCGCTGCCCTTGGAGCCTGAACATGATAGATGGCTCTGGCAGCTCTGGTCATAAGAACTAAGATAACATCACAATATCATTGTGGGATATAACAACCAGTCTGACCCGGCCGCTGCACTTGTCTGATGTCACTGCCGTCGCACAACCGCGGGAGAACTTTTATGGAGCATTTAGCTGTCAAATTTGACATCTGCATTACAGCGTTAAACAAAGGGACACTCCGGGGTCCCTTTCTGTGACACTGCAATGGCACATGGAAGCATTTGTCCGGGCCAGAGTTGGACAAAAGTAAAATTGAGTGAGGGTTTGTGTTTTTCAGTCACAATCTCTCATACTTTTCTGGACCCTCTTGCAGGACTGTCAAACAAAAGGCCCGTGGGCCAAATTTGGCCTACAAAAGGAGATTCCAGTCCAGCTGGAAAGAAATTTAAAGAAAACACTGATTTAAAAATTTTTAAAAAAATAATCATAATAATTAGCGACCACAACAAAAGACAGAGACCTGAACTGAGATATTGGTGATGCTGCCATGAAAGATAGCTCCCTTGTTGCTATCAAACTCGCCTCAAAGCCATGATGTCAGGGTGAGATTGTAAAAACATGCATAATGCAACAGCTGTAGGAGATGTTTTTGGGACATTTCACTCTATTTTGTACCAGAAAGCTTTAATAAAATTGGCTTTTTGTTGAGATTGTAATCAATTTTGGTAGTAATTATTTAGTTTCACAAAAATATAGACATTTTTATCAAATATACTCACAACAACAACAACAACAACAACAACAACAACAACAGCAACAACAACTACAACTACATTTTAAGTTTAAAAGTTATTATGGCACACCTTTACGAGTCTGAACCACTCAAGATGAAATTAGGTTTTATGTAGCCCCTGAACTAAAATGTGTTTGATACTCCTGCTCAACTTGATGATTACAATTGGACTTTCCGACTCATTTTCTACTCATTCACTTGAATTGCCAAAGATTTCATGAGGTTATCTGCAGTTTAAAGGTTTAAAAAGAGTTTTAGAAAAGCATTTATAATGCAGCTTGTGTTCTAAATGACCCTCCGTAACCATTTTATCTGCCTTGCAAAGTCCAAAAAGGATCCAATAATCAATGCAGGCAGAACAGACGCCGCAGCAAATATCATCTCATTGCTCATTGTTTGTATTTAATATCCACATTCACTCTGCATTTCCAGGTGAAAAAGTACTATTTTCATCAAGTGCTTTGTTCATATGCACTTTTTAGGAAGAGAACTGAGACATCAATCAATACTCTTGGTTTGTTCATTTATTGCTGAACCCTGGTTGGCTTGTTGCCTTTGATTGGTCCTCATTTCCCCCCTGTCTGAGTCCAAATGCTCTAATTGGGATTTCCTGACTGTCTCGGTCTATCCGCTGTCCATATCAATGCCTCGGCTCTGCAACAGGTCTGAGTGTGTTCTTGCATATATTCTGATGAAGAAGTCTGTTCTTGTCCAGGTGAGCTGCCACTCAGTATTATAAAAACTGGAATTTGCTGGTTTATAATAAAAGAAAAATTCAATAAAAAAAAGGCACAACTTCCCATTTTTTTCCTTCTCTGCCAGTCAAAAAGAGGGTTCAAGTAATTTTGCATTTTAGGGATTTGCTTTGATCTTGGCAGTTTGGACGTGTTTTTGCTATTATGTCTCCAAGTTGGTCTCAAATGAGTATAAGGCAGAATGACTCCAGAAACGTAAATCGGCATAATGCAGGATAAATTATACAGTGGCAGCACTCACTTTATGTAATGCAAAGGTTTTCGTTTTTGTTTTTTTATACAAGGACACACAACATTTTCATAATTTATTGCACTGTGGGATTTTTTTATTAATTTTTTTGCCACAAGATTGAATGTGGAACGCGGTGACATTATTCTACCTTTTTCCCTATTTCAATAGAAATAGCTACTGCATGTACATACAATATTATGTCTGAAACTTTCCACCAAGCTTTGGAAATAATTGCATTTGCTGAGCAGATAAAATTAATATTTTTTTTTTCTTTTTGACCTCCTTCCCCTTCAACAAGACGCCTGTTCGCTTCAGCCACCCAAGTAATGATACCCCTATGACAGGTGAACAATGCAAATATGGACATTCATTTCAGGATACAGTTACCATGTGACTGGGTCGTTCCACATAGAGGTCAGAGAAACAATTAAGGGACTTTAATGGGAATGATTGGGGAGTGTGAAGTGAAGTGGGAGGGCGGCTGTAATAATGATGCACAGTGATGGAGTAAGCCTGCTGGTGCAGAGCCACTTAAATAATGGTTCACCAGTTTTTTCTTTCACCCGCGCTGCTTTCATGGTGATTTACTACTGATCACGGATATGTTTTTGTACGGTGACTTAATGGATCAGGTCCCAGGCCGACTATCTTCCAGCTTTGCAATGTAGAGAGGAAACAATTAAAGTATGGATACAAACATATGGCCTGTGGGCCATTATAGGCCCGCTTTGGGCTTCAGTCTGACTAAACCAGCAAGTGAATGCTGAAAAAGTTAAAGAAATCAGACACAACCACAACACCAAGACTGAGAAATCAGCGATGCTGCTGTGAAAGATAGATACGTCCTCACTACCAAACTCACCACAAAGTCACGCTGTCACAGTGAATCTGTCACACCATGGCCTGTTAGGTGAAATGTGATGTCAGCACTGCTTCTATTAGCAGTACTGAAGTTACCAAAATCAACAATATTAAAATGGATCTGGGCAGCTCAATGATTCTGGTTGAACACTGACATTTTTCATACGTGCCATTTTTAAACACCCATTTGCTTTGTTTGCTCCAGAAAAACATAACAGTTTGTCTCGAGCAAGTAGGGCAAATGTATTCATAAAATGTATTCAGAAAGTGAACAAATTGGCAAAAAAAATACCAATGTTTGATGCTTCTGCAATTTGGAAGGGCTAATGAGAATGGAGACAGCAAAGACAATAAAACGATGGAAACATAAAGATGGATGACATTCAATGAGAAGGAAAGAGACGGAACGGTTCAAGAGTCCCTGACAAGGCTGGATCAGCAGGATGGTCATCTAATCAGCCTTCACAGTGGGACAACTACATCAGTTAGCATCAATGATAAATCATATTGACAGCTATCGCCTGACAGAAGGGGGGTAATGATAGAGGAGGGAATGTGGAAGGGGTGAAAAATAGACTGAAATTAAGGGGAATTAGGGGGCAAAAGAAGAATGATGGACACTTTTAGTGAAAGGAAAAAAAGAATCTAAAAGCAAAAAAGCACATTCAGGATAATAGCATGAATATTATCTGTTCACTCGCTGCACTTGAATTCTAACACCTATCTCCCCCTGTCACCCATTTTGCCACCCCCACCTCACCCACTGCACCTCTGCCTCCACTTCTCCAGCATCACATCCGCCCACACAGTGCCTGCTAACTGCGCTTAATGGCTGAAAACACAAAACAAAACAAATAAAAAGTATTTATAGTTTCTATTCAGTCAGTATTTTGCATCAGTCGAAAAATGAAATTCAATAGCGAGCGATTATAAATCAGACTCCTGCAACATGTAATCTATTTTTCTGGAATTACAGTGTGAAGAGAAGAAATGAGTTGACTGGATGAACACAGGGGAACAAAGAAGAGGACAAACAAAGCATAATGAAAGGGAAGGGGCTGCCGGAGGCGAGGGTCGGGGGGCTGGGCTGAGCCGGGGTATGTCGGCTCACTCGCGAGACAGAACTCACTGCATTATTGATAAAAAGGGAAAAGCGGGAGGTTTCAGGAAGGCTCGGTGTTGGCTTGTGTTTGCTTGTCTTGTAGCATTAATTGACACAGCCTTCGTGTTTGCACAGTCAGACGTCCATCCGGGGCTCCTGTTTCAGTTTACCCCATGATTTATTTACAGGAACACTCAACTGAACAGTCATTGGTCTGGTTGAAGTGGATGTGGTCTGTGTTGCCCTCTGAAAGCATAGGTGGTTTAACTCTATAGTACCTGGAAAAGTAAGGCGGTGCATCACATCGTCTGTACGCTTGTGCGAAAGAACTATATAGAGATTGGTTAAGGGAATGGCATGAGCTGATGGAGCAACTTTGATAAGAAGGGAAATGTCTTCAAAGACATGTGACCAAGTCCAGCTGAATTTTGATGATATAAAAAAAAAAATGGATTTTAACATTACATGAAAACAAATGTTTCAAAAATCATGTATCAGATGTAATAAAGGGAGGATTCCACCTGTACCTTGTAAAAAGAGCTATTATGAACAGTGTTCAGTAATCGAAGTCTCTGCCTGCAGAGGTGATTTAATGACTGTTTGCAGACCCAACAGTTTTGACTCATTTTAGCATAATGTGAGACGGCAAAGCAAAGATCTCAGGGTGTGATTTGAAAGAATTCACTAATCAGGTGGCGCAGGCCTTCGCATGAATCATGGCAAATAAGATCACTTCTTCCCATTTCTTTTGAAAAGCCTTCTGCGTTTAGCAATCACACTGTGCAACAAATGTGTGATGAAGTGAGGAAAAACACGTCGCTCCAGATCGTCAACCTTAAACACAAGGGATTCTGAAGTACATACTCTACATTGTACTTTAAATTAATCTCATCTTAGTGGGGATACCAGATCTGGCTCCAAGTTGCTTGAGTCATAAATGACTACTTTCCTGTATAGAAACCCGATACAGAATAAAAGAGAAGGTCTTTAAACCTTTGTTGCATCAAGTAAAATGTGTATTTTGGTTTGGATGACAATCTTTATTAACAAAACCAGCAACAGTCAAGTGCTGCAGACTGAAAAGTGTTGTTTATTTTGAAGTCTGAGTATCTTTTCGACTTGTACACTGCTTGGTGAAGCCAAAGAAATAACAGAAAATGAGGGCCTTCTCTTTCATGAAACTCGCCATTTCCAGGGTCCTGACAGCAAAACTACCCCAGAATGTGTGATTATTACCGGAACACAATATAGGGCACCTTTGACCATCCAGTGGTACACATTCACTATCACAGTCAGTTACCAAAAATACAAAATGAGTGCTATCAAGGAAATACAGCATGGTGGCTCCATCTAAAAAAAAATATAATCCACCATTGCACTGTCATAAAAATAGAAGAGCAAGTGACCTTTTGTCTGATTTACACTGGGTGCTGGTTTCTCACAACACCCCATACAGCAGTCACTAAATCACAGTACAAATATTCTTGTCGATCACAGCGAGCAATCCTGTGTTGTTGTTTTTTCCCCCGCAGAACTTAAATGTGACATTGTCCAACATCCAGACTGGATTTAAAAGTTCTACTTGCTTGTAGTGGTGTTGGAGTGTAGAAGTGTGCGATCTTGTCCAAGCAGCATTCCCAATTTGATTACTGGCTCAAAGGCCTTTCTCTATTGAGTTTGCATGTTTTAACTGTGCATGTGCAGCTTTTCTTTGGTGACTACAGTTCCCTTCCACAGTGCAAAGAACATTATCCACCTTGTCATATGGGTTTCTACCGCGCCACAGCTTCATGTAAAGAGATCTATGGGTACTGTATAGCATCAACACAGAGGCTGTGCAGAGGTGGTTCGTGGCAACGGATAACTTTAGCATATTGTTTGCATATGGACGTAGATGCAACAGTATACCAGAGCCGTCAAGGCTATTGGAAGTGCATGCATATCAATCATGCATAGCGATGCATAGTCATAGCATATCAATTAGGCCTAATGGTATTTAATAAGTACTTATCAGTAGTCTGTATCAACAAGTACCTAAAGGTTAGTACTTGCTTTTTAGAAATTGGTATAAGTGCATCCCGAGCATATACCTACTTGTTTCTTTAGTCACTTTTAGTAACTTTTAAATCAGGGGTGTCAAATGTGTGGCCCGCCAGAGAATCCAATCAGGTAAGTGGGATGAAACTTTAGTTTGTATTATGTGGAGAGTCAGTTCAGTTTACTAGAATTATGACACAGATGCAGACATCTATAGACTTTACAGATCATTTCGAGATTTTGACATGTTATTCTGACCATAATGTGAACTCACCTACCATATTTATATTTCCAACTACATGTGGCCAAATGTTTTATGCCTTTGAAGATGTAAATAGATGTAAATATATAGTATATATATATATATATATATATATTTTTTTTTTTTTTTTTTTTTTTTTTTTATTGAAAGATCAGGTTTGTCTTGGATAATAGTTGATTAAATGTGAACTCTTCAAATAGCTCTCAAATAGTTGATGACCAATATACATTGTCAAACCAATTACAATTTGAAAAGAGGAACCTCAAAAAAATGGTTATCATAAAAATGTATAAACCTTAAATGCACTGTGTTCTTCCCATTTTTTTCACTTTGCTGTATCACCATTGCTGTGACCAAAAATATGAAAATGCTGAAAACAAAGCTCATATTATTCCAACGTGTCGTTTTAATTGAACAGGGTGAGCAGAGTGCTGAGGTAGCAGCATCTGATCACACACCGTCTGAAGCAGGAAGTGAATTGGTCACGCAAAACTAGCCCCTCTTCAACAAACCAATTAATTATTTATGGACTGCAGTGGAGCAGAGAAACTTAATTTATTGTTATCATTAGAAGAACGTTGTGTTTGGATCCATATGAGGAAGAGTTCAGATGCAGTTACACGCTCCGCAGAAGAGTGAGACGTCTGCAGCTAGGGACTTTCGTGAGACACCTGCAAACTTCAGGCAACTTCCGATTAAACAAATGAAAATTTAATGAACATCAACAAATAAATATCTTGCAGGGAAAGTATTCAATGGGATATCAGTAGACATATTAAATCTTCAAATGGATACTATGATTGCTTTTTGTGTTGTCAGGTTTGGAGAAAGTCATAAACAAGCCTGATGTGCTCTGTACATATTGAAAACTTGAGGCACCAGAAAATAACAGTGCTTCAGCTTTTTGGACCCTTTCATGTCAATACATAGTATGTTTTTACTTGTCAAAGAGCTTTATCGACTCAACAGTCCTCCATAGGGAGCAATTCAGTTTTCAGTGTCTCGTCCAATGATACTTTGACATAAGGACAGAGTAAGACGAGGACGGAACAACCAATGTTAGGGCTGAATAGGATCCCACTGAAACCAGCCCAGCCCATCAAAGCCTGGACACTTTCTAAAGTGTCATATATCCACAGGCCACCAGATATTAGCAGCAGATCATTAAGAATCCTCAATTATGATGTAGGTCTTCTATGGTTTATGTTTGATAACATCATACACAATCTGTTTGGTGACACCTGAAAGAGGTCGATATTATTGTATTGAGTGTTTCTTCTGTTAAGGCATTGCACCAGCATATAGCTGAACTTCTCTATGTACATACACGTATGAATGCCAAATGTCCCAGCACAACTTTAGTCTAACCTTTCGGGTGGCTGTATGGCTCATTTGGGAGCGCATGTCAGAAGATTACAGGTTCAATTCCATTTCTATGCCAGTGTCCATGAGCAAGACACTGAACTCCTTGCATTGCATCCACCTCCGCTGGTGTGTGAATGAGCGAATATGACATTGCATTCGGTACTCTTCTAAAACACTGTATAAGTCAGATCCATTTATCATTTTAAATCACAACGGTGCCTTCATCAGCCTGACTTTCACACAAGGTTCCTTTCGCTGGTGTCAATTTCCCTTGGTAAACAAAACACATGCTGCGAGCACGCCACATAATGACCTTCTGTCTTAAATCAGAGGTCCAGAGTTGACGATCATTTAGTATTTCTTGGAACTGTTTGTGGGAGACATTTTTAAGCAGGGACATACTTTTCACCGCTTTCAAGACTTTCTCATCAGCCAACTCAGACCAGACAATTCCTTGTACAGTTTCCAAAAGTATCGCTGAGCATCGAGTATCTATTGGCCCCATTGCCACTAGACTAGCTTTTCAATTTACCGGTACTAACCACTGCAGAGCAGCATTTTCATTAAACTGCTACTATGTTCGGAATGCTCTCACTCAATTGTAACGTTAAGACTTTTTCAAAGTCATCCAGCGTCTTACACTCATTTATCGTGGATCCAACGCTTAGTGCCGGAACTCTTCCATTACTGGTTGCCTAACATCTCCCATCCCTCAATACCTGCCATTTCAGTTCATTCCTAGCAGTAGTTCAAATTCCGTGGCAGTAAAAACCTATACTAAGCTGAGTCCTATTCAACCGATTGATAGTGATGAACGTACCCACTTTGTGCCCTCAACATATGTCATCATATGTAGTACATAGTTCTGTGAAAGTTTGAAAACAAGTAGGGTTGTAACAGTAAAATCATTGAGTGGACAGACTTAAGAATCAATTTGTGAATGCATTATTGTCTTTCAAAGACTGTATATTCACATTGACTTAACAAAGCCATGATTTTCTTCTGTCATTGCATGAATATGAATTCCCGATGAACGGATGTTTTGTGACAAGCAAAGCTACAAGGCCACTGAGTTTGATGCTTGAACCCAGCCGGGGTCATTCAATTCTCCAGATTGTGTCCTTGAGTGAGACAATTGACCACATTTGCTTGCTTGTTGGGGAACAAAACTGTGAAACTTTAAATAATTTAGGATGCACAATCATTTGCTGATGGTATCTGATCCTCTTAGTCACTGAGTACCTGATTTGCAGATGCAGGATTTTAACTGTTGATTCTTTTGCTTGAGATTGATCATGGTGAAAAACCGAGGAGACGGAAGATGGGTGTTGGCAGTAATGAAGCCATCGACTGCCTGCAACTCTTTTCCCTTGGAGGTTTGAATGGAAAAAAAAATGAGGGTCTTACGGCAATTCCTTCAGATTTAACGTGAATTCGGTGACACTTATCCAGCTTCATGAGTACATGTTTCATTTTTTTCTGCAGCTTTCAAAGTGCTCAGAGAAGTTGTGTAGACTGAAGAGGAACGTACTTAAGTCCTAAGTGACCACCTAGCTAATCCTTTCAATCAGAGCGTAAGAAGAGCTGTCACTTATGTCACATTGGGTTTTTAAGAGGTTTCATAGACACCATGCCTGTTCAACTACTTGTTAATGTAATTGGATAATAAGCCAATCATAGAAAAAAAGAACTGTGGTGGTTCCCTTTTCACTTATTCATTTTGACTGACCAACCAGTATTTAGTTATTTTGGGATAGGTTTGATTTAGCGAGGTTCTTTTAGGTTTCTCTTTGGTTTTTATGTTGTTCACATTGATTATTTACAATACTCAAGAAAAAAAGACATGTTTATTTGCAACGCTTGACTTATCTAACTATGTGCAGCCGCATTGGTATGAGCTAATTTAGGGGATGGTAATAATTATCACGGTGCTAAGTTTCAAATCGACCATGAGAATGAAAAAGAAAGGTGATTTAAGTGAGTTGGAACGTCTCCTAGTATTTCACAAACTGCTGATGTACTGGATTTTTACATCAATAAATCCATAGATGTTCAATTGATACATTAACAGGAACAAAGTGATGTGATCATGTCAATATGGACAGAAATCTCCGGGCAATGTTTCCAGCATATTGTTAATTGAGGCGATTTGTAATATATTCAAATCTATTCCATATATTCAAAGCGATTTGTGTTTAAGCTTGTTATTAACAAGTTGTACCAAATAAAGTGGTAATTTAGTGTATAATAAGTTAAAATGTCCCTGCAAAACTTTTTTTAAAGGAAGCAGTTGCACCACAGCCAAAATGCAACAACCTGCAGAACCATCCCATAATTTGTCCTTGTTAGTTTTTAGTTCCGTTTATCAATGGCAAGATATGCAAATAGGAAAATATGAATTCTGAGATGTCAAACTATTACTTTGGCAACACTAAAGAAAAAGGAAGCAGAGCTTTTATTACACTTCTCCCAGACTCTTTGATATGGCTGTTCATTGCCTTTGGGCAGCCTAATCAACTAAATAACTTTGATTTGCAAATGTTTACTCCTCCACGGGAGCAAAGAACCATAACACCGGGGACGTGGAGTGAGCATCCCATTGTTTCTGATTAGGAATTCATTATTTTCCACCCGTCTGCCTCTCTGCCCAGTGCACGGGCTGATTAGCAAGCCAGGGAAGGATAGGTAATGACGATAACACTCAGCTCGATAGCTGTTTTATAGGCAGCAGTGCTTTATGATGCCTGCGCTAATTGCTGGTGTGATTAGTGAGGTGTCTGTGCCCTCTCTGGTTGCTCAGGCTGTCCTATGAACCGAACTCTCGCCGACCGGAGCACAGGGGATGTGTGGGTGTTCACCGGATCGTTGCAGAAGGAAGACACTGGGGCATAATCGACTTCCCACTTTTTCTGCCCGTCAGCCCTTTCGCGTGTGCTGCAATAAAGACAAATTAACTTAGAGGCAATCACAACATATTTTTCCCTAATCTCTTGGCAATAAAGTAATCTATTTTTTTAACTGAGAAAAAGAAAGCCCAAATAAAAAAAATGGAGACTGAGAGCATTACTGGGTTTGATACGTTTAAATATTATGAACGAAGAATAAAACTGCATACTTTCCTTTCTTTCTCTGAGTAAGACTTCTCTGATGGAAGTGTACCTTGCACTCCTCACACCAAGGTTCATGTCTTCAGTCATACAATTACCCTGAATATGTTCCTTCAGCATTAAACCCCTTGAGGTATGGCATTGTGAAATAAATGCCTTTGAAAGCTTTATCTGTGTCTGCCATTCAGTCTGACCTCCACACTCCAGTCCTCGATACACGGTCAACACAGTCTGCACCGAAAGTGAGACGACAGCCCTCTGAGGGAAGTTTCTGTTAATTTTTCTTATGAGTGAGCTTGTGTAAGTGAATTTGCATGGATTTCAGGTGGTGTTTGCATACTTTACTGTGTGACCTTTTAGCTCGGTTCTCCTCCAGACTTGTTTTCTTTTGCCTCGCTGCGCTTTTAAACATAGATCCCTGTCTCTCTCTCTTCACATACGCTAAGTGATAATGCATAGTTCAACACTTAACCTTGCCAAGAAAACACTGTAAATATAACAGAATGAATGTGAGTAAAAATATGCAATAACAGTCCTGTAAACACAAGAATTCAAGCTGAAATACATGTGTGGTGAACTTGGAGCACCAAGCTATAAAACACTTGACACATTACAGATTCAGGAAGCTGTTGACTATTTATGCATTCAGCTGTAGAACAGAAACAGTCAGACTTTAAACCCCTTTAAGCCAAGTTTATATTTCAGGTTATCCTCGAAAACTACACACCCAAAATGAAAACACTATATCTGTGCAACCACAAGGTCTATTTGTGGTGTGAAAACTTGTGAAACTTCTCAAAATGATGTGATAGATATTCTGATATTTCGCATTTTATTTGGTTGGTGGTTGCAACATGTAAATATAGTTTAGATATTTTTATAGCTGAGGTTTTCCTGTTTAATTTCATGCCTAACAATTTCCAATGACCCCCCAAGTTCTCTTTTTAAAGAAAAAGAAAAATCACTGTGGAGAATTACTTCAATACTTTGTGCGCAAACTACAGTGAAATGACTAAATAACTTCAACTATCCTATAAACATTATTTATGCTTATACAAACTCATGGCACTGGAGCTTAGTGAGCAACCCTACATTGTCAGAAGTATGTGAGTTAATGTGATTATTTAGACATCCACAGATGAATGATGAGGGATTGATTCCTGTTTCTATTTAAAAAAAAAAAAAAATCTTAATATTGTATTTCAACTTTTTTTTTCCTCTGTAAAAAATGTTTCTTAAGAAGTTTTCTAGAAACAAATCTATGTTTTCTTTGAAGTGTTTACAATTTGCTTTGGTTTGGAGCCTCATGTGAGCTGGTTTTGCCGACAGGTCTTATGTTTGTCACATATTGAAATATTGACATATGCCCAGTTGAGATTTTGTTGATCGATCAGATGAAAATGATCTTACTGAAACTTGCTCCTCTATTCTAGTTTACCATATGGTATTTCTTTGTGAATGTCAATCAGCTATGACCACTAAAGGTACTAAATGCACTATAGCGTTGCCATGAATATGTGAATAACAAACCCACAACTTAAAAAAACAGTTGGACTTCGGATCCTGATAACTATATTTATAATATTGCTAATTTAAAACTTTGTAGTGACCTCTTAGTTAAAGGTGGGGCCATTGTGTTCAATCATTGTTGCTATAGCCACGATCTGAGAGAACAAATTGTACACTCTGGCTATAGTCCTACATTAAATCTACAACAGAAGAAACAGAAGAACAGAAGAACAGAAGAAAGTCAACAGCATCCATTCAATATGTTTTATGTTTAAGTTTCCTGTTTTATCTTTTAGATGTTTGTTGCTGATCGTGTAGGGCTTTATTACTTTTCCAGTAGTTGCTCACTGAAGCTCAGAGACAAGATTGATGACAAACCAAAGCAATAAATGAACAGACTGTAAAAAGTGAAACAATGAGCCTAAAGAGGATAAGAAATAATGCCCATAACTCATATCAGCACTGAAGTGAAATGATAGAGATTATTATTTAGAGCAGCAAAGGCCTTTTTTTTAAGTTAGGGAGAAAACTATTATTGTCTGTATAGCAATAAATATTGGTTCTGTTTGTCACATTAAAGATAAATGTGGTAATACAAATCAGGCAGATACCAATGATTCAAAATACGCAGGTATGTAAATATCAGTATCAGCAAATATCATCAACTACCGGCTGAAAATAATCAAGTTAGTCGCTATAAATACAATACACTCATTACAATACCAATATTTGTTGGACATTATAATATTAGAAGTTGCCATCATGGTAGAGTTGGTTCAGTACAAATGCAACAGCAGTAAATCCATGAATTATCCTTTCTGTAATCAAAATCAGTAAAATTCACCCATGTGAAGTGGTCATGGCAGAGCCAGGTGTACCTGTTAATTTGATTGACATTTCAACAGTTCACACCCTGAACTGACAAAAAATGTCATCGCATCAAGCTCCTAAGCTACAATCTGGACGTGATACATTCTGGTTGAAATGCAGGCAAGGAGTGGACGTGTACACCAGACAAACCTGCAGGTGATTGTTCAGCCACTATTAGAGAATGTGAGCTGGTACTACACCACTGTGAGACAAGTTTTATGTGGTCGCAAATGATACAGAAGTAACCACAGGTTCAGACATTTTATGTTATTTTTGATGGTGTGAAATCACCATCTGTACATTTATGACTGGACAATCCTTAGCCCCCATTTACACATTTAAATGTTTTCAAAGTGAAAACGCAAAACCTTAATTGCATTTTGAGTGTTTGTTGGCACAACAAAAGTGCTTGAAGCTGTGAAAAATGCATCTTTTTGAAAATAACTTTCAAGGTTGAAATGCAGCAGACAACAATGCACTATAAACATTAACAATGTACATGGACATTTGTATGGGCAGATGACATTCAATTGCTATTCCAGGTGAGTTATCTATTAAACAACAACGTCCCAGGAGAATATAGACCGGAAGTCATGACACCCTGGTGGACACTATTGTTTGTTATTGTCCATCTACTCACGTTTGAGCAAAAGAACCATTTATGACGCCCATGGTGTAAATGTGCAGTAGTAGAATTTCGGCCATCTAAATTGAAACGGAGCCCACGTGTTTTTAAAAAGCGAGTGTGTGTGTGTGTGTGCGTGCGTGCGTGCGTGCGTGCGTGCGTGCGTGCGTGTGTGTGTGTGTGTGTGTGTGTGTGTGTGTGTGCGTGCGTGCGTGCGTGAGTGAGTGAGAGTGCGTGTGTGTGGTTACATTACAAAAACAATGTTTCTAATGTTTCCATGTAAACAGACATAATTTTCAGAAACAAAAATGCAAAAATGATGCATTTTCTATTGAAACAGTCTCAGGTAAATGGGGCCTCATTTAGATTACCACTGGAACACAATAATACTTTGGTGCCACAGAACTCGAGTTGCTCTTGATGGACGCCCATCTTCCACCAGATTTGTGTTAGTGGTCAGTTTTGTGGAGAACCTGGTGCTAAATCAACTGCAGAATACCTGATGTTTGGCAGTGCAACTCTTTCTGCCATCGTGTCAAGATGTTTGAGTTTCTCCTGTCTTTCTGAAAAGCGACTGCTATGCTCATATTGAACTTCCTCCATGTTTCTGTCCTTCAGATGCTTGGCTGGCAGAGAGGCTGAACAACAATCCAGGTTTTTTTTTCTCTCTGTCTCTTTGTCTCCTCCACTCTCGCTCTCTCTCTTTCATGTGTCAGTTGAGTCGGGCTGGCGCGTTGGGCAGGCGGCCATGTCCATCAATGCCATCCATCAAGCGCTGGGCCGGGTGGCAGAGAGGGGATGACGGGCAGCAGAGAAGGGGCAGATGTTTTACGGGAACTGATATGTGTTCGCATCCACGAGGGATGTCATTACATGGCGGACAGAGAAACATGTAGCTGATTAGCGCCTTATTAAGTCAAGGACACTGGCTGGCTGTAACACACACCGCTGCCATTCTGGCTCGTGGCGCTGATAGCATGCCAGCCTCTGACAACACGAGTGTCTCACACAGATAACCTCACATTCTAATTAACCGCTACCCTCTTCTTCCACTCTAAGCCCCCTTTGATACACCAAAAAGCTCTGGAATAAGAGCAGCTTTTTGCCATTTCGGGAACAGTTTTCCTGTGTATGCCTAAAGGCCAGAACTCAGAGGTACATACGGTTTGCGGATTTATTTCTCAGAGAGCACAGACTGTGTTGTTGTAAGTAAATAAAGTATTGTCTCCCTGAGGGCATGTAAGGATTGCAGGAATTGAGGCAAGTGGACAGTGCAGTGGGCAGAGAGCTTTAGCCCTGATCCCTAGCCCTGGCTAAAATTGGTAATGTGGAGAATCTCATCTATGCTCTGTGTTTCGTTGGCTCTCTCGAGTTGTCTTCTGTTTCCTCTGAGCAATAAGCTCCACAATGTGTTGCTAGAAAAAGGAGTTTTCTCCAAATCACATCAGCCTTGTGAAGCACTCACCTTTTCCTTCACTCTACGACTTATCTTCGTCTTCCCCTACTTCTACATTCACTTTTTATCACCTGTATGTTTAATACAGTATGGCTCGACAGCATAAATTGCAGAGACGTGTGTCTGCATTTCATGTGTTTTGAGTGGTCAGACCAGCAACTGGGCTCAGGGTTATGAGAACAGTTAAATATAGAGGCGGCAGAGGACCATTTAATGGACCTTGGGATGGTTTTGTGGAGAACCTGGTGCTAACAGTTCTTGTGAAAGAAGGAAAATATTCCTCAGGAAAAAGCAATTTAATATGCTTGTGTGAAAGAGAAAATTGAAGCATTTGTAGAGACTAAGTGAAGATTTGCATTTCATGTCAAAAAGCATTAGAGTGATTATTTTCTTTCTCCATTGTGGGAGCATTTATACAGAAACAGAAACTCAAATATGTACATCTGATCAATTTCAATCCAAGATTAAATGGGTCAAGGTTGCCAGATACTTGTTATAATTACTTTTCCTCTCTTGGGTTTGGTGAGCTGTTTATATGAGTCAGGCCCCATTTACACAACATTTCAAGTGAAAATATGTCATTTTTGGGTTTTCATTTCAGAAACGTTTCATGTCTATGTCCATTTAGACCGAAAAACAACAAAAACATTGAATACACTAACTATCATTAGCATACCGGGTCATGAGTTGGCGCTGTTGGTTGTTTTTGTAATGAAATCACCCAAACACATACTATATGTAAACAACAATGTAACAATGAGCAGTATGTGGACATTAGTATGGACCATTAGTATGGACCATTAGTATGGACCATTAGTATGGACAGACGATCAAGTTGAATTACTATTAGACATTACTCTGAACTATAAAAGTACCAAGTTTCAGAATATGGACTGGGAGTCATGAGAGTCTGGAGGCTGACATTTCTGTTATTGTCCATCTCCTCGCGCATGCACAGAGGAACAATTCACCATGACCATGGTGTGCATGCGCAGTAGTTGCATTTCTGCCATCTACACAGAAATGGAACCTGAGTGTTTTCAGTGGCTCCAAACAGCATTGTTATATAAATGGACCCAAACCACTATGAAGGTTTTCTGTTTTCACTTGAAAACATTGTCATGTACACAGAAGCTGAATTTGCCTGAATTTTGTCTACTTTATATTTTCAGAGACATCTCGTAAACCGTGGGGATAGTTCAAGTTTTTTCTTTTCTTTTCAGTGATCAATGTCATGGTTTACAATTAGAATCATTAAAGAAGAACCATAAATGTACATTTTCAAAATGAAAGATTTTTTTTGCAAGTTTAATCAGTGTGAATGACTTCAATCTCAATTCCAGAACCAGAAAAAGCTCAACCATCTGTTAATTTCAGTAACCATGCATATTTGAATACTATTGAGAATACACTGATACTTTTGCTTAAGTTACTGTCGTGCACATATAAAAACCTGATTATGAAACAACACATGAGCTGTTCAGGACAAATACACCTAATAAAACTATGTTTATTTCATCACTTTCCTGCATGGTTCTTACCCTGGAGGCTGTGAACATCCATGGCAGGGTGCTAAATTAAATAATTTGGAGAGAAAAAAGCCACACACAGATTGATATTGACTTTTGTACTTATGTCTTTGTGGCCATGATAGCCAGAGGCCACAGGACCAATGTGTTTGGGTTGGGCCTCCATCCATCCATTTGATAATCTTGTTAAAGTTGTATCTTTAAATCTCTTGAAGGTTATTTCTTCATATTCAACTCGCTTGCTCACAGTCATACAAAGTTGTACAGATGAAACGTGACTCTATATTTACAGTATATCTGTAGAACGCATTGAGAGATGTTCGCTGCTTCCACCTCAATGTGGATTCAAGAATTAACTGGTTGTAATGAGCCAATCCTTTAGAACTCATATGACAAGATATGAAAAAAAGAATCCACTGTAACAAAAAGGTTTGTTTTGGAAATCTGTACAATTGTAAAATAGATATCAGAACAACATAGCGGTACTTCCATTTTGTCAAACCATAAAGAGATAGAAGGAGATAAAATAAAGTGCAACTTCAATAGTTGATATACGCATATTACCACAAAAGGAATAACATTTGTTAGTTTGTATTATACGTTTCTCGTTGTGGAACTTTTATTATTATGGATGTGCCTATACCACTTTTATAAAGGACAAGTACAAGTAGGAGTTCTAATCTTTAGCTACTTGCCGATACTACTTATTAAATGCCATAAAAGCTAATTCAAACTTCATAGGGACATGAAGGCTGTGCGTTGCTGCAAACTCCCTCCACTCAGACTCTGTTTTGACGTTATGCAAACTTGCAACAGCCTTGAATATTGTACTGCCCAGTGCTTTAAATGATCCTAAAATGAGTTGAAGTACTGTTGAAGAACTCAGTCCAGGTTTTAAGCGTATGTTGAATATTTTTTTCTCACTTCATTTAGTTACATTTAGCAGTATTCAATACACAGACATGGACACACGATCAACTTGGATTGTTATGACAGTGACGCTAAAATATAAAACTGTATTTTAATTTTAGATTTTAATCACTGAAAGGTGAATTTTGAGTATGGATATGAACTGGGAAAGTTCTGAAAGCTGCTATAAAGCTGCAATCCTGAGGCTGTAAACAATGGCAGACATGATGTGCAGGGAGTGGCAGGGGCAGAGATGGCTACTGTTGCATAGATTAGGTAATATAGGTTATATGTGAATGAAATAACACTCAGATAATTCACTGAACCCATAAAAAGTCTTCAATTTGGAGGATGACGTTTGCCATGTGAGACAGGGAGCACCTCCGTCTGGTCTATGTCTTCACTGATGCTGGATCCCTTTTAATTCAATTCAATTTAATTTCTATCGTGCCAAGTATAACAGAGTCATCTCAATGTAATTTCACAGATGAAAACACAACAATTCCACATAAGCAAGCAGAGAAGACGGTGGAAAAGAATAACGTACATTAAATCACACCTGTTTTGGTAAAATAATAGCAAATAGGTGGTCAGATGCACCAAATTTAATCAACCATTGTGACCCCATGTATTGATTTGGTATGAATACTATGATTTTACTAAAACATAGATCTTCCATGTGGGTGACATTTGCAGAAAAGCCTTCACAACAGCATCATCCAAACTTCTAATACGGATAATACCGATATTATAACATACTTTAATTGGCTGATTTGATATCACACACATAATAATTAATTACTGCTTCAAGGTAAAAAGAAAGCAAAGGTTGCATAAGGCATACATCTTTAGATCATTGGGGGGGAAATGGCCTTTAACGATACAATTGGTGGCAATTTAGTGCTGCTGCAGTCAGGAAAACACGGGCAGGGACGGTTTAAGATGATGCAAACATCTCCAATCTTCCGAAGCAAAATTCGCCACCACCTATTTGCAAGTCCAACGAGTACAAAGGTCAATGTCGTTTTTACACAGTTCCCATGAATATTTCCAGTGTGTCAACTCTCATTTTTACTTCCAAATGATGTGGTCAGCATGAACTGGCTGCACTGTGGGCTTGCTTCTTAGACGTTGTACTTTGCTGCTGTAATGTAGCCATACTTATGTTGCCGTATGACAAAAAAAAAAAAAACAAGCATGTTAAATGAAGTAAAGCATTTACTTTAAGAGAAATTTATCCTGAAAGGGGTTTGAAAAGGTGTGATA
Organism: Blennius ocellaris; assembly: GCF_963422515.1. NCBI lineage: Eukaryota > Metazoa > Chordata > Actinopteri > Blenniiformes > Blenniidae > Blennius > Blennius ocellaris. The sequence continues at coordinate 6,735,995 of NC_137662.1, forward strand.
AGAACAGAGATTCATGCATTGTGCACTCAAGCCTCCCTTCGCCTGGCTAACCTGTCATTTGCATTATATATAACAAGCCAGTGTGGAAGGAGACATGCCTTTTGGTGTTTTTCCCCTTTCCTCGCCGCCTACTAGTTGCTTTCAGTTATCTCAGCCTTTGGCTGGCAGTGGGTGCTGACATGCTTGTGATTTTACTGCCATCTCTTCGCAGCATGTCAGGTCCAGTTTAGCACTTGAAGGCAGGACGTGTCAGAATCGCAGCTCTCTCTCGCTCTCTCTCTCTCGCTTGCCCTCTCTCTGTCTCCAGGCTGTCTCACTACCAAGGTGAGTCAGGCCTCGTCACCACTCCTATAGAGACATAACCCGTCACATTGCTCTGGTAGGCGGCCAGCAGTTAATAGCCCTGTCATGATTTGTCGGGGTAAATACTCATCTGCTGAAGAGAGCAATCACTTAGAGCAAGGTTAGAGTGTTTATGGGGTGGAAGGGAGGTGGATTCTCAAATGTAAATCTGTGTAGTCACGGCATGCCCGAGCCTTGGCACAGACTGAGTGAAGAAAATCTTAAATTGATATTGACAGCTTGCAGTTGAGATGGGAGTCAGAGTAAGAAGCAGATCTAAGGCAGTGAGTGCGAGAACGTGAACAGTTTCCACAAGGGTAAACGCTGAAGTTGAGGAATCTGCGCCAGCATCGGAGATGAATTCCTGCACAAGTCACTGATTTTCTGTTTGCTTGTCCTTTATCTAGAAAGAGTTCCTGGCAGCCACGACTGAAAGGGACATCTTTGCCCATCTGGGTCTCGAGTACATTGAGCCTTGGCAGCGAAATGCGTAGGCCCGCGCTTCTCTCTGGCTGGATTGATACCCTGCGAGAACATCAGCGTTCATCCCATCTGCTTGCTGCGCTGCGGCTCTTCTGTGATTCCCTCTCAAACGGCTTTTGATTTCCGTGCACTTTTGCACTGCCGTTGCCAATATTGTTGTTGTTGTCTGGATTACATGCTGATGTATGATTCATAACGCTGTTTATTCACCATTGTCTGCATGCAAATAAAGATTCTCCTATACCATTCACATCCCGCTTGTCTCTGAGTGCTGTAATCATGAGCGGGACAAAAAGACAAATCAGTCAGAGTGCGAATTGCCTGTGGTGCCTTCAAGGTACTGAGAGAGAGGGAGTCTGAAAGAAACACAGCAGTAAAGGGGGTGACCACTAAAAGGAAAGGGAGGGCGAGTGAGGAGACAGGAAATGATGAGAAAGCTGAGGAGGAAGGGTGCTGCTTTCTTTTTTTTTTTTTTGTGGAACAAAATGTTGTAATCACCCTCCTCCTGGCAGGAAAGTGCTCAGCGTGAAGCTGAGCCAGGTCTCGGGGGGAATCGAGAGGCGGGTAATGAGCTTCAGATAGAGGAGCATTCCGTGTCGCCATTTAGCCTCTATTTAAACCTGAGTCCACTGGAGATCATTTACCCGGCATCCCACCCCTCCTTCCCTCGTCCATCCAAAATACCCGTAGAGTTGACTCTTTGTTCCCCCACTTCCCCAGATGCTCGGCCAAAATTAAAGGCAATCTACTGCACGGGGGGATCGTGAGGAATTCAGACGGAAGGTAAATGAGCCCACTAACCACATGGATGGATCTTGGCAACGAAGTAAACTGCAGCGCCAGTGCATCCATTATCTCATTGTTTTTTAACTGTGCTTATGTTTTTTCTATAATGGCTGTTTATGAAGATTTGTGTCCTTATACTATGACCCACTAATTAGAGACACCATTGATCCCGTTGGGCAGCTTGGGCAATAGTAATGACACGGCCTGCTCTTACGTTCCCATGATGCTCAGCTTAATCCCCACCCTTGGTTGATGTCGTGCCTCATTGAGCGCAGAGACATTTGAGAAGCAAGCATTTTGGCGAATCACCCGATTTAAAGATCTTGAAGTACAACAGTCTGGCACTTCGAGGACATGACCCAAGCCTCCTCCTCCTCTCACCGCTCTTTCTTTTTCCTCCCATCTTGGTCTTGGTCTGCCTTTTCACTCCCGCTGTGATGCTCTTTCAACCTCACTGACACAAAACAAACTTTAAAGCTTCTGAGTTGCAGCGGTAACCAGAAGGAACAACCTCCGCAGCCCTGGGTTATCCAACATTTTCACTTTAAACGACGGTGCAGTATTTTTTTCTTTTTTCACTTCAACAGAAAAAGCAACAGATTTCTCCAGAGTACTCAAATAAAATTCTATCTGACCTCAATAAATTTACATTTGTCCTGCTCTCATTTTCCTAATTGTTTTTCAAGTGCAAATGGAATCTCTTTCTGCTTTCATATTAAATATTCACAAGTGTAAAGGGATTAAAAGGCAGTTGCTCCCAATTTATACATTCACACATTGTTGTGCTGGTGTTAGAAAACTGCTCACAAAGTCAAAAAGCAAACATTTAAATGCAGCGCAGTCACGCTATCTACTCAACAATTATCCTGTTGATTCCCAAATGGGAACGCATATGCTGAATGAGGCCATCTTTACTCTCAGTAACTTTATCCAGATAAAGTCTCATTTCACCACAGATAGCTGTGAGTGCCCAACAAGCGATTAAAGTGGAGTGTTTCATCACTTAACTGCAGTGAACTAAGGTCATTACCAATTATGATAAAGGAAATTCATTTGGAAACACTGTAGAAAGACTGCTCGCGCAGACCTCCACTTTCAGTCCTTAAGTCAACAAACCATTAATGCAGCTTTAAAAAAAAAAAAAAAAGGTTGCCGAGTTGCTGGCAATCTTCTTGTATTATCTCCTCATTGAGTGTTAAAACACAGGAGCTTGATGCAGAGCAGAATGACACTTGGCCTGATGTTGACCATCCACCTGCAATAACCAGTATCTGTGAAATAAATGCACGATAATGACTGTGATGAAAGAACCTTTCAACAGGTTGGGAATGTCATGCTAACAGGAGTATTATCACTAACATTGATGGACTTGTAGCAGTTGAATTGAGTATGTTAAATGAGAAATCGATGCAGGAACGATAAAGGCTGCTGCAGAATCTGCATTTTAAAACTTATCTGGTGGATTTCTGTGGCTACTGCTGATTTTTTTTTTTTTCTTTTTAGAAGACCCCTTGAACAATTTCAGCACATTGCCACATGGTAGAAATGCTCTGCTGGGTAATAATCTGTGAACAGGATAATATGTTCAATTGGCAAAAAAAAGAAGTAAAAATATCTTTTTCTTGTTGTTTTGTTGATTTTTTAAACTTTGGTTACACCAAATGGCACATTGGTACACCAAGTGGATTCAAAAATGCTTTGCCACCAAGGAAAATTGGCGAGAAAGTTGCATTTCCTTTTTTTCCTTGCCTCTGTTGGTTTTATCAAAGAAAGCACTCCAGGTTTCAATAATGACTTCACTTATATAGCGCCTTTCTGCTGTGTGAGCAGCCCCAAACCACTTTACATGGTTCATCACATTCACACACCATTGGAGGCTGCAGCCACACAAGGTGCTGACACTCCAGTGGGAATCCTTATGATTGAGAGACAACTGCTCTCCCAACCAAGCCATGCCGCCCCATGAACAGGCAGCTTCTCCTGAGAGTGCACAAAGCAACAATTGAAGATGGGAGGATACATCGGTGAATAAAACTCCATTTGACCAGAAAAGTTATTCCATATAAATCAACTACAGAATGGTGAACTTAAAGAACAATGATGTACCATTATTGAACAGTATAAATACTTGATTGGTCACATTGGTGCAAAGAAAATATATATTTTGTATAGTAATTTAATAAATTTGTTATTTATAATAACTCACTTTATTAGTAAATCAAAGATCATTTCATATAATACAAATCCAAGCCAATCAAAGATACAGTACTCAGGTAAATTCCACTGATATGGAATATTTGGAATCAATATCATATTTAGATAACAAGTTTCCTTGAAACAGACAGTACCGTTAGAAGAGTCAAGCTGCCTTGATATTAGATGAATTGTTGAAGCGTCATAAATTGATTACTTGACTTCCCCAGACAATAAATGCTGAGGAAGACCAGAAAATGACACATAGGTACAAATCTGCTCCGCCTTGTTGTCAATTGACTTGTTTGTATTCTCAGCAACTGTAATTAAACATCCTGCGTGTGTTGGAAACCCTAGCTCCTCATCTTTGGCTCTATCTCATAAAAATCCACAATAGTCATGTTTGGGATATTCCCTCATATACTCAGACAAATTTATAGCAAATGATACAATGGTTGTAATAAGCAGACACTTTGTCAGCAGGTTTTCATTAAGATGGACAGAAGCAGATTCTTCCTCCTGAAACTGAGTTTGCATTTTCTATAGGTTATAGAAAAGTATGGTATAGTTTTGAGTAAAGACAAAAAAGAAGCCACAAATGAAATTAAGACCAAAAATGAAAAAGGTCAGCCTTTTCTGAACTAAACTAACACATTTTTACACAATGACAGAAAGTAAAGCACATGCACAAGGGACACCAAATAACCTTATGGCCTTGAGGCCACATTTACACATAACTGGGTATCTGAAAAAACTGTGATATTTCTCTGCATTTGAGCCATGCATTTACACATAAACGCAGCTACGACTCACCACAAATGATGATTCCTGAAAACTCTGGCCACAGTGGAGATCTGGATAAAATCCTTGTCTCCGGTTGCACCTTGCCCGAGCAAAGTTTTTACGAGCCCCGGACGTTCGGCCAAGCCTTAATGTCGAGCCCTGAGTGATAAATGAAAAATTCCGACATGAACCGGTTTTAAGAGGATATTAACTGGAAAAAGGGCATTTTTATCAGTAATTACCGACGGTCTCACATATTTCGCGAACACTGCCTTATTGCAAATAAATTTGTCGTGTTGTTTTGTGTTCTCCAGTGCTTATTTCTTGTTCCCAAACACTCAACGTTCGGGAAGTAATATGATTGAAGATGTTTTAATAACTTCTCATTGTGCAAATTTCATCCTGAGACTATTTTTGTAAAGGTCCAGCTTTGAAACCTTAGCTCTAATTTATTTATTCGCCACTTTCAACGAATCACGTGTGTCCATTTTCCATGCAAATCATCGCCTTTGGCTCCTCGCTGTCTGGCAAACACTACCTTTTTTTTTTTTTTTTTTACAAGCTTGATGTCTGAGGCCTGACTGAGATGACAGATGTGTGAATAAATGAAAAATTGCTTGGACAAATTTGCATAAAAGTGCTTGATTTGCTGACAAAAATGTATTTTGCCATCCAATCACTTTTCATGTCTACCTATGCAATCATTTCCAATCCGCAGTTTTTTTTCCCCCAGCAACATCCCAACACTAGAAGCCTTCAATCATCACCATCTGACACCCATTCTTTTAACTCAGGAGATCCATCATGGCGCACGGGCTTTGTATTGACATTTTGATGGCATACGCCAGCTCGGTCTCACTCATCTATGCCATTGCAAACTCACTCCTGACCTTTTTATTTACCGTGAGTGCAGTGATGCATTCATAGATGAATTACTGATAGGATCTACTGGATACAGGCTTAAAGCCCATAGGTGTCATTCCAAAGACACAACAAAGGAGCAATTATAAAGACAGAAATGTGAAACAGCCACAAAGACATCAGGAATAAATGACAACAATTAAGGAAAGGTTTTACTCAGTGCAAAATAATGCAAAAACCATAAGAAAAACTCAAGTGTTTTGCAGTTTTACTTTCAAATATGCAACTTGCTGAGCAATGTATAATTTGTGAAACAACCCTTAATCAAAGATTACAGTAGAATAAATAAAAAGAAAGTAAAAAAAAAAAAAAAAAAAAAGATTACAGTAGTTTCTGTTCAAACAGCTCTTCTGGGCCCAGACACTTGTATTACAAATTCAGTGCCGCCATCTGCAACAATTCTGAAAAAAAAATAAAAAATGCTGAATTTTATCATGCTTGAGGACCAAATACTGCATCCAAATCTACAGACGATGTTTGAAGACTTATTTTCATATCTTCATCACCACCTGGTACGTGTTTGCAGTAAAGGTTGTGTTTACTCTGAAGTTGTCTCATTAGATTTGCATGTATGAAAGAAAGTTCTGACAAGAAACTTCATAGAATCTATAGCAGATCTAAAAACCTGTCCATTGTTGTCATTTTGAGTTGACGAGAGAGATGTTTCATAGCCGTACTCACAGGCAATCTGCTGGGGACTGCTTGGAATAAAATGTTGTAAACCAAGGTTCTATTATAGAATGGATTCAATCTCAAAAGTTTTGAAATGCTTTTCAAATGATGTATGTATCTTTATTATAAGTTTGTTTTCAAAATTACAGTTAAGTTAATTCACCTTTGCATAACATGCGAGCAGCTCCCTCCCTTGGTTTGTTAATAAAGAAGGGTGGCAAACATAAGGGGCCAAAATTGGCCCACAAGAGGCTCCAATCCTGTCTGACAAACCAAGCAAATGCTACAAATTTCAAATGAAAAAAAAAAAAATAAACATTCAAAAAAAAAATCCAAAGTAGTCGACACAACACAATCTGAGATATCTGTATTGATGCTGTGGAAACTAGCAAACTAGCATTACCCTCAAGGCCATGCTGTCAGAGTGAGTTTATAAAGACATCCATCATGCAACATATAGTTTTTTTGGGATATTTCAATGTACCAACATTTATCTTACATTTACTCTGCCCCGTGTCAGAGAAAACTTTGAAGTTGAAGTTGAAGGTCATTATGACACTATTTTACCAGTTTGGCCCAATCAAGATGGAATCGGACTTTTTGTGGCTCCTTAAAATAAATTTGACACCCCTAGTATACAAGATGGATGAACAGGCAAATGGACGGATGGACAGACAAACGTGCATATAAGAAAAATTCTCTTTTTATAGTACTGTGGTGAACATTAAAAGTGATGCTGGAACTCAAGATCTATAGAAACCACTTTATACCTAAAACCTCTGCCTGACTGACCACTTGCATGTGCTCATGCAAAACCAGTATACTGACGGTACTAACAACATACAGTAGATGTCTTCTACAAAAATGTCCAAAGTCAACCGCCTGAGTGTTCAGGAGTCAGTTAAAGACAATTACAACACAGTGAAGATCTCGGAACTTCAGATTATTTATGCCTAAAACTATTTATCAGGAGCACTGGTCCAAGAAAGCCGTCTCTATCTCTTATTTTGCAAATATTGTAAACATTTTCTAAAAAAAGTGAACAACAACAACAACAACAAAAAAGATGTGGTCAATAGTATTTTCTTTCAGTGTCAGACCTGAACTTGGTCTGCTGTTGTAAATAATTCATGAGCATATTGAAGGACTATTGCCTCATGCATCAATGTAGATAAACAGAAATGCCCATGAAGGTCCATCCATCTGTCTTGTGTATCTTGTTTATCCAGATGAGGGTTGCGCATGAATGCATCTATCTCGATCGACACCAAGTGAAACACAGGGTGAAGCCTGAACAGGTTGTTGAATCAACAACATTGGAATTTCGTTAAATATTAAAAACAGTACATCGCAGATGAAGTCACAGTTACTACTCGCAAATGCGAGCTCATGTCATGAAGGGAAAGTCTTTGATCTGTCTGTATGAGCACAATTTGTAAAAAAAAGTGGAGCAAGTAAGTGAGGGAAATGACAGACTTTCTTCACAATTAGGGCTTCAAACACAGGCTATGGGAACACATATTACTGCTAGATAACCATTATAAATTGAATTTTGCAAAACATGGGAACTTCAAGAGTGATAGACAGAATACAATTGTGACTCACTGAGATCTATTGGCTTTAAATCCATGATACCAGGGTGAGTTTTTAAAGACATGCACAATGCAACAGCTTTGCGAGAAGTTTAATGTATTTTGCACCAGAAATGTAATGACCTGTTGTCACTTTTGGTATTTTTTTGGGGGGGTTGAAAATATACTTTCCTCACATATCACAAAGCTCTATTTAACCGGTCCGACCCATTCGAGGTGAAATTGGGATGTATATGGCCACTGAACAGAAATGTGTTTGACAACCCTGATCCAGATGTAAGTTCGTAGTTTGAATCACTTTATTTCCACCTTACACCAGACAGAGATCATATTGAAAAGAGTTACAGAAAAACTCTTTGGAATCACCCCCAACAAAACATCTGGAAACAGCCAAAATGACATCAGCTCCTCCGAGTCTTTTATTGAAACATGCGTGATTAACAAGTGATGTGTATAAATGTGAGGCAGCTGTCTCAATATCTATGTTGAGCCTTTGAAGGAGACCTTGAAGAGGTTTTTGCTTATTGATGTCTTCCACTTTGTCTCTATGTACATTCCAATGCAAACTGCTACAAGGACAAAATTCTATCAATTTGTCACTGCCTATATGAAGATGTTCGAGCTGATACGAGAGGACAACGTGCTATGATAGGGAGAGCTCAAAGATTAATGGATAACTCTTTGAGGGGGACATGTGCATCCACAGTGGAAAAAGCATCAGCTGTAAAGTCTCCCCAGAGACAGAATCTCAAGTTCCACTTTACTCTCCGAGTTAGGTGACAAAAGGTCAAGATGAACAATCTGCATGGGCAACGTGAATAATCGCATTTGTCAGAGGTGACACCGAGCGGCTGTGAATAAAACGCCAAAAAGGAAAGAGCAACAAGAGTGTGATTATAATCCAGACCATTAATGCAGTGAGAAACATCAGCTTTCATCAGGGTGTGAGCCACTGGCATATCTATCCTTTTATGTCAGCCATCCAGAATACTGAAAAAGGAGAGGACCAAAATAGATCGGGACCGAGCACTGATAACGTCTGAGTCGAGCTCCTTGAGCAAACTTTCTCGTGTATTGTACCAGTAGACAGTGATTTATTGGATGTGCTGTAGGGGCTTCAATGCGAGTGTTGGGGGCCAGTCGAAGCCAATGGGGGAAGGTGACAGAATAAGGACACAGTGTATCCTTGCCTCTCAAGGCCTGTCACAACGTCAACTCAGGCGGGGAGAAGTGAAGCCGGTGCTAAGGTCGACTTTGAAACAAAAGAACGGATGGCGACGAGAATACTGAGGATTTATCATGAAACTACAACCGATAAGACTTTGAAAGGCTTTTAAGCAAGGTTTTCATCATGAGAAACGTGCCATTATTGAGTAAATACCATGGCAGAGTACAGAAAGGCAGGTTGGAACTGGAGCATAATTTCCACTGAGCTCTCTTGATTTGCCTTGAACAAATGGGAACAGAGATATTGGTGATCAGCAGAGGTATTTGAACTGGATTTTAGGGATATTTTGTTATCAAAGACAAATTCCCGTCAGTGTCACCGTGACTTTCAGGCTCATTCAGTCTGCCAACTGAAGGAGTGATGCACAGAACTCGTGGAAAAAAAAAAAATCCTGCGCTCACGCAGCAAACTTTTCATTGTAGGTGACCCAATCGTCTTATGACAAATGACCTGCAGCCTTGATGTTAAGGAAGGGCGGACAATTTGGGTGAGCGTGTGTCCTCCTCCACAGGTGGCAGGGTAACGGGGAGGAAGAGAGGAGGAAGAGGAGGATCAGGAGGAGGAGGAGATGAGCCATCTGCTGCAACATGTCACCGCGCTCCTTTTCTTTGCACTTTCTGCAGAATGTGATCTGTTTGTCTTAGCATGAGAATGTGTGCACACGGCTGAAAGTCTCTCCTGATGGCTGCGTGTGTCGTGCATGCATATACAACTCTGTGCCTGTGTTAGTTTGTCTACTCTTATATGATGCTTAGTTTTGCTTTTGTTGATGCCTTGAAAATAGTTCCAATTTTAATTGAGTTCAAAATCACAGTCTCACTGTGAATGTAAAGGAAATCAAATTATAGATCTTCATGGTCATTTGTGGAAACAGAAATGTTATAAACTTGCAGGTTGTACGTAAAATGGAAATTACACCTAATTAGCAATTTGACATATCTTGCAAATTGCCATATATGGCAATTTCTGCCTGAAATGTTCTTCAGACAAATACATTTCAAGTGAAAACACAACCTTTTTGCGTTTTCGTTTCAGAAAAGTTTCACGTTTGCAAGACACCGTTTTGAAAACGATGTCCATTTTGCCCGGAAACGGCAGAAATACTTTAAATTCTATAAATGTAGTTTTCATGTTGGGTGATGTCTTTATGCAATAAAACTGCCTATGTATGTATGTAGACAGTACAATGTAAAAATCAAAGCTCTAAGTGACACGGGATTTTACAGTAAACAGTGTCTGTATGTTAATGAGGCAGTTTGTGAGTGTGTGTCTGCCCTACCAGCCTGAATAATAACTTCAGATACACAAACTGTCTCTTCCTGTAACCAGGTAGGATTTGTTGGTTCTAAAAAAAAAAAATCCAACACATGCACAAAAAACCCTGGAAACATCGAACAGGAATACATTTTCATGGTCATAAATTTCACCAAGTGGAAGACAGTTTGACAACTATGTAAAACTTCTACACTGTTTATTCTGCTGATTTGGAACTAAAAATGTTTTGAATGTCTAAAGTTTCCTCACTCAGGAATCTGAAGTGTGTTTCATTGAATAAAGTGTTGGAAACTTTCTGTATTAGTGTGAAAGTGTTGAAGTACATCAACCTTGTCTGGATGCTTTTTCCTTTGGATGTTTTCTTACACAACAGCAGGTTTAGAGAAGTCCATATAATTCATCTGACTTTGACATTTACTCTGACTTAAAGTGTGTGTCGGTTCTTCTTTTAGCTGTTTCCAGCCACCGCTCCCCCTCCCCGTGTGAGCTCAGTCCCATTCTCTGCACTTGATCTTCCCACACGATCCTGAGCGGACCCGCTTCCACATCAGGCCGCTAATGAGGCGGCGCTGTTCATCCTGTACGGCTCTCAATGGATGGCCAACCATTTAACCTCACCCAGTGCCCCCTTCCTGAACCCCATGTATTTTTAGGTTTCACCTCATTTCATGCTGAATAAACACCGCCGCCCGCCCACCCCTCGGGGACAAAACCACATGCCGTCCTGCTGGATGGGGGCAAAATTGCAAACATGAGTGCACGGCAACAGCTGGTGTCCTGGTGTATTCCTGATGTACCTTCACCACGCCTTTCTTTTTTAATTACACACATACACTCGAGAAAAGTTCCTAAATATGAAACCTACAATGTTATTGTTGTTTTTCTACTTTTTGTTGATTGCCAGATAGGGTGGCCAACAATTTAAACATCAGTAAACTGTAACTTCAAAAGTATTTTTTGTAAACAGCTATTATTTTAATGACTGGCAGTTTCTCTGCAGTTAAATATATATGTGTTGAATCTGTTTGGAAAATCTTTGATTTTTCAAAGACTGTCAAACTTTATTCCGTTTACACAGTTTACTTGCCTTATTTTGTCGTCACGCCATCAAAAACTGGCATTTCGATCGACGTGAACATAAATACACTGCAATTGGTTTTTATTATTGTTTATTCTGACAAAGAGAAGCCAGGAAACCAACCACTTTACTGTAAATCCTGACAAGAAATATAGACGTATGCATCCCCCCCCCTTTTTTTTTTTTTTATTAATTCTTATACTTGTTTGTATCTGTATTGAAAATCTTTCAAAATGTCTGGAACAAATGAATAATAATACAAGCTTATAATAAAAATAATAATAATAATATAATAATACAAACTTTTTATTGACAATTTTGTATTGAGCCTGGTTCTGCTGGTTTCCACCGATTATATTTTTCTTTTCATTTTTCACTCTTATTCTTGCACATGCAGAATTGTTAAAGTTGAATTGAATTGAACATGTTTTTATAACTAAGCACAAACTATTACTAGTGTGCTAAATTGTTTATATTAACCCAACAGTATAACTTAGAGTCCTCATAGACTGATCATACCAACTGCTCAGCTAAGCTAACCATTATTAGCTTCATACTGCAGTCATTTATTCACAAGTGGCATTTTTATTGCACCTACAGGCAGGACAGCAGATCAGCCTATTTTTTTAAGGCGACAAACTATTCCTTTGGTGAAGTCAGAGTTAAGTAGATTATTGAACATTAGCTCGAGCAGACATGTCATGATCTCCTTTTTCACGAGCACTCATTGTGTCAATCTTGTTGATTGCTGCCTGTTAAACGGCGTAAAGCAGAGAAGATGGATGTTATCTCTGGGCAAATCCCAAGGCATGTTTAATTGTCAGTCTGACACAAAATGAGTCCCTGTCCTAATTTATTTGATTTAATTCATCAACAAGCTGCCTTCCTGTTCACATGGGAGCCTGAAGCCATTCCATTGGTTTAATGCTGATGTATAAAGATGTCTCTCCCTATGCCATCTTCTACATTTGATCTTTATCATCAGGAAAAACGTTTATATCGTAGATCAACTAAAACAACATTCGGATACTAAAACAAAAAAGTATTATAATAGGAACAATAACGGCAGTCATATGTTCTTCCTATCGGGACCTGCTCTTCATCGCATCACTGCTACTGGTTAGCATTGCCAGAGCAGATATTTTTGCTTGATGGTGAGCTATAACACTATCTTTGAGGGATTGCAGAGTGCTTGGCTTTTCAAGAGGGCCGAGCCAGTATTTCCTGATGAGTGTTCGTTTCTTTGCTTTCGAATTCTCCAAAGAAACTGCATTATGGAAGTGATTAACAGAGTAAATGGTATTTGGGGAATTACTCAACATTTCCCCTTATGTCGCTGTGTTTTTAACCATATGGAATGAAATTGGATAACACCGCACAGGGGGCATGAGCTGGGAACATCGTACAGTCTTACTGTGAATCTATCTTGGATATAACGATCAAAGTGTAATAAAATGGAAATCAGCATTTTGGAGTAATGCTGGAAGACGCTTCTACTATTAGTAATATATGGTATCACTTCGTGGATGGAATCTATATTTTATTTAATTGTACTTTCACACCTGAACTGCTGACCAAGGTGTAGATTTGGTGCAGAATGAAATGTTAATTCATTAAATTAATAAAAAAAAATATATTTCCCCGATATAGTCCAAACAACAGCAACTGGAGAAATTGGTCGTGTCATGTTCGTGCCTTGTGCTTTGCTCACTGCAGCTCAGTGAACCAAGAGGAATTTATCTTTCTGTTTAGGTGCTTGAATTTATTCCACCCCAGGTTTTTTGGCTTTCAGGCAGCGCAGTTCCACAGAGCGATCAAATCCCCCTCCTGGAAGGAGCTTTCTAAACACAGCATACACATCACTGCTCCTGTGAACTGTTAGTTGCATGTTTATAGAGTTACTGGACCAAAAATCAATGAGATACTGAATCAGGGTAAACACTCCCCATGTTTTCGCATATGTGATTTCCTCAGAGGACAAAACTCCTTGGACTATAGGAGAGTTTTCGGTGAAACTTCTGAGATTTCTCTGGTTTTGTTCACATCTTCCCTGCTGCACCACAATCTCCAATCAAGCAAAGTTTATACTCCAAACCCAAAGGACACGCAAAGGCTATGCAGAGGTGGTTTATGGCAATATATGCAGCACAACACACACCAGCAATTTCTGAATATCCGTCAAAATGGCACAGAAAACAAGGGATAGGTACGCAGACCATGAGGGCCATGATTGGTCTGCTCCACTACGATGTGGGGCTTTTTAAGAAATTCTATGTGAGCCGGGTACCAAATGTATATTTTATTGGAGAACAGTACACATGATCCCGAGACAGGGAAAACAATTCTGGTTGTGGTGCCATCCACAACTCTTTGCACACCTCCGATAATATGGAGGACACTGTGCAAGAAGCCAGTTTGTAGCTCACGGCTACAATACGCAGGCTTGCACCTGAAGCTAAAATCCTCAGCACTGCTGCCAATCATAGTGCCAAATTGCTCATTATGACTGGAGAATTAACACTGTCAATGGGTTTTGTGCAGTTTCGCACCTGATCCTTCCACACTACACAAGTGTTATGGCAGTGAACAACTTCATCCTCAGATTCAAAGATCCCTGGTCAACTGCTGAGAGTCAACATGAAATATTAGAAGGAGTTCACGTAGTTATTGCTTTTCTACGCATTAACAAAGTCTCCCATTCACATGCGCATACTTTACACCAATGCAGGTCACTGCCATACAGTACACCCACTGGGATGCTGTTTTAAGGTCAAGTTTGAGGACACAACATGTGGACAGATGGGGGATCAAATATGCAATATTCCAACTGAGACATGGTTACCTCATAGATCAAATGTAAGGAATAAGACAGTTGGAGAAAATGTTGAGAAAAATAATACAATTATAAGATTACATGACTTGATGACAATGTTGTCAGTGTCTATGTCCACCAACTGACAAAAGTGCACTTAAAAGTCAATAGATTTTTGGAGTTTTACATTTAAAATATGTTGAATAATATAAAAAAATCTATCTATCTATCTATCTATCTATCTATCTATCTATCTATCTATCTATCTATCTATCTATCTATCTATCTATCTATCTATCATCTATCTATCTATCTATCTATCTATCTATCTATCTATCTATCTATCTATCTATATATATATACACACACAGTTCTTGAACTAAAGAATGACAAAAAAGAAACAAAAAAACCCCACAAGAGTCACGTGAGGTCACAGCGACCTTCCTCTTTCACCACCGAAGATTTAAGTTTATTCTTGAGTGAACATGACCATGTAGCCAACTTTGGAGAACTTCCCCAGACAATTCTTGACACATTGTTAATGAGAATATGACGGACCAATTAAAAACCTGATAGTTAAAAAAAAAAGAAAAAGATGTTCACGTGGTCCATTAAAACAAAGCCCTGATATGTAATCATAGGAATGTATAACTTGATCTGGCACAATTTTCATCCCTGATGTCTCAGATGGTATTCACATACAATCCACCTAATATAAACAAATGGAGACTTAATATTATTAAAAGCACCATCCATCATATCACTCTTGTTACTTTGATAATTTATCCACAAGTGATGTACATTACAAGCAACTTCTGGGTTGTCCAGGATGAAGCGTCCATGATCAACAACAGATGATTTCAATACAGCAATATACAACCCTGAAGCATTATCATATGATGTGCAGGCAGCTCATTGCCTGCACATTGTTTTACTGATCATGACAGTGTGTTTAAATGATGAATACAACTCAATGAATAAATTGTGCATGCAATAAAATAAACCACATGACTTTTTTTTTCTTTTCTTACAGTAATAAAACACACTGAACTGACAGTGATTCTCTCCAATAATGACAAAAGACCTTACAGGGTTCTCACAGGAAACAATGAAAACTTCCCACCTCAGTATCATTGTTATTTCTTTGTTTTGTTTTTCTTTTTTACAAAGGCCAAATATGCCTTTTGTTGACTCCAATCTGTCATTCTAAGCGTCCACAGCGCTCGGATCATAACTGGCCCTTGACTGTGGGTCTGCTGGCTACACGCTGACAGCTGGAGGTAATTCACTTTGCTTCGTTTTGCTCGCCGCTAACGGCTCATGGGATGAGAACGCCAGCGCCAAAGCCTTAATCATATTCCTCTGTCTTCGGGAGAGATATTGCTTTTTCTCACAGTTTATTGAGAGGGCAGAGGAGGTGTGTGTGTGTGTGTGTGTGTGTGTGTGTGTGTGTGTGTGTGTGTGTGTGTGTGTGTGTGTGTGTGTGTGTGTGTGTGTGTGTGTGTGCGCACAGAGTAAAAAGGCTTGTCAGTGCAGAGCAATGTGTGTTTGTGGGTGTGTATGGCTGGTAGGTGTCATGGGTAGCCAGAGGGACATGTATCATCGATCTGCAACACGAGGCTTCCTGTACACAGGGTGGCATTAAAATGATCCATGGCCACTCTCCTGGTCTAATACCAGTGATATTGAGATATCAGACCTCTGTTTTCAGTTTTTTGCAGCAGGGGGGCATACGCCCACGTGAGGAAAACACACACATGAGACAGAAGAAGGGAGTTTTTTTCCCACTGGGGCTGAGGTGATAATCTAATAGGGACATTTGTTTTTGTCTCCTCCTCGCTTCCTCAGTCCTAGCCCTGAAAACAAAAGCTGCCTTCGACGGGGCTCGCCACCGCCTCTGTGGCGAATAAACAACAGTCGCACGGCAGCACAAACAAGTGTAACACACACCATCTGGCCCTCCACCGGCATGTCTGCCTCAGTCACAGATAGGCAGGAGCAGCAGATAGACGGGGAGGTGGGGATTAAATGATCAGAATGGCATCTCATTCTCACCTCCAGAGGGATGCCACATGGATTCCAAAAAAGACATGTATATCTTTTAAATATAACACGAGAGTGCAGATTATTTCTTTTTTTTTCTGGAGCACTACAGAAATGCGCCTCACTTAGCTGAATTTACTGTGATGGAGGGTTTATCTGAAGGCGCAGCACATATTATCTGCCATATGTATAGTCACCTCTGGCTAAAAATCAAATGACTCATTATGAATCTGTTCACAAGCGGGATGTCAGCTGGAAGCAAGCTGCCCACATACAGTAGTTTTTCCTGCACATATAGCTCCACGCGAGGCTTTTGCGGCGTTGGTTTCCCGTCGCTTCTTTTGGCAGGAAACAGCGAACTGTTGGTGCGTGATTTCTGTTTATTTTTTGCTCCCGTCTCCCTGCGGTCCTCTCATATCTGTTTCTACTCTGTCAAGTTGTGACGGCCAGTAAAGGCAGGCGCTCATTGCCCCCCTGTGATTGTCCTCTATTTCTCTGATATCAGCCGGATAGTTTTTCATCACTTCTATGAGACGCGATCGATTCTTTTGAGCAAAGCATGTTCCATTACCAAGGATTACTCATCCATTGATGTGGTGGACGGGATATTAATCAATGTAACCTTTGTTACTAACAACCTTGTTATGTGCTCAAAGGCAAGCAAAATGATAATTTGGCTATTTTCGAGGCTCATTATTACGAGCGGTGGAAAGCAGATATTGTACATTTCTATTGATCATGTGTGAAGGCGGGGATACACAGTCAATACTCACAGCCAATGAGACATTTTCTTTATGAGTGCATCCAGCAGGGAAGGCAATCTTTCATTGCAATGTGACGGCAGCAGATTCAGTTTGCCCTCAAAATGAAGAAATATGAAAAGCAACCAATTTACTGAAGTTGGAGGTTTCTTTTGCTTCATTGTGCACATTAGTACAGCACATTAGGAATTACATTGGAATTCATGCACTTTGGTACTGGTAGATTTCGAGAGGACAAACACTTGAGTTTTAGCTCATGTATTACTATTATAACTATTAATAGACTCGTTTACACGTTTCAATTAAAAAGGCATAATTTTTTGCGTTGCTTTCAGAAAAGTTTCACGTTTACACTGCAACATTTTGAAAACGATGTCCATTTACATGGTAACGGCAGAAACGCTGAAGTGAATGTGGTTAGCATTCTTGGCTGCGAGGTGGCGCTGTTGATTGTTTCTGTAGCCCAATGAAACGCCACACACAAGCATGCAGTGAGCAAGTTAGAACTGAAAACACGATGAGTACACGGACATTTGTATGGACAGACGACCAAGTTGGATTGCTTTTACAAGTGACTCGCAAGCCAAAGTGTTTTTGCCCATTTACACAGCGACGGAGACCGAGTCTTTTCAAAAAGTTCCAAGTTGGAAGCTGCATTTTCATTGGCTTCACAAAACATTCTTGTGGAAATGGACACACAAAATGCAACCAAAGTCTTACACGTTCACTTGAAATCATTGCCGTGCAAACAGGCGCTGAAAGCAACCCACCGGCTGTTTTTTGTTTTTACAAATGTTTTAGCTAAAAACACTGCTGCCTGTCAAGTAAAACCAAAAACGCCCCTTACATGAAGAGATCTCTGATAACAGGGTTTCTGAGCCGCCGCTCTATTTGCCAGCTGTCTTTCACAGAAGACCCCTCCTCCCCTTCATTTCTGAGACATTCAGCCCATCTGAGAAGCTCTCTGTAAACCCAATTATGTTACTGACCTGTTGCCAATTGACCTTAGTTGAAGATTTTCCACCAGTCCACCTTTATTTATTTTTTAATTTTTTTCAAATGCAGCTTCAAATACAGCAACATTAATTATATATTCTGTGTTCTACTTTTTAAGTCATGACTGTACATAATCTTAAAATTAACATTTTCTGAAATAGTTTATGTACTATATGTAGTGTTGTAATGGAAAGTAATCCCTCTCTGAGCAGATGCTGGCCTCGTGATCTGTAACAGTTTGGGGTTTAGTGTCTTGCCTGAGGACACTTGGACATGTGGGCAGGAGGAGCCGGGGATCAAACCGCCGGCTCCGCCATCAGCGGACAACCTGCTCCACCAGCTGAGCCACGACCACTCCACATTGAGCTGCTTGCCACAGTGGATGATCGGTCATGTTTCACTGAGATGCACACAAGTATCCAAGTATTCAGCACGAGTCACAGACCAGAAGACACAGAAATTAAATTCAGTTCTGTTCTTTCTTACAAAAAAGTTGCAACAAAGCATTGCATGTAAAAACAAAGCAATCTGCAAATATCACGATAGGAAGAAAAACATTTTTTTTTAATCATTTTTATTTACATCCTTTCAACCACTTATGGTACTTACGGTTGTACATAAATACATTATAGTACATTCTACATAAAATGATTGCTCTCTTTCTCTGGAAAGAGAGCAATCATTTTTCAAAGTAACCAAACTACATATAACAATTATGCGATGGTAAATTTGTGTTTTACTGATCTTCTGATCAGCCACCCTGAACATTACAGGTCCATAGCAAGCAGTGTTTGACATTGATATTTGCTAGTAATGTCTGATATAACAAACAAACATGAAGAGAAAATAATTTTCTTCATTCAAAATATAATCATGAAGACACAAGCAGGGATCGCCTTTAAGCGTGGTGTGGCACGGATTACTCTGCTTCCTTTCCGACATGTATCGTCACGTCACATCATGACGTCGGGTTAACTGACGTCGTAGACATGCGGGTTGCTTCCTCTGTCTGTAGGAAGCAACCCGATGTTCCGTTTACATGGACTATGATGGGATAAAAAACCACACTACACCACCTCTTATAGTACAAAATTTCAATATTATGGTACAAATTTAAATAGATTGAAGTGTTTATACGGTGCAAATGTAATCAGGTGGGCATTTAATCAGATTACATTTGGTTCATGTAACCACGGCTAGTGTTGAAGATACTGGCAGTTTTTATCCGGCCACCGAGTTATGGGTGGATGTCAATCTGCTTTTATTTAGTTTGTACCCTGTAAAGCACATTGTGTTGCATTTTATTGTACAAAAAAAAAAAAGGTATAAAAATAAAGTTTGATTGTGTAAACAAATTCGTTGCAGAACTTGATAAACACTAAAGAAGCATGTTGAAGGTGTGAAGAAGCATGTGCTTCTATCTCTCTTCCTTCTATTTAATTTAATTTAATTTAATTTAATCTTTTTCAGATGGGCCAGTATGATTTTGATCAGACCTTTTTAAAAGCAGATCAGTCGCCACAAAAAAAAAAGGTAGACTTGCTCTAAATGTACCTCAAACATTCCATTTTACGTTTCACCGATGAAAGAAATAGACATTAAACGGTATAAAAGATTGCAGTGGATAAATCTACAAGTTCTGCTGAGCTGTAAACATCGTCTCCGATTTCTGTGCGCGGTTTCCTCTGAGTGTATCTGCAGCCGGCAGCTGAGGCTCCATCAGAGTCATTTATGTGAACAGCAGGTTATCTGTTGGAGGCTGAAGCTCTGTCAACTGAGCCCCCAGCAGCTGAAGCACCGTCATTACGTGGCTCTTCATCAGTTGTGGATGGAGGCGACAGAGCTGTGACCTTCCCCTGCTGATTCCACCATCATAAAGACACTTGTGGGGGGGTGCATGACACCATGTCGCCGGATGGAAAATGACAACAGACGGGCAAGTGGAAGCAACAACAAATCAATTGCCCAGTTATTTGGCTGCACCAAATATCTGCTAATAAACACAGAAACAATCATTTAGTTTTAGAACTGGTGTCTTTGTTGAGCGAGATCAACAATGTATGCTTGAATCGAAGCTGATGTGGTGTAAATCTTCCTTTTCATAAGAAGCAGCAACATTTCAGTCTGTCAGGAGGCTGACAGACTGTCCACATCTGGACACCACTGCATTGAAACACCCTTCTGTCTACAGTAGCTACACAGTTTTGTGAAACATTTCTTGACTTTGCAGAAGAAAAGGTTAAATGCTGCACTTTGCAGAGTAGATTGGGGTTAAAATGGAGCAGGCTGTCGGTGCCCTCTGTTAGTCGCTCATTTTCTGTGTGACCCGGAGACAACACAGTTTTTATTGAGAGGAAAAAAATATGTCAGCGACTTTGACTGCTTATAAAAATGCTCCTCTATAGAACTGCATTCAGCTGATGTTGCATCATTTTATCAATATCAGTTCATTTTATTTGATATTTTTGCTGACTTTGTTGCTCTGATTATCGTTTCTGTGCTTTTCATTATTTCCTTTCATTTTGCTTGTTTGCTTGCCTACTTGTTTTTGCCGAAGCATCTTTTGATCTCTGCCACCGAACCAACCAGACCCCAGTTCTGGCCGGTAGCCACATTTTCATGCCTTATCGTGGCATTGTAGCACTTCTCATGACTCTAAAGCCCAATTTACACAAGAATGCTTTCAAGTGAAAACGCGGAAATTCTGTTGCATTTTGGTGCTCAGAGCCACTGAAAATGCTCCCAAGGTGGAACTCTTTGAAAACGTTCAAAATCTTGAAAACAGAAACGGGGAAAACAGAAAATACTACTACTGGTCATGTGCATCTCGGTCGTAGTGAGTAGTTCTTACGCACATGCAGGAGTTGATGAACAGAAACAATAATGGCGGCCTCCAGAGTGTCGTGACCTCCAGACCATATTCTCCTGGAATTTGGTATAGTTAGAGTTTAAGTCACAGCAATAACAATCCACCTTGGTTTATGTCCCTACGAATGCCCATGTACTCATCATTGTTAATGTTTATAGTGCATTGTTCTCTGCACACTTTTGTGGCCCAACATGGAGATTATGTTTCAAGTATTTCTATTCTATTCCATTCTATTTTATTATTTGACCGTTCTCAAGATAAAAGACTAAGACTAGTGATATTTCAATATTTTGCTGAAGAAACCTATGAAAATTGGATTAATTGAGTTGGGGATATGATTGTATGGGAATTACACCCCAAATGTCATGTCCTATAGAATAAATATAGGACATGGATATAGGATATATATATATATATATATATATATATATATATATATATATATATATATATATATATATATATATATATATATATATATAGAGAGAGAGAGAGAGAGAGAGAGAGAGAGAGAGAGAGAGAGAGAGAGACACACACACACATATATATGGACTGTCAAACACATTTTACTTCAGGGGCCCACTTTCATCTTAAGTGGACAGACTGGTCAAATAGTGACATAACCTTTCATTTTCAACTTGCATAGTATGCATGAGGAAAATGTCTATACTTTTGCAAAAACCCAAGAATTTCTACCAGAATTGACCACATTCTCCACAGTAAGCCAATTAAGCTTCTTGGAGTCTGGTTTTGGCTCACACGTCTAATGTTTGACACCTCGATATAGTTGATTTTTAATATTATTTTGCTGGTTTGGGCGAGACACGGTACATGCATGCTGCAATTTAAAAGTGTGTTTCTGTTTCAGTGAATAGCTCCACTCAGATTTTGAAATGCATTTATTCGATATGTTGTGTCCAGTATATGGCAGCAGGTAGGTTTCCAACGCCCCCCATAAACTTATATCATGGAAAAATACTACATTTCCAGAACATTTGGATGTGGAGTCTTCTACATGATTCACTGTATCCAAGAAAAAGATCAATGAAAGAAAAACAGAGCAGCCGACTCAACATAAATTATTGACACTTTATCAATTTTTCATTGTTGAGTCTCATCCGATGCCACTTTCATGCATCTGCGCATTTAATAGAGGTCCTATTTTTCTCTCTCTCTTGAGTCTGACTTCGCTGTGTGTGTGTGTGAGTGTGTGTGTGTGTGTGTGTGTGTGTGTGTGTGTGTGTGTGTGTGTGTGTGTGTGTGTGTGTGTGTGTGTGTGTGTGTGTGTGTGTGTGTGTGTGTGTGTGTGTGACTGGCACTTTGATGGACAAACCTGTGTTGACTGGGATAGGATCAAGCCCCAGGGACACCGTACAGACTGAAGGCAGCTATCTATGATTAATAGATGTGCAGATTTATCTTGAGTGAAATGCGTTTGTACTTATGGCATGTTTTCAGCATTGTGTCATATATGAACATGGATTCCTCTCTTGCTCACAGAAAAAAATGAGTATGAGAGACTCCTCTTGTATTGTTGAAATTGTGTGCATAAATTATACATTGTCTGTTATACCAGATGTATTTATAAGAATGAGTATTCATTCAACCTTTTCTTTCGTTTCAATATAATCCCTCCTTGAAGAATATTAATGAAGAAGTGGATCAGTCATGCCACGAGCACAACTCTGTAAAATTCAATATTGGTTCAATCACTTTATCAAGCTAATAGGCGAAGGTTAATGACACTTTTTGGACCGTTATTTAAAAAAAAAAAAGTCATTTGGATCTTTCACATTGGGACTCTCTGCTTGGAGGGACATTTATTACAGCGAGTTGAAATATTCATGGCTAAAATGACAATAGGGTAGAAATAGAAAACATCCAGCTCTACAAAACATCTTCTTCCTTACTGAGACCTTTTACTTTGTATACAATGACTTAGCTTTTACAGTCATTTTAAACCCATGCTGCTGAGCTCTATGCTGCAGTTTTGAAGATAGATCATCTTTACACGCCTCCTAATCGTTCGAGAAAATGTGCGGGACCTTTTCATTCTTCACCTCGAGATGCCGGCTGGATCTCATGACTTCTAAGGTCTCTATACTAAGGAGTTAATGGGCATGTTGGCTGGTCTGGTGCAATAATGTTGATGTGTGAAGACTTGTCAGTAGGTAGAAAATCAATAAAAATGTGATGGTGTGAAAGGCCAGTGGGGTAGGTCTTGTTGTTGCCAGTTGATTTAGATCGCTCTGAGCACATTGTGTCTTGAATGGAGCTGACAGGAGGCAGTCTATTACCACTCACTGAGTTAAGACAGTTCTCCTGTTCTCGCTGGTCGTCTTGGAAGCCGAGATAGTTAACAATTGTGAAAGTGTTGAAATACATTTCACACGTAAAGACGTAACTTTGTACCAGAGTGAAATAATTACATAGTTCACATAAAGACTGTAACCACTTAGATACTCTTATTCCCTGTCAGATAACATTTATCACTTCAATAGAGATAATAATAATTTAGGAAGCTCTACAGAGACGGAAAAATATTATCCATAATAATATATGGAAATCCAAGCCTTTTAAAGTATTTAGGTTAAAGCTCTGTATATCAGCAAAGGGATCAGAGTTGGAGCCAACATATACAATGTTGAATAAAAAGCTCGACGTGCATGACATTTGCAATCAGTCATTAGTAAATCAAAAGATCAATTTTAGGAAAGCTACTGTAAACTTTATACCAAGAGTTACAGAAGTCCCATATAGGAAAGCTTGTGTTCAAACTGTGTTGCAATATTAGTTTAAAAACAAAATCAGTGAAGCCATGGAGGCAAATGAATAGGTGACTGTGAAATTTTATTTATCTGCTGTAACCGTTCGCAGCCACTTCCTATAGGACACAGAAGAAGAGTGTTTCACAGAGTAAGTCACATTTTTAAGACTCAAACTATAAAGGCATTTCTAAAAAAATATATATAGTCAAATAAAGCTTCTATTTCTGGAGATCTATTTTATTTTCCATTCTCCACATTTATGTTTTCTAAAGAACTTTTTCAGAATGAGTATCATTTGAATGAATGAAATAACATTATGCAAAAATAACTAATATTTCGAGGCCAATGACCCAGATTTGGGGTTAATGGGTGGCAAGGGAGAGTTTATAAAATGTCCATGAAATTAAAATGAGACAGGGAATGCCACTGTGACTAAGAGCAACTGATTTTCTTGTGTCATCCCCGCTGAGTTATTTCAAAAAGAACTTGTTGAACATTCAGAAATTAATGTGATCTTTGATATTTTGGAGCTACTAAACTGTACCACTGTCAGTTCATGACTAATGGAGATTTCACCATTTTGTGGCTGCAAGTATGGGCTGAGGCAAACTAACTCTCCAAATGTAGAAATGATGGATGCACTGATACCACTTTTTTACTAGCTACTTCATTATCAGCATTTCTGCTGTTTCAGTGTAAATGGACGTTGTTTATAAAACATTGCCATGTAATCTCACCGTAGATTAACATACATTGCACAAATGCTTTAATGGTCAGAAATTATCATCATGCAAACACAAATTCAGATACACACATCAAAGTCCACATGCATTGATCTAAGACACCCTCTGTATGGGAGCAATGCGAAGGTGCAAGATGACTTTCCTTGAAGAACATAGCACTCGTCAACATTTCAATAAATTGTATTTATTCCTTTCAGCTGTGAGAGATCTTGAACAGCATCAGAGATAATTACGCCTCTAATTCATTGCTGATATCAGTGATTTGGACTAATTGTGCCGATATGGGGTTAAAAACATGCAGATATTTATATTCACCAGTGTGAAAAATCCATTTGGTGCTGCAGCGGTTTGATTCCTTTGGGGATGCCTGTAACCAGTAAATGCTGCTGTAGCTCCTGCGCTAATGAATAACAAATTTCTGCTTCTCGTGTATTAATCAAAGCACTACCACCATTCACAGCTTCCGCACACTCACCTCCTGTAATAACACACACACACACACACACACACACACACACACACACACACACACACACACACACACACACACACACACACACACACACACACACACACACACACACACAGGGTGAATATGCAGTCTCGATCATCCAGAGGTGTGTTTACACACTCCTGTTCATACAAAGTGAAGTGATGGATGAGCAGGGAAGAATTTACAGATGGGTGCTTGCAGGAGGAAAATACCTCATGTTTGGATACGGCAAACTCATAATCCTCGATAGACAGTGTAAACTCAGAAAGTCAAATATTTATCAGCGATACCCCCACACTTCTGATCCCCACTGTAGTGCGCGGAGTTGTGGATGAATAAACTCTCATATTACTGGAGAGAATTGTCGATAAAGTTAATAACACAAGCTTGAGAACTGGATCTAATAATCATGTACCACCCCTTAAAAGAGAAGATAGAATAACAGTATGGTATGACCCCCCCCCCCCTACCTAAGTATTATCTCTGGATAACTATTAAAGTCCTGTGGTTTCGAGTTGGAAAGCCCAGTGTGGGGGATTGGACTCCAATTTAGTTCATCTGATGATCTACTCACGCTTTGTCTCGTCCTTTGTGATATGCAGCGAGGTGGCTCCCTGTCCTGTCCTGCACACATCTTATCTTACATCTCATGCAGCATAACCCATTAGCTTGGCTCAGCTGTCGTACAATATCTCCTCTCCACTCGTGCATTTTGTTCTTTGTATTTTAAGGACTGTGAAGCCACTCGGTCTCTTGCCTGGAGGACATCATACAAATATTCTTGGTATTAAAAGGATAGAATTCAGTAAGTATATGTTGTGGCATTAAGCTCCACCAAACATTTGATCCTAAAAAATATACACTGGAATATACTGAAATAGTTGGGTTTCTTCTAGGTTACAATATTTTGGATTTGTTGACCTTTTAATATCATACACATAACTCTTGGATAGAAAAAAAAAATCAGTTAATGCTCACAGTGGACTAATGTTTGATCAATCATTTAAAGATATTTTTTAATGTCTGACTGGACATCCATAGCTTTTCCTATGATGACCTGAAACAGAGCTCTTTAGGTCACTGCATAATGACTCCACACACTTCAAGGGCAAACACAACATACACATATCTTCCATATCAAGCATGGCTGCTACAGCATGCGCAAGTACTGGATGATGGAACCTGGAGAGGCAGACCACAACACCCTGTGCTCCTCCAATAACAGACAAACAAGAAAAACGCCACTCACTATTTCAAAATTTGATAAGACGAAAGGAATTTGTGTTAGAGACAATGTGGACAAAGTGTCCAGAACTCAGAGAGGGAATTTCAGATATCCTACATGTTTACATCGAGTGGAACCTGCTTGCCTTTGTCTTTGGAATACTCCAGAACGATTTGCTCAATAAAGAAAAGATTGATCTTTTTTAGGGTTTTGGTGCTGGTGGCTAAATAAATGATAACGGTATCATGGTATAAATCCTCGACCTCCTACAGTAAACCAATGGAAGAACAGTGAAGATCTATACATTGGAAAAAATAACAGCAAAGTTAAACCTTACTATAGATAAAAAAGAGGTGGTAGCCTTTGATAACATATATGGACTTAACATCGTAATATGCTTTGGGTTGGTCTTATATATAAACCCGACTAAAGCACACCATGAATAGGCCTTAACATGGAGGGGGAAAACAGCCAATCTGGCAACAGCAGCCACCAGAGTCGCACCGCCAAATGCGTCATCAACATGCGACGCACACCTCAGACTCTGCCTCCACGATTAATACTTCATCTTCGTATGATTACTTAAAACTATTTTATGAAAATGTCAGCGATGACAGGAAAAATCGTACCTTTTTATGTAACTTTGCCTGTCTAAGCGCTGTCTCATTATGCTGACTTTCTCAAATCAATAAAAGTTGTACTGTGTCGCTAAACAAATGTTCATGTTGAGAATTAAAGGTACCCTAGCCCGAACCAAAACCTGATATAATTTAATTGTGGCGGCTAACACGATTGTATGGGAAACACCACTTTATAAACAAAAATAGCACCAAATGCCAACAGAAATGCCAATCTAATCCAGAGAAAGTTAAATAAATAAATAAAAAATATCACTCACCCATCACTTGTAGATGAAATACATCATGCGATCCTTTTTGATGAATCGCTCTATGAGGCTGCTAAAGACACTGCTGTTCCATGTTCCGGAGCTTGAACTGAAGATTAAACATCGCCAGCAGAACAACTTGTTGTGCTCGCAGCTAGCTGTCAACCTTTTGGTTTTTCTCTTCTTACAATTTCCATTTCTTCTGCAAACGGGCGTCTTGAAAAAGGCCCCCGAAGCAGGTCCACTATCATCATCGGTTCTTGATGTCAAAATCGCTGCCATCACCTCCAGAGTAGCAGATAATAACAGTGCGTGATCATTTATCAACATACACCTGCCCATGGGCCAATCTGTCAAACTCATTTCAATGACGACAGCAAGACCAGCGCTCGAAACTCTGCTTGCCCTATGGTGTTCCGTCAATAATACATCAACATTTGATTGGCTGATGATACTGTCACTCAATATTTTAACCCAATAGCAGCATCCAGCTTCGATCAGAGGTTAGCAATGCAGTTACTGCTGGCCCCCAGCAGAGGAAAGGAGCTGTGATGCGTTTATAGGACATAGGAGATTTGAGCTCCACAAAATATAATCATTTGTTTTCTGGATAAACTTGCATGCTGAAAAAGGAGCCTGATTGATTCCAGACACAGAATTCAGAATACGTTTTTAATGATAAAAAAAAAAGAAAAAACGTGCCTGCTGCCCCTGACTGCACACCACTGCTTGTCACAAAATGTACCAGTAATTCACAAATATTGATTGTCTTTCAAATATTTATCTATTGTTCTATATGAAATTCCTTCTAAATGCCTCATCCCCAAAGACGCAAAAATGGCATTAGGGGAGAAAGGTTCATTCAAAACACCAGTGCGTCATTACAGACTATTTAAAATCCCTACAGTTTGCATTAAAATGATTGTTAATATAAGCTCATGCCAGTGGCAATCTGGAGAGCTGCCTCTGCAAGAACAGCATGGATGCCTGACCCACGGGGATGTAACTACAACCTCCCTGTCTTCTGCAAGACTTTTACATTTTCTTTAATGTTACAGACTTTGAGTAATGTGTTTCATACCACAACATAAAATAAGTACACGTTCATCCATTATTGTAATATCTGCTAAAAGCAATACCCTCCATTACTCCTGTCTTTCTTGAACAACTTGTGGAGAACAATGCAGATTACATCAGTGTTGCAGCCACAATTGTCAATTAAGATTTTCATGACTGTGTCCTAAAAAAAATAACAACACCCTATTATACACATATCTGCACGTGCTGACGGAATCTTAATAAATTTGATCCCAAAGTGAACCAGTGATATTGACTGAAAGAAAAAGGATGGCTGTAATTCCATTTCTGCAGACACACGCAGACTCCCAGAGAAGACACCAATAAATAACTCCGGTCTCTCTACGCTTCACATTCAGCTGATATTAATGTGTGACAGGAAGAGCTTCTTCCACAGTCATTGTCTATCTAGACTTAAATTCAACTGCTGTAATTACATCTCTGGCACTCATTTTTACAGGCGCTAAGCCGTCCACAGCTATTTGTTTTGCCGCTTCTGCGCCCGTCGATGACACTTCAGATTAAGGTGTGAAGGAGGCAAACAAATGGCACTCTCTGTAACAAACGTGTCGGCGAGGTTGTGCAGCAAATGCGTGAGATTAAATCGCTTGAAATCGAAGCTTGCTTTGACTCCATCTTGATGAAATTGTGGTCTTGAGGTATTAAAGTATTGTTTATCTGTGAATCATCTGACTGGTGAAAGTTGGAGTATGAAAATCAGAAACAGGAAAAAAAAAACAAGCTTTTGGAACAATAAATTCACAATTGTATGCACTTCCTCAAACAGCAGTGTGCCAATATAGCTTCAGACTGTCAACTGTTTAACTATCAAGCAGGCTTCCAGTCTGTTCACACTTTGCAGGACAATAGCTGCTAAGCCAGGACATCAAATGTCCAATTTGCACAGGATGACAGACATAGAAAAGTCACAATCAAACTGGAGCGGAGACTTCGGGTCATCTCTCCCTCTCACTTTCACATCCAACCCCACTGCCAATGGCAATTTGAGCAGATGGTCCACCACCATACAGCAGCAATGCTTTCCCAAAGGAAATGACCCAATATTTGGCAACAACCTCAGAGATGTCTTGTGGAACTGGACTCATATTTCCCCCGGTTATTTTCAGAGGGTATCAGAGAGCAAGGTGAAATGGACAGAGATTTTACTGGTATGTGCATGAGCCGTCCATAAACTTACTACCGTGGCCGACTCAGATGGGACTAAAATTGCAAGACATGCTCGGGTAATGATTACATCACCCTACATCTATTTGCTGAAGTAATCCTGTCCAAAAGGGAGCTACATAAAGTGAAGGCTTTTGGGAAATTGCAAGGTGGTTAGTGATGGTGGGAGCGGTTTTAAAAATAAGACTCTAAAAACCCACTTGATTTCCATTAGCAATAACAGATGGTATGAAATGACGCGATTATTAAATATTAGCTTGACGCTACATGCAGCAAGTAAAGATAAGCTCATCTTGGAGATCTCATTACATTTCATTACATTCAATCAACTATTACGATTAGTTTAATCTGTCAATTTCATGATGGGCCCAGTGTGTGACAAGAGCTGATTCCATTAATCAAGCTGTGGTTTTGGTTTGATTCCATTCAAGCTTCATTTTTAGGTTGACTGTCCTGATGAAGACAGAACAGCTGAAAACAGTGAGAACATCCATCATATCTGCAAACAAATGTGACAACAAGAGAGTGCAAACACAACAGTCAACACACAGTCAGTTGGGTGCTTTGGGTATTCAACACACATTTATATTTGGAGGAATATCATTCTGAAATGAGTTTTAAAACTTTGTCTATTCAGAATCTAATGGTTTGGTCATTTACATCTCTGACCCTTACTGACTATAAGCCAACCACATCCATCAACCAACTCCTGGTAAAGGACTTCTGGCTGTGCTGGGGATATGAGCCAGGAATTGTTTGTGTGTCTTCAGCTATTTTCTAGAATGTTCTGCATGTTGTCCTGAGCTCAATCACAACTGGGACCACAATTATCTCTAGAATAAAATCATGTCTTTTTTTATCTCAGCATTATGTGTGTGTGTGTGTGTGTGTGTGTGTGTGTGTGTGTGTGTGTGTGTGTGTGTGTGTGTGTGTGTGTGTGTGTGTGTGTGTGTGTGTGTGTGTGTGTGTGTGTGTGTGTGTGTGTGTGTGTGTGTGAGTGCGAAAGATAGATGGACAGACAGACGGACAGACAGAGAGACTGGATGTTGCTTGCTTTGCTTTGCAGTGATTGGTTGATCGTGGAAAGGGGAGAGGACCCTGCACAGACGCTAATTCAGGCCCTGCTTAAATGACAATACAAGTGAAAAGACATTGCGTTTTGGGTGTCGGTTCACACGACGGCTATGCTTGGAGCCACTTGAAAACACAACTTTTAGAAAATGGCTCCCAATGTGGAACTTCTTGGGGAAATTGGGGAAAACGCTACTGTGCATAGTGAGGTAAATATTTCTTTTGCACATGTACGAATAGATGTACAATAACAACAATGGCGGCCTCCAGAGTGTCATGACTCCATATTCTCATCAGACTTGGTAGTTTTATAGTAGAGTCACCCGGAATATCAATCAAACTTTGTTGTCTGTACGTACAAATGTCTGTACAGTCTCCTTTGTTAATGTCTATAGTGTATTGATCTCTGCGCGTGCGTGTGTGCGTGCGTGCGTGTGTGTGCATGCATGCGTCGGTTCCAATACAAAAAGTATTGAAACGTAGAAAGTAGACAAACAAAACCAACTCATAGCTTGGTATGGTGACTGCATCTTTTTCATAGTTTTTGCCGTTTCCTCAGAAGAGACATAGTTTTCAAAAATGTTGCCATGTAAACAAAAGTTTTATGAAACGAAAATGCAAAAACAATACTTTTCACTCAAAAAGTCATTGTGTAAACAGGGCCTTAGATAAAAAAAAACTTATTGTTTTGTTACAGCAGGACTTCAAGACACTGATGATATATTGAATTACTCTTTTTTTTCCTTTTTTTATAGCACTGTCAAATAATCTATCTTTGTGGCATCATCAAAGCTTAAGTGTCCTTGGTCCTGGCATCAATGGAAAAAAGGCACTAAGGGAAGTTTTACGCGTCATTTTTGGATTTGGACCTGCCAGCCATTCTCACTGGTTTCAT
Source organism: Blennius ocellaris (assembly GCF_963422515.1). Lineage (NCBI taxonomy): Eukaryota > Metazoa > Chordata > Actinopteri > Blenniiformes > Blenniidae > Blennius > Blennius ocellaris. The sequence goes on from NC_137662.1 coordinate 6,767,172, forward strand.
TTCACAAAACGTATCTATATCTTCAGTCCCTTCTCATTCACAACACTAATCTTCGTCTGTCTTCCAGTCGATTCATCAATCTTGCCATACAAAAAGCCCGTACCTCCTTTGCTCGCTCCTCATTTCAGTTTTCTGCAGAAAACAGCTGGAATCCTCTGTGACAGACCTTCAAACTTTCTACCTTTATCCGGCTCTCCTGTTTTACAAATACCATACAACCAATAATGAAGAATTGCTGCACCTGCTATTAGCTTTTATCCATTTCATATCAGTTTCTCTATTATATATCACTGTAAATACTGTAAATACTACTTCCTTTCTTTTAAGATTGTGTGACACTGTTTTATTGTATGAATGCAGATATTTGTTTATCTGTTTTTCTTTGTGCCACCTCGCTGCCACTTGTCCAGCAAGTTATTGTAAATGAGAACTGGTTCTCAATTGAACTAGTTGTTAAAATAAAGGTGAAATTAAAGAAATGGTGATGCAGCGACCTCTGGGTTTTAAAAGGCACTGTCTTTTGGCGCATCCCTTTCAAAAGTACATTGAAATTAATACAATTACCACTAGATCGGCTGTTAAATTTCACAAATGTCTTTTTCTTCTTTTTTTCACTACATGTGGCAAGAATCCCAGTGCCATCGTTGCCAGACGGAAATAGACCTGAGAGCGTGGGATAAAGAGGCGAATGAAATCGTCAATATAACCTACAACAGGAGATTCAGCAGACATCTGATTGTTATCATGTTGGGGCTGCATCCAAGTACATTCTGATTAAATATCACATTTGAAAAGATCCCTGGAGCCCACGCTCAGCAGGAGGTCAATTTGGGCCTAGTGGCTTACAACTCACAGGGGGAAACCCTGCTATTATAGCAGGAGCTTGGTCTACTTTTAGGCTGCAGCTGCATTTCCAACACTGGAAGTGGTATCGGAAAATGCCCAATTTACTCATTTCTTTTAAATGGTGTCTTGTAATTTGACATTTAAATTGCACATTTATTTCAAGCTTGTATCACTAATTCCGCATGAGGCAATTAAACAGGACCCTCTTAAAGTCGACCAAGGCCAAATAGCATCTGAAGGTAGAAGGCTGGCTCAATGCATCAAAAGGATGGTTCAACAAACAAGTGATTGAGCCAACAACATAATAGGAACAGAAAAATAAGTATAGTTTTTTTTTTTCTTTTTCTGTTTTATTCACCATATTCTGTCAAATACCAAAGAGTTAGAGATCTTATGTTGGAACACTGAATGTGAAAAAGAGCATAGCAGCTCAGCTAACGCATCCGAAAGGTGATATAAAAACATTCTCAAGGGTAACGGCTGAAATGAGCTCCTCACTGATGGAAAAGACGTGGCTCACATTATTAGGCCTATCTCCACTTTCTGCCTAATGTAGTGTGCAGAAGGCTCATGCAAATTTAGTATAGATCCACTTCCTGGCACAGTGGCTGTCATCTCTTTGCTTTACCTACTTCCGGCTGCCTGTATAGACAGTGAGCAAGCTTTCAATGCATATTCTTTTTTCCCCCCATGCATGAATACCGAAACCCCACAAGATATTTCAAACTCTTAGACGTGCTGTATTCGTGTGTGTTATTTAACCTTGCGCTGTCTTGACTAAGCCTGTTGGGGGACAAACACCAGTTTAACCTGTACGAAAGCAGTCTGGAGGAGGATTTATCGATGCCGCTTTGATTTAAACAATCTTCTCTGAGGGTGTTGAAGATTGTTTTTCGGGATTAACAGAGAACTATTTCCACCGCGCATCAGCCAAAATTGAGTGTAATTATTGCTCCGGCTTTCTATATCTTTGCAAGTTTTGCACTTCTAAAACTGGGGGAAAGATAAGCTATGTTCAAATTAAAGCTGCTTTTCTGCTTGCATCCTTCAGCCTGTGATCTTGGGACCACTCCCAAGCACTCTTCCACCTCCACACAACATATACGAGCTCTCTTATTAAAACACTAGTATCTTCGGTCTCCTCGTCTTGTTTGACATTCTGCTGCCGTCGTAATGCAAACTGGGCTCAGGACCTTGGCTGACCAAGAATGCACCATCCAACTATCCAGTATGATCCACACATCATTAAATCTTCAAAACACATGAATTATTCACAGCTACAAATATGCTTTAGTGCCATGTGATTGTCATAATATGTGCAACTATATGCTGGGAGTGTGCATGTCTGCTTCAGTGAGCATTCACCAGCCTTTTACAGAAAAGTCTTTATACATTTATAACAATCCTAAAGGGATGTACCTAATTAAACTGTTTTAACCTGGCCTGCAAAGAATCCAGAGATTTGAATACATGTGACAAGGTTGACTGCCAGGCTGGTGCTCAAGACATTATCCAATTTGCTCCATCATCGTGGGCGTAGTTTGATTACATTTGACTGACAATGGCCTAAAAACAAAAAAGTGGCATCTGATTTTGATTTGGTTTGATTGGCCCAAGCAAAAGAGGAGCTCAGAGACAAACGGCAACAACCACATAAACCTCTTCAGAAATAATGACAAAATACAATGTTGACAGATTGCAAGTGAGACAAAATCACCTGCTTCCGAATGGTATCAGTGCATTTAAGGGGCCATTATCATCCGTTCCATAAAATATGGAATATGAGGACCCAACAACATCTCTCAGTTAACAATCAGAACTGTTATTAATGACAGGAATGAGTTTTAGTGATACAAAGTAACAACTGTTTAATGTGGTGCACTTGTTTTGTTTATTTCTCTTTAAGGTTAAGTTTAGGAAAATATAAAATTTGTAGTTAAATGATACTAACTTATTGCTATGGTCATTTTAACAGTGTTGCTGTTTATTGCTGTTGTAAGTTGTGAATGTCAGCAAATATTTACCATAGAGGACAATTCATGCTTTTCGCATCCGTGTGTCCGCAGGGTCTGCATTGGTCACCGTGACATAAGTATTGTCATCCACCCCTGTGCGTGAGGGTCCGTGCAGACCCATGTGCAGTCCGCGCATGCACCACAGTGACAAACAACAACAACAACAGCAATGGACGCCTACTGGCCACTTGTGTGGGAAGATCCGCCAGTATCCCTGTGTGTACAATCACCATTTCAAAATATAAAAAGATAGCCAGATAGCTCTGAACTCCTGATGTGAAACTTAAGGAAAGGAGATGAATGCCGGCCACCAGATGTGGAAGTGATCGCAACATCATTATGTTAACTTAAGGAATGCATACTGGCGTCAGCCCTATAATGTAGTATGAAGCGAACCACGAGTGTGTTTGCGGCTTGTTTGCAAGTCCAAAGCGGTCTGTGGATGCACAATATGAAAAGTATGGAAGGGTCTTAACACTATTTCCTACTTTAATCAATTAAGCACAGTGACATGTATTCACTTGTGTTGATGATATTCAACTCTAAAGACAAAATACAGCTTTAAGCCAAGAAAGCTGTACTTTGTCATGAAGTGACGAGTTGTGGCCATGTAAATAATTACTGGTGAAAAAGCCTGATATTGTTCTTACAATTTTTGTACTCTCCTACCAATAGCAATTATAGCTAGAATCTATTATGTTCTTGTGTTTGGGCTAACAAGGCTTATAGTCAAGACATGATGTCCTGGAAGGCATCAAGATTAAGCTACCGTGGAACTGGAACATATAGAGCAGGATGATTGTTGCATAGAAGGAAATGTACAGAAATGAATAATCATTGTCAATTAGTTCATTGCAAATGATTCTCATGTAAGAAGCCAAGATCCCTGAATAGGGCTTGAATCATTATCTTGTACCATCTTGTATCTTAGGGTGTCCCTACAGTAGACTTTACCAGATTTCAAAACTACTATAGACTATATTTCAAACAAGAAGGAAGGAAACACAATTCAAAACATCCTCCCCATTAAAAACGGTTTGGCTGTTACATTCAAACCATCAAAGAAAGGTCTAATGTTTCTGCTCTTCAGCCATTTGTTGACCTTCTGCAGATGACAAAGTGCTGAAATGTGCCCGCATTAAAAAAAGGATCCCAGGTTGAGGTTTTAGTCGACATTAGATAAAACTCCGTTTGGGACGACTGTAGGCTGTTTTATGTGCCTCTAAGAACAAAGCTGCATTTATCAAAGCACAGTGTTGTGACAATTGTAGCTGTCTGATCTACTGGCTTGTCACTGACAGCACAGAAATGAAGAATTGTTAAAGATTTTAATCTGATAGACTGTAATTTCTTTTGGCAGTGGGACTTTTTTTTTAACCATTAGGAAAGGAAGAAAAAAAAATCGAGCTGAGGATTCGCCTGTTACATCTGAGCGACGCTCGTCACTAAGCAACTACATTTTTAAACATTTGACTAGCATGGTTTTGCCAGGCACATATGCTCTTTTTCTGAGCAGCCTGAAATAGAATGAGAGGAGTAGATATTTAACTTGGACCCGTAACAGTTTCACTCTGCCTGTCCACATCTGCGAGATCATCCCAATCCCCAATCCCGGCCTCCTTTTCACTGAATCAGAAGGCCATTCATTTTTAATGGAAGGCCTTCAAAAGGGGAGAAAAAAAAAAGCTTTTTCTGTTCTTCCTCTTCTCTGTTTTCAAAGCGGGGCTGAGGAGAAACAGAGGATATGAATAAATTAGCTGCATGATTTGATTTTTTTTCCCCCCAGGGCTAGAGCAATAGAGCAATGGGAAAATTGTTTATGCAGAGCTGAATGAGACGAGCCCCTTTTCTGTGTTGAAGGTGGACGTTCAGATGTACAGAGCAATGAAGGACCAGGTGCTGGCTCCAAAGGAAGTCTACAGAATATGCCCCGATGTGCTAAATGTGGTATAGTAGTCCGTGCAATAACAGTGCTTGACCCACAAAATTGAAGACTTTAGGGATTTCCAACATGTGTGTCAAATGCTGTTTTTGTTACCTCATGCATTCAAAATATCACTGTTTTCTCATAATTTAATGTTTTTGATTAAATGAACCACTTCGCTTAGATTCTATACTTTGTTTTTGTAGATATTTCTTTCACATAGTAACAGTAGAGTTGTTGCCTCATTGACTGATATGGGGCAATATTAAGACTCCCACTGAATCATTGCAGACTCTCTTTCCAAGGTATTTTCATTGATTCCCACAGTGTAATGCATCTTTTGTAACTCTGCTGATTGCTGGTGCTTTTCAAAGCACTTGAGTTGAACACAGGCCCGCCCCTCCCTACACGCAGAACACGCGCTGTGCGTAGGGCCCCGCGATCCATGGGGGGCCCCATTTTGCGCAAGTGAATTTAATTTCCCTCGGGATCAATAAAGTATCATCATTCTCTGCAAATGCGCAAAGGATGCGCGTGCATTTTGCCGAGAGGCGCGTAGAACACCGCCACCGAGTCAGCCTGAGGCCGGAGAGAGAGAGAGAGAAAAAAAAGAGACGCAATGACTGAAAGCGCGAAGCGTCACCATCTGACCAATCAGCGGTCAGATGGGCCGGCAGGCAGTTGTTTACAGGTGGAGAGTAGAGAGAGAGAGATGGCTTCCAAACGTCAATACGATTCGGGAGCTAGCAAAAGAAAGAAAAAGTCAAAACAAGAAGAGGCTCGTGCTTCACTTGAAGGTGGGGATGTTGTTGAAATAAAAAAGAAAAAACTTTGTGGCATAAACTGTTTATGCCACAAAGTTTTTTTCAGACATGTGCATCTGTAAAGTTATTGTTCCACTGTTGATAGAGGCTGTTCATTTGGTTCGTTAGTAATTGTAATTTATGATGATGATGATGATGATGATGATGATTATTATGTTATTGGAAGGGGGGCCCCAAAATAAAATCCTGCTTAGGGCCCCCACTTGGCCAAGGGCGGCCCTGGTTGAACACAATAGGAAAAGCCACTTTGACCAGTTAACTCATATAAATAATCAACATAATGAACCCAAAGATACAATTTACAAAAGCGAAATATAAACTCTTGAATTTAACAAGCAAGCACTGCAAACTAGGAAGATCTAATTTGCAGGTCACATATGACAGTTGGGAGAATGTTTTGATTTGCCGCCTCATTTCCAGGCCTGTCGGCAGTCTTAAAACCTCCTGCAATCATAACAATGAGTCAGTTACACTCATGTAATGAAGTATGAAGTTGTTCTAAAATTCTCCAGTGCAGTTTTGTAAAGTTCGATGCATCTGTGTGATGATTGTGTCAGTACCTCTTTTTGCTGCCAGCAGCCCTGATCCATCAAGTACACTACAAATTTGAAGTTTTTCTGTGGTATCTGGTACAAAAATGTTAGCGTTAGACATTGCCAGATATGGTCTTTATGTGACCACTTCCATGATCCTTGACAGATTATGACCGTCGAGATGTTTTCCATCCTTGAATGATGTTCAATGGATGTGAATAACGTTATTCCTTATTCTGATGCCGACGTTGAGCCATCACCTTTGAAAACATGTTCCTATGCTACATGATATAACTTTGCCATGAAATAGAGAGTGCTTTTCACTTCACCTGTCAGTGATTTTATTGTTATGGCTAATCGGTGCATTTGTGCATGTTGAAACGTGAACATAAAATATGGTCAGATATCTTGGTGGTCCAATGCTGTTGTTTGGCAAAGTCGTTATAGCATCTAAAAGTAGTTTTTAAGTCAGTATTGCTGTTTTGTTCGCTGTAATTTACCCATAAGCATTCATATGAAGAGCTTTGAATCGTCAAAGTGGAACCACGTGGTTTACTGAGATCCTGTATTTGAGCAAATAAATTATCCAACCATCACTGGTGACATTGGGATGACTGGAGCTAGGTCCCAGTGGCATCACACAATAGATTAAAAAAAAAAAAATTTGAGTTCAATAGCAAAAAAAAGTGTTTGCTTACGCATCAGCCTAAGGAATAACGTTATTCACATCAACAGCAAAAAAAAAAAAAGTTTTAATATGAAGGAGTCTGAAGGAAAACCAAAATAGTTTGTCACTGTCTCCAAAACATTATCCTTGGCAATAAGTACTCTCTGTAAAAAAAAAAAAATTGTATCCCTGAATAACGAGAAGTTAGCGGTGTAATGCATTTCTTTGTCTTTCGAGCTACTTTCTTGTAAAGCTGGACAAACCTAAGCCAATTAGATATGGGTGTAGGGCAAAGACAAAAGCCCCTTCTACCAACATTTCAGCTATTTTTTCAAATAATAAACCACACCCGTGTTCATTCCAATGACTTGCACAGCATTTTTCTGTGGCAGTCTCTGAAATAGACCAGATCTCGCCTTGTAACACAAATGTTTGCGATCCAAACACAAATCAAGCTTGTGATTGCAGAATAAAGGACAAGCCCTTCCTGTGTCATTGCAGCTGTCACGCCTTTCAGATCGGGCTGCCAAATGGCTACAGAAATGTGCTTTGTCCTTGGCTGTTTCCGGAGGGAAAGCCAATCCGGGCCTACATACTTTTTAGAAAATATATCGTCATTTACAACTTCCTAGATATGAATAATTCAACGCCTTGCTTGGATAACGTGGAAACAATTTTCTGACTATGCCACCAGATAAAAAGACAAGCATAAGATATTTACAAGTCAAGTTTACAATCATGATAATGTACATCTAGCTTAATATACATGGATAGTCTTCTTCTGTAACACACACTTCAGAGGCAGGTTTATTACCTGCAAACCAGCTACCTTCAAAGATTCAGTAAACATGATAGACATTTAATGTTTGCACATGGCATTTCAGTGTATAATGCTTAATGTATGTATCATATGATTTGACTCAATATCATTTATCTGCCACTTTCCTGGACATGCACAGCGATGGAGATTTGTACCACTGCCGCAGCCGCACTGTATGTTGTCAGCATGAGATGCCTGTTTGCTTAAATAAACGATGAGCAGGGCTTCTCTTCACTATTGCCAAATGCATTCATAGCGAAATTTGATTGCAACGTTCAGGGCAATTAAACTGGTCTTCAAGCTTGAGTTGTAAGTCTGTGTATATGTGCCAAAGGGAGAGCGGGGAGCTGGAGCATCCCGTGTTACCTCGAATGACACAAGATTGGCTGTAAAGTAACAAATGCAGCTTTAGCTTGGGAAGTCGTTCTCTCTCTTTAAATTTGTCATGAAAATTATATTTCGCACAGGAAAATAATCTTTGGCTTTGGGATCCCTTGACTCTCATGATGTAAAGGGTTCGTTGTAATTACAAAAAGCATCATTAATAAGAGGGGGAAAAAAATGATAACACCATATGGAAGTAATAAAGTGGGGAGACCATAGACATTTCTGAGCTCCACTGCAGCTCTGGCGAGCAGAGGTGTTTATACCAAAGTGATTTATGTTAATATTTGGCTAAATGGGCTGTGAATTCAACATTTCCCCAAAGCTTTGGCTCATTGGGAGAGCTATCTGTGAGACTGCTTCAGCCTGCAGATGGCCCGCGTTGATCAGGCACACCGGGCAGGTGGGCAAGCCCCCACCCCCACCCACCCACCCACCTAATTGATATCCCCATTGTTCCTACTCGCTCAAGCATGGATTGGAAGTCTCAGCAGAGGATCTTCGCAATGAATGTGCTGCAAGTCACAAAGCATAAAAGCACCAGATGAAGTTGACTCTGATTATAGTCTATCATGGAGTTATATACCATTAGGCGCCTAAAACGCTCTATAATGGTTCATCTCATGCATCAGGAATATTTGGAATGTTCCTCCCAGATGTTGCTGATCTGTCATTGTCTCCAGGGGATATAATGGAAATTGTTTAAGTTTACTTTGGTTATACACAGGAGTATGCAACCTTTACAACCAAAAGGCCAAATTTCTCCCTCTTTCCACCCAATAAAATAGATTAAAGTTGACAAACATAAATACAGTCATAATGGAGGTGACAAATTTTAAATATCGCTTTCCACACATCGTGTGTGTGTGTGTGTGTGTGTGTGTGTGTGTGTGTGTGTGTGTGTGTGTGTGTGTGTGTGTGTGTGTGTGTGTGTGTGTGTGTCTCAGTCAAGTCGAATGGTTCGAAAAACATCAATGGAGTGGAACATAATTTATTAAACATATACACATTTGAAAAATATGTTATGCAGCCCCCATTTCATGACCTTGTTTTTCTTCCATCGCAGAAGCCCCAGATGCACAATATGTGGTGGAGTCAAGATTGTGGAGCTGAAGTGCATCTCTGAGGAGCGAGGAGAGCATTTAGCCTGGCTGAGCTGGCAGCACACAAATTATTCAGGGTTGGATGCCGAGGAGCATTCACACGTCGGTGTCATGGAGAGTTCACAACCTCGCTGCAGTGCACAGGTGGAGTGACCGAAACGTTTGCACGCAGCCTGAGGCCAGATTGGCACCTGTTAATTTGAATTTGACTGTGTTTGGATGAACGAGCCTCAAATTGTTTGTGGTCAGTGTGAAGGCGCATCTTTTGAAGCTGTGTTGTTTGAATTAGCATTTTTTTTTTAAATGGTGCCTCAAGTAGAATCTGCATGTATAGTAATATTTCTAAGACAGTGGATTGTTTACTGGAGCGTCTCCGTTCAATTTCGCTGGTCGGTTCAATTTTGCTGGATGGCGTGGTCAGCTGCTCCTGGTGAATACTACGACAATATTATTTAGTTATGGAGTCTCAAGCGACAGCTTTGGGTTGTTGTTTTTTGGGATTTCCACAAAGGATTGAGCAATTGAGAATTTGCAATAACTATTAATTTGAGCATTTTTTTTCCAGTCCAAAAACTGACTTCTCTTTCGGCACATAGTTGTGACCTGTTACTGCACTACAGTTCTGTTTAGAGCTCAAGCTTTTTCTTTGTTTTCACACACTAGTCTTTCTCAGAACAGATGGAAAATTCTTCAAACTATCACTTTAAGCTAATCTAAACATTGCTTGCAAGAAATCAAATGGTGATGTTAAACTTTAATTTGATTGAGCTTTGAGAATAAGGGCTTCAATAAGAGAGAGTGAGCACCTGAGTTAGATATAATGACAAAATAATGAAAAATTATAAGACTGAAGTGTATTTCCCATGAGTGTTGGTAACCCTACAACATTCATGTACTACTTTGTACATTATGAGGGCCACAAAAATCTCATCAAGACCAAAAATTGGACCAACTGTGACTGTGCTTAAACCGTATATATATGTGATTTAGGCCCCTGTTTACAACGTTTCAGGTGACAACTCCTCATACGGTTCAAATAATTTTTGTGTTCACGCGGTGTAGTTAGCATGCCAGGCCAGAAGGTGGCTGTTGCTTGTTTTAATAATAAAACCACACCAATATTCTACAGAGAATACACTAGAAACATTAACGACAGTACCTGATAGTCGTATGGACAGATGACAAATTGAATGCTATTAGGTGTGACCTTTAACTATAATTACAGTAGAGATGGGAGTCATGCCACTCAAGCCGCCCTGTTTTCTACTCGCTTATGAGCAGAACTATTTACCACGGCGTGGTACACATGTACCACAAATGACAGGGCTCTGCAGCCTCCGGCTGTCTTGGCAGGGAGGATTGGAGCAAAGTCAAACTAAAGTTCCACCATGGGAGTCGGATTGAAAAAGTGTCGGTTGTAGTGGCTCCGACCACTGTTGTCGTCATGTAAACTAAAACCAAAAACACAATGAACATTTTTTTTTTCAAGTAAGCTTTAAATGAAACGCTCTTACGATTGATATCTGATTACGTGAAAGAACCTTCATCCTAACATTGCCTTTGAAGCAAATAATCTATATTTCTTTAGGAGAATAGAGCTCAGCTGTGAAGAATATTATATCAAAACATACACTAAGACAAACACAGACAAAAAAATCTATTCACCCCAAAATGAATTTACACACGCACACACACACACACCGACAGTGCACCCAGTGAATAGTATCTGCAAGAAAAATTCTAAACTTACAAACATTTTGTTTAAATTTTACATGAGACAACCCCAATCCCCAAAATGCTTGGGTCACTTTGTTACATGTGACGGAAGGCAGTCGTAGTTTATAAACCCATATTATATTGCCAATACATTATTTATTTATTTTTGACTGGGGTGGGAATGCTCAGAGAGAGGAAAGAGAGAAGATTGAGAAGAGAGAGAGGGGGTGGAGGGTATTCTATTTACATTTATCACACCGAACCAAGCACTTTCCAACCGTTGTATATTAAACAATTCCCAGTACATCGTAACGTCTATCCGTCTTCAATACAGGTTTATTCATCTGGAACTGGTCCCAGCTGACAGTCCATAACAGGACAAACACACAGAGAGTCAGATAACCATACTCATGACTATTTTTCTTGGCCTTTTTTTTTTTTTTCTCGAGTCCCCTAGTAGCCTGCAGCACAGGTTTAGGACTGTGGGAGGAAACACAAGTACCGAGATAAAAAAAACACACACACAGACAATGAGACATCATTTAAGGGGAAAAGTAGCTCATTTTGGATTTGATGGCAGGGAGCGGTTGTTGTCACGACCATAGACAAAAATAACAAAGACAACAAAAAACAGTCAACCTGTGCCTGATTAGTTTGGTGTCACATAGCATTCATTGAGGGTTTTTCTGGATTCTGCAGGAGAAATAGAGAGCATTGTCATTAAATTCAGCGCCTTTTCCTCCTAATTGGCAAAAGCAGCATGCAAAATAACTCTTCTAAAACCTTCATGGAGCACTTCTGAGAGCATGGACTTGTGGATGTAGAATTAAAATTCTGTTCCATACATCAATTGAGGACCCCTACCGCCACAAGTGGAGGCTGTAGCCGCGATCTGCTCGAGGCAGAAGCTGTTGGAGTTTTGATCTTGGGCCCCAAAATGCCAGACGAATGAGGAACTCGAGCTGCGTTGCAATATTTTTTTATTTTGTTTTGCTTTTTTGGGCTCGTCTGTACTTTACTTTTAAACTTGTTCTGCTCTCAACCAGTGCGACTCTTTAACATCTACAATATCTGGAATTTTCCACATTAAAAGACCAGTTTTCACTATTATTAATAACATGTTCATATATCCTCTCTTTGGTCTGCTATCATCATGTTGTCCCTACCTCTTTAAAAAAAAAATACTTTTTTTTTTTTTATTAATTAAAAAAATTAAAAAATTAAAATAAATATATATATATATATATATATATATATATATATATATATATAAGGACTGAATATATTCAGTCCTTTTCCATTGCCCCTGGTACCTGAGGTAGATCACGGTGCTTGAAATGTGTTTGCTCACATTGAGCGCCTTGTTTGATGTCCTTCCTCCGGGTGTATTTCTGTTTGCATTGAAAGCTTTTGGTAAACGTCTGTATTTTCCTTAAAAGGAAGCAAAAACAACCATGCCATGAATAATGTCTTCACCATATTTTGACGCACACAGAAAGTCTACATTGAAATGGTTTCAGGTGAAAAATTATCACTTCATGCCAGAATTTCTCTTTTGCATCGTCAATCACATCCCACATGCTGCTTAATCAAAGAATGCTAATAGCTGCAAGTGAAGAAAGGTTTAAGTAGTCTCTAATTATTTTCCGTAACTTCATTTGCGTTGTTCTTTGTTAACTTCCCCATTAATTAATGAGATGAGCTCAGGAAAGTTACATTGAACATGATTTCTTTTTTCCACTGATTAAATTCCGTCTTTATGATCCTCATTGTCTTCGCCAAGAATGTGCGGAAGCTTACGTGACGAGCTGTTTTTTGGTTGTTTTTTTTTTAAACGAGATGGAATGAAGAAATGGCTTCATGTTAGGATGTGCGACGTACTGCGTGATCACAAGAGAAGCAACAAGAAAGCAACCGACTGATGAGGCTTTTTGAATCTAATTTTAGTAATGAATACAGGCTTGATTCAGTTGAGTCAACAGCACTTGTAGTTGCACAACAGAACAGCACTTCAGAATTGTTTTTGATTTGTTTTGTAGTTGAGAGAACAATCACTCTCTCATCAAGTGGATTATAATCTGTGGGAGTCGATTTCATGGGAAACAAGATCTACATGACAATCAGTTGCTCGGGAGGTAGAAAGGCAACTCCATGAATCTGGTTGAAGTTTCAGGCTGATTCACCAAGTCACCCCCCAAAACATATTTAGTGCAAGAAGTGGAGAGCGTGCCTGGATCAAGGAGTTGTGACATTGATGTTTGTTTTGTTCCCATACTTTGGTTGAATGAAGTCGCATCGAGCAGGCAGTGCAAATAAATAAATTAATAAATAGTGCAACAACAGACTACAACTTCATCACTGGGTAAATACTGATAAAAAAAGAAAAGAAAAAAATGATAGTAAAAGTGTGAGTCAGATATAAATGCAACAAAGAATGAAGGTCAAAGGATGAATATGTATCAGCAGGTGAAGGGGTGGGGCTTAGCAGAGTTTGTGGCAAAACCGGTTGTAATCTTTATGTTCAGACGAGGGGAGGGGGGTTGTCGGCAGGTGCTGAAAGTAACTAAAAGAGTAACTTGTAATCTAACAGTCACTTTTAAAAACAAGTAATCGGTGAAGACACTAAGTTACTTTTTAAAGGAGTAACTAGTAATGAGTAATCGGATTATTGTTTTCTTTTAAGTAACTGTGGCAACACTGCTGATGAATCTACTAAAACATAGACTGAGATTTGTGTTGTGAGTATTGAGAAGGAACTGCATATATACAGTAGGGGAGTTTTCTAGTGAGTTTGTCCATCTGCTCAGTTCATCAGAGAATCCAGGCAGCAGTGGTGAGTGCTGAATGCAGCCCCACTTAGGAAGTGTATAGCAGTCTGGTAAATACCATCCAGCGCGTGAAGGAGAGTTTTTGAGGCAGATGTGCAGATTCCATCGCTATAATACAAGATTGGGAGAACTGTCATTTTAACTAGAAGCTGATTGATGGAACTTGTAAAGGAGGATTTGTTGTGGTAAAGAAAACCTATAAGTGTTTCCTCTGTCAGCACCAGCACGTCTGACACCGGTGACGCCTCCATCAGGCCTCAATGTTAACTGTCCTGTGACTGAACAACACATGTGAAGCTGCTTTTTATGTCCCCATCGGAGCTGCGATTCAAATCAGCTTTCATCAGAACGCGCAGGCTGTACACATTTGAACTCTCACAAATACAAGTTAAAAAAAAAAAAAAAGAAATACTGAAATTGACTTCATCCAACTTGGGAGTTCAATTACAACATGCAAATAAATCAAACCATACATAAATATTGATTTTCCTTGCAAGACCCACCCAGGAACATATCTAGGTTGCTATCTAAAGAAATGGACCCCTGGGCACTGACATAAAAACAGCTCCCCACCCCTCCTTCATGGAAGCAAAACATGAAGACTTAAAGATAAAATTGCAGACATGCAGCGTGTAGTTTTTCATGTTTTTCACATAATTCTGCAGCTTTGCAATTAGTTGTGTTTCTTTAGTTTGTTGTTGTGTTGCATCTGTTTTACATGAATTTGCATCTATCTATGATCCGTTTCACTGTTTGTTTGTTTTTTGTATTTCTGTACGTCTGCAGATATTTTGTTCATTAAAGTCTTTTTGGTATGATAATTTTCAGGATCTTTTTGTCATTTTGTCTATTTGTCCGTTTTTATACATTGTTGTTGCAGCAGCTGTGTGCTGTTTCGCTTCACTTTTGAATAATGGATCAAAAATAAATCTGAAAAACGACAGTACTGTCACAACCTTTTGCTGTCATGACTCATTACTATTCTACGAGTACAAACCTTTCGCTACCTGCCAATATCAACTACTGATACAAAGACTTATCAAGTTACTGAAAAGTGTGCTGTGCAAAAGTATTCACTGGCCTTTACTCTGATACGCCCTAAAATCCAGTGCATATCACACTTTTCTAGTTTTTATCTGTAACACAATTTAAAAACCATGTACATTTTTCTTCCATTTTGCTATTATCCTGCACACTGTGTTAGTCACATAAAAGCACAACAAAATATATTTACATTTATGTTTGTAATGTGATTAAAAAAATTTTCAGGGAGGTATGAATACTTTTCAGGTCACTGCACACAAATGATATGGTGGATTCTGCTGGAGATTCTTCAATTCATCTTCATTTTGACCTCACTATGGTACACTTCAAGCAGAGGACACATTCCTTTGAAGGACTGATCAGTATTCACTGCTTTGTTGAGGTAGAAATGACATATCGATGAACAGTATATACGTCACGTCATTTAAGAATTATGTTACATATATCCTCTGCAGGCTGATTAAAGCTAAACTCACGGTAGATAAAGGAGATTCATTCACCCTTCAAGAGGAATCTGCAGAGACACACGGAAACACAATATGTCAGTAATAATTGACGAAGTTAGGAAATAGTTTCTTGAATTGTATAACACAGGGAAGGCTCATTCATGGTGCAGGAATACATTTACAAACACTAACCTGAGTTCAGTTATTTAATTGATACTTTCTAACAAGACTTTTCAATTGCCAATGTATTTCAATGTGGCTGTGTGGGATGAATCTTTTGCAAAGTAACAGGTATATTGTAAAATGTTTAAGAGCCTTAAGTGTAACACATCAGGGTATTTTGTTTTGTTTTTGTGAACAATAATGACTCATAACACAGACATTCAATGAGGCCACAGGCCAGAGTTTTATATATAAGCAAAAGGTCTGTGGAAAACACTTCTATGTACCATTCATACATGACCTGACATGTTGAAAAGTATTAAACTGGCCAAAATCATACACATTTCCAGCTTAAAAAGTTTCTAAATTGGACCAATTACTCACTTAATTTCCCTAAAGGATTGACTTTATGCTTTAAGCTCCACTAGGCTAATATCACATAAAGAATTAACTAAAGAAATAACTGTGATTTGCTTAAGCACAGTTGTCCAGTGTATTTATTACATTTTCTAATTGAGTATATTAATAGGTAAACATACTAGAAGGAAAAGGTGATTAAGTAGAGTGTGGAGACAAAGTGCAGAATTTACCAAATATAGTCACTCTCTTGTGTATTGTGGGTTTACTCTAGGAGTATTTACATGTGCAAAATACAGCAGCTTATCAAACACAGAATATCACACAGGGAATACTTTGGAACTGTAGGAAATCTGAACATTAATCTAACAACATGAATCAAAGTAAATATCCCAAGTACTGTAGGTATGATGTCATTAAGGCAAAAACCAGTGAAATGCTCAAAACAGGTTAATCAAAATATGACTGACTATATTCCTCGCATTGGTATTGACAATGAACTACAACTAGTTACGTACATTGCTGTTATTATGTAGTACATTTGAGTGCTGGTATGTTTGAATATTTGTGTTTTGAAGAAGGAATTAACCTCCTACTAAATTAAAATGCACACTATGTATTCCACCTTTTCTACTTATTGGCTGCATGACAAGAGGCCCAGAAAGCCAAGTAATCATTTTAAGAATTAGTCATCCTTTACAATGTTGTAAAGGAAAACACTTTCACATGGGTTGCGTTGGTCCAAAAACATTGCATTCAAAGTTCATTGCCCCAAATCCAGCTTTTCCTTGATTTTCAGCCATTTGAATATTGGATCATATGAGCTATATTCAGAATTTGCTGTGTCTGTGTGAGCTGGACTGGCTCCGCCCACACATGGCCATCTTGGGAACAGTAAGAATTACTTCCTCTTGTGGTGCCAGAGCAGAGTTGCATAATTGTGCCAGTGTCAAAGGGAAGGCCTACCTTGATTGGGATTGGCTAAATCCGTGATGACCCTATATAGGGTTTGATTTCTGATTTGCTTGCTGGAGCACATATATTTTAAAAACTAAAACAAGCCAGGGAGAGAGACAACAGACATTCTTCACTTCCAGCATATGTAATATGGTAACCATATTAGTGTTGGAAAACCATTAGAAAGTAAATTTTGCATAATATGACCCCTTTAACCACTGGGAAATCAATCTAACAGAAACACTGTGGAGATATCGATCTGTCTGAGGTATTACTGATGAACACAAAAAACACCACAAACATTTTAAAAGGACAAACCACAAAGGATGACTTAACCTCCTGATCCAAATCCACCAGGTCCAGATTTTGGGGGTTTAGACCACATTTACACATAGCTGGGCATTGAGAAACATTTTCATTTACACAAACCTGCATTAAAACCTTGTTTAGAGCTACTATGAGCATGCCAAACCTATATAGTTATTTCAATTCTCTACTTTGGTTGGAATTGTGAGATACAATCATTTTCTGTGACTTGTAGCATTGTTTACACATAAACAAAAGACCCAAACGCATTGAAATGTCACCGTTTTCTCTCCATGTAAATGAGTCCTTAGTGCGATGCCCTCATAAGTATTGAATTAAATTACATAGAGCTTCATGGTTGCATTGAGATAAACTCGCCTGAACATTAGAAACATCCAATTATTGTTTATTGCCTACGGCACCGGGATGTTTTCACCTGTAGTAAAAGATGTTGGCATCCTCTTGATTAATTGGCACAACATTTGGTACAGCGATCATTCCCTAATGATGAATGCCAGAGGCTTTGGCTCAGCAAAAATACACATTCACGTTGGCTTCAGCTGCTTTCTTTGCAATAATATTCAGCAAGTTTTATCATCACAACACTTCGGACTGACTACGAAAACAGTGCAACTGCCTGCTAAACCTCAACATTAACACTGGACGTCTTAAGACATGATGAACCATAAGCACGTGTGTCAAATATACAGTACATCCAATGGGCCAAACTGGTCCATCAGCCAGTTTTACCTGGGCCAAATAACCTTGTTACTGTAATAACAAGCAAACTTGGTTGACTGTCCATACAAATGTCAGTGCCATTGTTAATGTTTACAGCGTATTGTTCTCTGCACGCATATGTGTGTGGCGTCATTAATAAAAATCAACCAACAGCACCCAATGTTGTTGTGTGAACAGGGTCCAATTCTGAGAAGATCTCTTAACAATATGTGAAACAGGAGCTCCGCTCAGTTGAATATGACTGGAAGGTTTTGGAGCAACGTTCTAACAGTGTTCTAAAACAGGGTGATCAAACATATTCTTTTACGCTGGATATGTTTTCTTTTCACCTCCAGGGGTTTCAGGCGGGTGATCGCAGCTCGGTTTCTTTCAAGCAGCTCCTAAATATGTATTTAAGTTGACTGATGCTTTGCACAAAAGACTACCAAGTGGACATTGGAGGTTTATGGCCGAGTATTCATGGCTATAGAGTAAATGTTCACAAGGCTCGGAGCAGCATTGTGTCTCATCTGCCCTCAAAATGTCAAAACAGAGAGCTACAATTCAAATGAACTTAAACAGAAAGTTCCACATTGACTGCCCCAGCCACAACACATGGGAGTTAGCGTGCAAAACACACAAAACTGACACAGTGTTTAATAATGCCAGAGATCTCAGAGTTCAAACTGACCCTGAAAAAAAAACAACTAAAGTTTAAGGTGTAGATATTTCTTATTTAACCAGTATATTTATGAGTCTGCACTTTCAGTGTTTATATTAGGGATACACCGATCTACCAGATACTGGTATTTGTATCCGTGGATTTATACTATTAATATGAGAAAACAGTAAGATATTTTGTGGTTAGATTTTTTTATATTTCCAGAAGAGTTGTAAAGAGCATAATTAAATTATATGCATTTCTATTTATTTATCCATGTCGGCTAGAGAAGAGTGCAATAACTTTGATTTCAACACAGGTAATGTATTATTCCTTACATTATTTGATTTAAAAAATGTTTTTAAATGACTGCCTACTTTTTTACTGCCAAAGAGAGATTATTATCTGAGAAATACTTACATTTGTTTTATTTAATAGGTCAAGGACAGTCAAATATGATCTTTTTTGGGAATCAAGTGGTCTCTCTGAATTCAAAGTTGACAGCATGAGGACAAAAGAAGCCAGCACACTAAGAAAGACATTCTTTACATTTGCTAGCAGTAGTTCTACGCATTCTTGCAACACTTCTGTATTTCCCTTCCTACAGTGTTGTTTTGATCTTCACCACTATAACCTAGAGACCCTAACAAGTGCACGGCGCACGCCGACAAGCTGCAACTCCCTCAGGCGCCGCCACCATCAGTGTGTCGAAAATATGCTACACTGCATGAAAAAAAAAAAGAAAGAAAAAAAAAAAGTTGAGTCGAGAAAAGTAACAAAACAAAAACCAAATCTTACACCGAATAAAAAGCTCTCGCGTTCAGTACTTCTGCTTTGCCTGAGGATACAAATAACTTCAAAGATCTGTCAGGGAAAAAAAGCAAAGATATGGGGGGGAAAAAAAGAAAGAAAACTTTTACCCCCACCCAACCTTCTTTTCTGCTGCTCTTTATTTCCAGGGATGAGGGCAGAGCCAAATGCGGGACGGTGCCATCATGTGTGGTGATTCCTCCAGAGTCATGATTAGCGAAGTGATCAAAGTTAGTGTGGACAGCTTACAGCTCTGCCACCAGAACAATTTGACCATAAAAGATAAGAAGAGAAATACCGAAAAAAGTTTACCTCGGGGCAATCGAGCCGCTCTGTTATCAATCCGACTTAGGTTAGCATTTCCTTGGCATTCCTAACCAGAATAATTAGGATGCTTCTTGCATATTATAAGACAAATCCATCAAATGCCTCTGCTCCGTACCCCTGCATTGCATTATGGGTTGTGCACATTGTTTCCAAATCATAGGCCAGACGGTGAATTATAGGCCAGTGAAATGAGTGATAAATGTACAAGTAGTCAATTTACTGAAGCTGATACTTTACCATAAACACAACTTTATTGGGTTCACTGTTAACCATCAAGTCAATTTGCCGAGAACTAAAAGCAAATAAATATGCAAACACAGCATATTAAAAAAAACAACTTTATATGACATTAAACATTTACATTCTCTACACAAGACAGTTAACAATGGACACTGACATTGGAATACAATGAAGCTATTGAAGCTATTCTTATTTATCATTGCATTCATTGATTCCTGGGACCTTTTTTATATTTGTGTAATGCACTCACATACTTATCTTTGCCACTTCTCATTTGCATCAGGTATCATCGTCATTATTTCTAATACCAATTTCTTTAAACTGGCTCAATGTCAAATTGAAAGTATTTGTTTTTCTTAATTATTCCTCCTCATTTATTCTCACTGTACAAACATGTCACACGAGGATTTATTCAAATGTGCTCCGCCTTTAATATTGGCATACAAGTCTCTGGTCAAAATAACCCACCTTCTCTTCTGCTTGATCATTTCTATCTCCTCCAAAAAATGAATAAAGATCCTTAATGTGCAAATGCCCCCCAAAATATCCTTTGAACTCCACACATTGCAAGTACAACGTCTGCTTCACACTGAGTTGTAAGTTTTGAGTGAATTCCAAATTTCTTACTCCCCGTCTTCTATACTGCTTTCAGGATCGTGGGATGCTGGATCCATTCCCAGCTCACGAGGAGCGAATGGAGGATACAAGCTGGACACACACTCACACTCATCTACACGTAATTAATGGTCACTGCTTTACCTGCACCTGCAGGTTTTTGGACTGTGGAGGAAAACCAGAGTACAGTAAACAGCCAAACACACAGGGAGAAAATGTAAACTCTAAGCAGGCTCAAACCTGTGACTTGCTTTCTGTGAGGCAAGAGTGCTGCTCACCACTACACCACGCACCACCCTGCACCAATTCTTTTGTATAAAATGGCGAGAGAATGTTAATGGAGGCTATAGTCTGAAAGGAAAATAATAACCAGAAACTGTTTTAGATGTTTGCTTTCTCTCCTTCCTATATTTAACTTTCTAACTTTAACTTAGGATGAACAGATATGAGTCTGTATATTTTGAGCGGAATGCTCTAGTTTCTTTGTTTTAGAGAGTGCCATGTTTCTCTCTCGCTTTCTCCCTTTCAGTTGTCTGTCCCTTTGTTTTCACTGTATTTCTCCTTTATTGTCTACAATCTTTTTGTGTGACTTGCCTTGAACTTTTCTAATCTTGCCACTGCTTTATGGAGACACCTGAAATGCACAGATTGGATTAAGTGAGTGTCATCATATTTGCATGTGATCGGTCTGAGTGTTTCTTCAGCCTCGAACCCATTTGTGTAACTTTTTTTGAAACGCTTCTACTGTGCATGTTCACATCTTGGTAGTTTTATAGTTGAATCACCCAGAAGAGGGCCCCATTGACACGACAACAAACTAAAAGTTCCACTTCTCTATCAATCCAAACCCTTGCGCCATTATCACTGTTGTTTTGTGGCTTTTTTTCCAGGGTTCTGATTGTCTTACATGGCTGTATGCTTCTTGTGACACTGCTGACATAGCTGTGGCATGTTCACAGTAGTTCTTAACAAGGATTTGATGCAGGTTTGTGTAAATGAAAATGTTTCTGAAAACAATCTGGTGTGAACAATGTTATTTTTGAAAATGGTAAATATCTGTTTTTGTAAATACCTTGCTATGTGTCAGCATGGCCTAGTAATCCAACTTGGTCATCTCTGCCCATGCGGATGTCCTTGTACTCACCATTGTTAATGTTTATAGTATATCATTTTTTGCGTGTATGTGTGTGGCATTATTACGAAAACCAACAACAACACAACTACCCACTCGTGGGTTAAATAAAAAAAAACCCTGTTACATGGAAAGTGGTAGTCCTAAAATTCAAACCTGTCCACTTGATGAAATATTTTCCTGCAATAAAAAAGGTCACAGAAATATGATGTTTTGCAACAATTTCAGTTACATCACTAAACTCTGTTCAATCTCATTTTAAAATTGACTAACCAAAGTCTGCCAAAACAACAGCTGGGTCATTACAACATACATTTTCTTACTTTGACATATTTGGAGCTTCTTGTAATTTAAGTGGTATGTTCTAATGACACGAATCTGTGTAACAAAGCCTGGTTGACTCTTGAGATGGATGGCCTGACCTGCTGAGTGCTTGGCAACAACAGTGGAAAACTCAAAAAAATAGTGTTATCGACTCTGTGAGGAGTGAATCTTGCGTGGATTAATTGGCAATTATCGCACAAGAAACCATAGTGAGCAGAAAGCAAAGAAGCTATAATGTTAATGAGAGGCAATTACTAGCATGTGAAATGCCCTGACAACTTATTTTTTTGCGTGAATCATTACACACACACTAGAAAACATTTACAAAATTCTCTAATTCCTCTGATATAATAACACAGTGTCTTCTGCAGTGAGTGGGGAGTATAATGTTGGTAATTTTTAGCATGAGCTTGGCAGTAGTATTCCCAAAAATGAAAAGCGTGAGTGTGTTTTTAACATGCATATCCCCTCCTCCTTTGATTGACCCACTTTTCAGGATGCTAATAAGTCAGGAAGGAGACGTTCGGTGTAGCCCTGTCGGATTTGCTCACAGTGGGCCTGCATCTCACTCCTGTCAGCCTCTATTGTCGGTGAAGTGTCTTTTTTTTATTTATTATTATTATTATTTCCAGGGCGGCGAGAGTGTAAAAAAGGAGTTGAAGTGTTGTGAAACAAAAATATGCTGAAGGATGTATGTTTTTTTTTTTTAAGAAGAAAAACAAAATGCTGGTTGGCAGCGCTGCTTTTGTCAAGCTGCCGCTCGGGTGATGAGTTCAGGAACGTGTGTCACCGTCACAATCGAGTCGTCCCGATCAGTTTCAATCACAGCAGGCGTTTGATGGCGGGGAAAAAAAACCAAAAAACAAATAAATAAAAATATGCTTGACTGACAAGGGAGCCACTCACCTCCGACAGTTTCAAACAGCAACGTCTAAAAATACAGCCTGTGCGCGGCGGCTCACGCAGAGAGATTCGGTACATCAGTGGTTATGTTAAACATGTGTGGTCATCACACTGCACGTCAAGAGAAATTCATGTTCATCTGAATGGATTTAGAACTCTTTGCAGAGGTTTTCTCAATAAGTAGCACCAGGCCAGGAGTTGGATAATGAAGTCCAGCAGGCAGTGTAATGATGCACTTCCACACAGAAAAAAACATCAATTTTCTGGTATAAAAACCTGGCTTTAATTAACTCTCATAGTAATTTAATACATAATTACAATTTAGAATGCTGTATTTTGAAGTAATGCATAAATATGTTAATCCACAAGACTTGAAAATGTCACTATTAGAGAAGATTATGTTCTGAATCTCTAATGTGCCCATTTGCAAAGCATCCCTAGGATGTTACCAGAGTAGATGCCATGTGTAACACAGATTCTGGGGGAAATCTGCATGGCAAGTACAGGCGGCGTATTATCGGCGTGCGATTCACACTGTGGCAGGTGGTACATTGTCAGCTGTGAATGTGTGAACAAAAGCACAATTATAACTTTCCCACATCACCTGCTCCAAATTAGCTCGGCTGCTTCTCGGATTCATCCCAGGCGCCGGACACAGACAGGGAATGACAGCTTGGAAATGTTTTCTGTCGCACTGGAAAGTTATTCATTTAAAGCCAGACACCTCTTCTTTTTCCAAACTGGAGCTCTCTCTCTTACGGCAAATATCTTTTAGCAGACAGACAGCTAGCACGAGCTGAACCCTGAGATGTTCTGCAGTGGTGGATAACACATGCAAAACACTCATTTCCAGTTGATTATCTAGCAGACTCTACTTTTTTTTCTCTCAGGCCAACTGAATGGCTATTTTTGTTTCCATTAGTTTCATTGATGTGGAACATTCAGGCTCAACTGCACCTTGAATGAGGACAAATGATTTGGATGTAGAAGGAAAAAAATGCATGGCTTGGTAAAAAATTTAATATATAAAAAAAAATTTGATTGCGTGCAGATGTGTATGTGGTTTCATTACAAAAAGAAACAGCATTCACAAGTGGTCCTTCATGAAAACTACATCTGCCAATTCCATGTAAACATGGTTTTCAAAATGTTGCCGTGTGATTGCAAATGTTTTTTAAAACGAAAACGTTGCATTTCACTTGAAACGTTGTGTAAACGGGGCTTTACTAACATGTATCTATGTGTTGTTCAATGATCTCATAATATTGGAAGCAGGAGACATAAAACAAAGCACGGGATCTGACATTTTTGTTAGTTGGGAATTTAGGTAACGCACCAAAACTGATTTTGCTCTGGGAGTTAAATCTAATTAATGCCATGATGTATATAATGGCATGACAACAATGCATTTATGGCTTGTACTGTGGTGAGATGAGTTCAGCTTGTCTTAAAATGGAGATTTGCTGTATTGAAAGGGGACAAAATCTGCCTGCTGGCATTTTGAAGCTTTCAAATAGGTGTTCTGTAAAATTATGTCAGAGAGAAGACAAAAAAAAGCAAAAGAAGTTAATGTAGGTTCATCATCTCCAGGCTGCAGGCTCAAAATTGCTAAATGTATATCTTTTAATAATTTTTTTCCCCCTCACCAAACTCAAAGCTTAAACTCAATGGACAATTATTCAGCACAGAAATTTGCTGTTCTCCAGTCTATTTCTTCTATACCACCTGAAATGAGACGTCCAATATGGGCCTTTCAAACGTTCCTCATAGGTCAACACTCGACCCTCCTCCGTGATCTGGCTTTGTTTGAAGGATAATCACAGGCCTTTGCGGTCTGAATCATCGCGGGTAGGTCAACGAGCCGCCGAGTGAGAGGTCACAGCTCTTGATGTCGTCCACCGGCCGGATAAAGCATTCCATTGCCATGCGAGGAACTGATGGCGTGGCCTCAAGTGTCGCCATGGTGACTGAGTCAACTCTCTGCAGGTGGCTGTTCCGGCTGGCAGAGTTGCCCCCTCCATACTTAGTGAGAAGCAGTAAAGCGATCACAATGAGTGACCTGGAGCGATGGCTTTTCCTCTTGTACAGAATCGTAGTAAGAACCAAGCCAGGAGTCCAAGTAACAATGGAGGCACATGTCATTTGATAAAGGTCATGTTTTCTTTCCCAGGCTGATTTTTCAGACTAAACTGTAAAAGGTTCAGACTGAGCAATTTTTAGCTGTGGTGCTTTTGCATTAGAAGCCAATCAGCCGTGAATGTCAAAAACTGGGTGTTTGCAGAGCACGTTAAAGCCACACTGTTTAATATCTTTTACATCAGATAGGATAGATAACTGTTTTATTCACCCATTACCATAACTCACCTTATAATTAGGGATGCACCGATACCACTTTCTTAAAGATAAGCTCAAGTATGAGTACTTACTAAACGCCATGAAGCCTAATTCATACTCATAAATCATCCAAATTCACAAGTACAAGTACTCCGTGTAGTATTGGACCAGATATCCCCAGTTATTATCATTATTGCCTGACCCCCGATGTGTGAAAACCACTGTATTAAAGAAACAACAGACTTCAAATAAATGTGAACTTTGATGAACATTGCATCAATAAAAATGCTGCATCAATTTAAAACTGGAATTATTGTTGTCGCTCCAAGGTGAAAATTATTTATTCAACCTGAAATATTTCCTCCTCATAAAATAGAAAAAGAGGGAGGAACTGCAGGGATGCAACTGGATGAGCTGGGGTCGCTAGGTAGTTATTAAGCATTTATGAGGTCATTCAGAATTTATACTCCCACAAAACCCCATATAAGGCCTGAATGTATCTAGGATTCGTTTATTTATTTATTTACATTGATCTCTGGCATCTTCAGCCGTGTGGCGCTATACCACCCTGTGTTGCCAAAACACCGTATCTTCAACGTTTTAATTCATCTCACTGAGCAATTGCTGAATATAAACCTTAGTGTGGATATCATATTTCCAGACAAGACAGCAGGAATCACAGTGGCTTTAGGTCTATACAGATATGCTCAACTGGGACTGTGTATTTCTGAGACTCTTGTTTCAAATAAAAGTGCATCAGTTGCACCGTGGCACAAAGAAGCAGTAGCAGTGTTTCAGTCGTCTACATGGATATGAAGCTCAAGTATTTTCATAAAGTTGTGTTTTCCTCAGTTTTCATGGAGACAGACCATTTTTGAAAAGTTCCACTTTGAGAACTGCTTTCAAAAAGTAGCATTTCCAGTTGCTCCCTGCATTGTTTTACAGTTCCACTGGTTGTTTTCCAAAACGCAAAGAAATATTTGCGTATGGGCCTCGTTGTGCTAATATGATCATTTAGTTGTGAGAGGTGATTTTTTTTTTTTATGTTTTCATCAACCTGAGCCTTTGACTTCTATAGACTTTCAGGACAGTCTCTCCTCTGGTGTGCACATCACCTGCCCGCGTTATACTGTACTCCAAACGAGATAACGCTAATGAATTCATGACATTTTTCATAACTAATGAAGTGACAAATGAGAACATTTTCTGGCAACAGCCGCCCCTCTCTCTTTTTGTGATGCCTCAGCGTATTGTTAATATGCTGAGACATCTTTGAAAGTGACAGCCAACTTCTGTACAGTTATAAGTGTGGGGGTGTAAATCCACAGATCTGAATGTCAGCAGACAGCCTTTATATTGGGCTCTATCAGCTTATAGGGGGAACGTATTATACTTTCCTGTATTTTCTGTCACATCCATTATCCTGCAATGTTTTGAGTTAGGAAACTTTACCAAATTGACTAATTATAGGGTTAACTGCACATTTCGATTAATTGATCATAAATTATTTGTTAAAAGACTAAATTAAGCTGTCAAGACTTCTCTGAGCACTTGGTTCATAAAAGGCGTGTCAGACGAACCAAAAATCTATAATGGCTGCTCAGCAGGAGCTAGCAAGAGGAGGCTGGTGTAAAATTACAAACACGTAGCGACATGTGATACAGTCAATAGTGAGGCTGCATAAAGGAGCAGAATATCTATAGCTGTAGACCCAATTTTCATTTTGGGAACAGATCCCTCAACCAATTGGGCTAGAGAAATTATTCAATAGCATAGGACACACCCTTAGTGGCTTCTGTGGACTGGAAAGGCCAAAAAGCCACTATAACTTTTGTTTAATATAACTCTCCTGGTGAAAAGAAAAGAGTCCAGGCATCGTGACATGAATCTCTCACAAAGTACAAATTCCAAATGGAGTGTGAAATAAATAGGCGCTGGCCATAATGCTAAAAGATGTCATAGTATTGGGTTTATTTTAATGAAAATAAAAAGTAAGAATAAGCAGTTCTGCTTTTATAGACGTGAATTGTAAAGTAATGAAGACCGAGTGCTCCGTTTGCTTCCCACGTGTTTAAATAAACATGAAGCACATCCAACGGTAGCAAGTTTGGAAATACATACAGTCAAAAGCAATAGTAACAACTCACTGTTATTACTTCCCCAATATATAAATAGAATATTCTCAGGAGCCTTAAAAGAAGTTTCAATTATTTAAAAATACTACAAAACTCATTGGCAGCGGACAGATATCACTGAATAAAACCAGAATAGCTAGACTGTGCTTGGTTTTACAATTAAAGAGGCACATAAAGAAGCAGTAGGGGTATTGGGATCCATGCTGAAATGATTATAAATGCAACCAATGCTCAAATACCAGCAGAGCCTCTGTTGCACTGCTTCAAAGATATCAATCTTTTATTCACATCAGCCAACTGGCATCATTGTATTGACAGTTAAGGGACAGAAAAAAGGCTACTTTTACACCAAAAACAACAACATGTCGATCCAGATCTCCAGCATGAGGGCAGGATCACGCTCAAACAGAAGAGGGATCCCGAGCTATCAAGACATCAAGTCTGCTTTTAGAGGGTCTTGATAGAATGGTATCAGTACAAGCTGATGCAATCCGCTGGGGAATTATGAAACTATGCTCGGCTTCATCTGCTCAATGAAAATTACATCAGCGGGAGCTGTTTCCAGGCCCAGGATGGGACAAGTCTGAACAGGGCCGATGCAGCTGGCTCGCTGAGCAGTGGAAACACATTACACAAGCAATGGCGGACACGCAAATGACACAAAGACACAGCCGACACAGGAGATATTGGCGAATGAGTAAATGCATTACGCTGTGTCACGTTTAATTCATCTTGCAATGATACAGCCTGTTGGGGAAGAAAAGCTGGGGTTACAATACCAGTGAACTGTACTAAAAAAAAAAAAAAAAAGCAATCCTCCTTTAATAAGTGATGACTTGCTCTGCAGATTTAATACGCGATTCTTCCCTGAAAAGTTAACAATGTTAAATATACGAGTTTGACAGATTGCCTCTGTCGAAGAAAATACCATCAAGTCTGCATGAAATGTTCATTTTGAGCTTGAGACCTTGTGACTGGAGGTGTCTCGCTGGGTGCAGGCTGCAGGTTATCACAGCTGCTCCAAGAGCAGACGCTTGATAAATTATCCACTACATCTGCACGCTGCAAAGTACAGCCTGCAAGTATCCCCATCTCCTACACCCCTCCTTACCCACACGCGTCAAAGCAGGGTCAGAAACCCTTGGGGTCTTCAATTTCCCATTTCCTCACTTTTTTTTTTTTTTAAATCTAGCGCAGCACTATATTTTATTAAGAAGGGCTGATTTTAAGTTTCCACTCCCCAAACTCTAACCCCATCACTTAGACGTGCTCTTTTGTGCTCACTTAGAGCTCAAAGTCTTTTTTTTCTGTAGATTCCCATGTCGGCTTCACTGGTGCTGACTAGGTTGCGACTTGTTCAGTGTCCCAATTTCTCCCGTATTAGACTCCACATCTAGCCGCCGTCTCTTTTGTCCTACAAACACCATACATTTTTAAGCAATCAAATAAGATCTCATTCCCTTTTGGGCTCTCCAGAGGTGGGACTGGCTTCTGAAATATAAATTTGCCCTTCGCTTGCCTTGCGTCCAGCTCTCATTTTAGCCATCCAGCTCCAGGGCCGCCCGGCAGCCTCCTACAGGAAATGTAGTTGATGCGGATGTAAGGCTCACGCTTCTATTACGAACACAAATTCTGGATTCACATCCCGCTCCCAGGCATCTGTGACCTTCTATTTGTAAAAGAAGTTTTGTCTTTTTCCTAGCTATCAAGTCCCACCTGTGAGAGGATGAATCTGCTTTTAGATTCCAGCAGATGTTAACAGAAAGAAAGGTGGAAAAACTTTGGCAAACAGGTCAAATTTTCAATGCTTTAAACCCAGACAGAGTTAAATATCCCCTGCTGGTAGAGGTACAGAGAAAAACCAATAATGCCCAATACATTTCAATGTGAAGATATCTCTAATAAGCATGAATAACACAGACTGCTGCCTGGTAACTGTTGAATAGCTCAAATACTCCCGTGCTGCAGAGAGCACTATATCACTTGAAAGAGCCTGGATGTATGAGTAGGAAAATGCAGCTGTTTCCATAGAAGTGAGAGGATTCCGTTGTATGCTTCGAGTCCCCCTCCCTCTATAATGGCATCTATAATGATAATGATGATAACAGGCTACTCCTGAAAAGCAGTCATTTCATTCCATTTGCAGCCAGATCGGCGCACTCCCGGTTACAGCACATTTCTTCTGGGACGCCCAAACACGTGCCCGATTCAGGCTTCCAGTATCTAACACTGTACAACACTTACCCCATCTACAGGAGCATAAGAAGATCAACCAGTGGTTTGATGAGTGTCAAATGATTTGAGACCCACAGAGATTTTAAGAGTGAAATGTTAAACACACCCGTATACATACAAAAGCAACAAAGAGGTAGTTTTGCTGGAACGAGTCATGCTTTTAAGGTAATTTTTTCCATCTAGATTGTAAAGCCAGAGTCACATTTCGCCTTCTTTCATGGCGTCTTTAACACTTTTCCTTCGTGGTAGTACCTGGTGCGTTTATATTTGTTTTCAAGTCTTATTTGAACAGAGCTTAATGGGTAGCCCAATCTGTTTTACAGCGTTCTCGATGCCCAGGTCTGTGTGACACATTGTTGAGGTTGGAAAGATGAGCACACCTGCTTGTCTGTGAGCTACTGCAACCTCCATCACCCAACACACACACACGCACGCACGCACGCACGCACGCACGCACGCACGCGCACACACACACACACACACACACACACACACACACACACACACACAGAAACATGAAAGAAGTTCAATTTTAGAGACAGCATCCATCTACAAGCTATAAGGCCTGCAGTTCCACTTCAAATACACTTCAAAAAGGGTCCTTTACACACTATATGTATCTTTACTACATATCGTTTCTTCAAACCGATGTTTTTCCTTGAAATGCATAAAAGTTGGGGATCTGATTGGATCGTTTGGATTCTACTAATGCACGTAGTGCAGATGTGCTCAAACTGTCTGAGAGATTTCCTGTAAAATGTGTAGAGGAGGTGCAAAATGCAATCTCTTTTCTGGCAACACTTCATTTTGGGGACATGAATCCTGGAGTAATAGCTCTGATGGCAGAGCTTTAGCTTTACATTAACTTAAAAGAAAAACAGACAAAAAAAAGTCCTCATTCTCTCGAGATGAAGGAACGACACTGGATGACGCTAAAAAAAACGAACCCAAGGAATATGCCATGAACTGAACATTTATTGCTAACTTACATATATTCAATAGCAAATACAAAACATATTTGGGTTTGTGATGACTCTGCAGTGTAACAGCCTTGAGATTATTCTGCCGAACTTCAAATGGCCAACTTTTAGATGGTAATCACAACTTAATTAGCTTTATCTGACATGTCTGGAAATAACACCTTCAGAAACATTCTCCCTGAGGACAATGTATTTATGCTAACCAAGTAATCCAGAGTTCGTCACATTTTTCACTCTATCCATATGGCTTGTTAGGTTTTACCAACTTACTATACACATTGCCAGAAACTAAAATATCTTAGCTTTAATTTCATGTATTGATCATCTCTGGAGACAATAAGCTTTGATATTTGGGTTTGTATAATCACAGAAAATGAACTAAAAATAGGTTAAAAGAAACCTGAACTAATATTTTACTCTCTGTGAAAAATCTCATTGTTCAATTTCAGTTTATGTGTCCCCATGAGGATAATTAGTTTTGCAGCAAAGTATGATATATTCATACATACATACATACATACATACATACATACATACATACATACATACATACATACATACATACATACATACATACATACATACATACATACAGAGACAGGGCATAGAAAAACATACATTTAAAAATGCAAGAGGGAGAGATACCAGTGTGCTGAAACAACATCAGCAGTAGCAACAACATAGTATGGTAAAATAAACAAAAATAGGTCGCCTCAGCTATGAAATACAAGATCAGTAAAGTTGTATCAGTGGATATAAGTTTCTGCCTTCCTGTGAGAAGCCAACTACTTCAATAATCATTCAGGAATTGCATTTATGAGAGAGCTGATGATATGAGAAATGCATTCATTCATTCACTTAACATGTATTAGTTCTTATCAATTCTGAACAGAAAAGTGGAGCCATATACAATATATTTAAAGGGACCTCTGCCTGACCAACTTTTATAAAACAACCAAACATTCACACTCACTTCACAACGAGATCCAACAAGCTGTGCAGCTGTGATGAAGACCGCAGACTTTGAACTTCTCTCATAAATCCTTCCTTTTATCAAAAAAAACCACAAAAAAAACCCCACAGCATTTCTATTGTGCAGGCAGCCGAGTCGAGTGCAACACTTTCATTGTCTTCCATGACAGACTGTCCAGACTGTCTTGAAATGTGTGCCCTTATCTCCATATTTAAATGATCTCTTACGACGGCTTGTTTTCTCACTCTGCCACTGTGGCCGTTCAGAACTGCTACACAATTTTCAGTCCAACAACACAAATCCCCCTTTTTTTCTGAGTCAAAACCCAGATTGTTTTTTCAGGAATAAAATGTGTATAGATTATGATTTTAATTTTGTGTTTAAAATTCCAAATCTCAAAGCATCAGATTGACTTGTCACTGATGTCTGGTAACACTATTAGTATTATTGCTGTATTTTTACAAGAACATGTTAGACCAGTGGTGTCCAACACATTTTAGTTGAAGGGGCACACAAAGCCCAGTTTCAGCTTGAGTGGAGTGAACTGATAAAATAGTGCCATAACAACCTTAAATTTAAGTTTGTCCTTGCTGTGACACAGAGTAAACATGGTATGTATGTCTACATTTTCACAAAACCCAAACAATTACTACCGAAAGTGACTGAAATCTCAACATAAAGCCAAATTTAATGAAACCTTTTGGTGTAAAAGACATAGAAATGTCCAATAAGCATGATCGAAAGCCCACAAATCCATGTTTCCTTTGAAATAATTTACAGTTTGCTTGGTAGTTTGGTGGCTGAATTGAGGCCTATTTCATGCCGGTTTTGACCCACGAGCCTTAGCTTTGACGCCTCTGTGTGAGACAATGTTTTGATGGTCTTGACATGCTGTTTCTGTTTTTAGGCCAATACGGCTGTTCTGTGACTCCGCTGTCTACAGACTCAGTAGGAACCTGAATATTTAAACAAAGAAAGAGAAATGGACCAGTTTTCTACCATCATGCTATGGACTGTCC
The DNA here is from genome assembly GCF_963422515.1 of Blennius ocellaris. Taxonomy (NCBI): domain Eukaryota; kingdom Metazoa; phylum Chordata; class Actinopteri; order Blenniiformes; family Blenniidae; genus Blennius; species Blennius ocellaris. The sequence goes on from NC_137662.1 coordinate 6,799,512, forward strand.
TAAAAACAACAGCAAAATTGGAAAACTATTTCCTTGTGAAGAAAATGTCCAAATGTAACCTGGGCAACCACTATGATGTCTGGTTGTAGGGATTTTGACAGTAATGACAGCATGTCTTGAGAAGTCTCCTGTCTGCTGCCACTTTCTGCCTTTTGTCATTGATATATTCAGGCTTCAAAACTTTTCAAAAGAATTTACATCAGTCGGCAGTTTAAAACAGTCTATCTTTTCCTTTTCAAGCGTTTCTTTGTGCTGCCGCGAGTGTGCTTTGGGTCATTGTCCTGCTAAAAGATCAGAGACCTTCTCTTCAAACTAGCCCCTTTCTCTCCAGAAAGTCTTGGTAATCTTCAGATTTCATCATTCCTTTGATATTTTCAAGACTTCCAGTACCAAACACTGCTTAGAAACCCCACAACGTGAAAACTGTCTAGTAGTCAGGCATGACTTTTCCCGAAGAGCTTAATATAGTCACTTAGGAACAAAGCGATGCACTGTAAATGGTAAATGGACTTCACTTATACAGTGCTTTTCAAATGCATGAGCATTCCCAAGGCATTTTACGCTTCCCACCTCAAAAAGTGATATGTTGTCGCTGTGATTGACCCGTTACCTACAAGCCAAAGACTAGTGTAAAAATTAAAGGACATCAGATATTAAAGTACTAAAAACAAAAATAATTACACAAAGATTCACAACTTCATGTAAGGACACAATAGAAAGATCATAATTTCTTTCAGTTGCAGAGACTAACTCACTGCCTGATACGTGGCAGCTCTGCTTTGATGAGTTCAGTCCATTCTTGTGATGAAGCTTTGCAGGAGAATAAAATCAAGTATAACGGGGATATATTATATTGGAAGCCATTATTAGCTGTCTACTTCCGGAGCAGGGGTCTGCAACCTACAGCTCTTTAGCTTTCACCAAATTATACCCAAATAAACAATGTATCTTTTTATTTTATTTAGACACTAGAGTCATTTTCAAAATACCTTAAGAAAAGCTGCTAAAATTAGTAGAATTTCAAATTTCAAAAAAAAAAAAAAAAAGGTGGGGGGGGGGTTAAAAGCTGCTTATAAAATAGATAACATGGTTCAAATAGCTGTCTTATTTGATATTCCACCTTCTTTCTACTTATTCTGTGTGGATTATTACTTAAAGGAATACCTCTCTGGGATTAATAAAGTATTTCCATTCTATTCTATTATGTCAACATTGTCTGGAAAAAAATGTTTTCCATCCTAAACTGTAATTGAAACTTGATAAATGCCACATAAGAAACAGTTTAGTTTCAAAACCACTGCACATATGAAACTTTAGAAGCTGTGTCAGCTTATTTGCAAAGGTTAAATGTGCTTTACAGCTCCAGGTAAATTCGATTTAGTGGAAAATCGTGAAAATGTTTCTTTTGTTCATAGAGGTTGCAGACCTGGTTAGGAGGGACTTTTACTACCAGACAGTGGTCATTCAGCATTTCATGAACCATCAGTGGGTCCAGATTGGCAACAACATGAAAGAAAACTGAGTCAATGAGAAATGCAGGATGAGGTGCAGTGATTGTTACTGGGAGGCAGTTTGACCAGACTCAGTTGGTTGTGGTTGGTTCTGTTTTGCGCACAGACACATTGCTGCGTCTATAAAGATAAACGCCGGGCAGAGCAGCAGCGCTTCTCCCGCTGGAGGTGATGATGAGGTGTGGATGTAGAATTGCAGAGACAGAGACAGAGAGAGCGAGAGAGAGAGAGAGAGAGAGAGAGATGAGAGAGAGAGAGAGAGAGAGAGAGAGAGAGGAGAGGAGAGGATGAGGAGAGAGGGAAGAGAGAGGAGAGAGAGAGAGAGGAAGAGAGAGAGGAGAGAGAGAGAGAGAGGAGAGAGAGAGAGAGAGAGAGAGAGAGAGAGAGAGGGAGAGAGAGAGAGAGAGAGAGAGAGAGAGAGAGAGAGCGCACCTTGCCCCTGATCATCTGACGGCAGGCTGTCAGACGGCTCCCTCCCCGCTACCCTCCTCCCCGGCTCCCTAAGCAAAGCAGCGGCTTGCACACACAACTCTGCTACCAACACAGGCTCGGCTGCGTGAGCCCGCACGGAGCCGGAGTTGAGCCACTTTGAATAAAACGAGGACTCCGCCGGCGTCTGCTTCCCAGTGCATCAGTGATGAGAGTGGCCGAGAGGCGCCACGGACGCTTTTCCTTCCCTCCTATGTGGACCCGTCGGTGCGCAAAAAGTGCGCTCCGTGGCTCAGCGGCATCTTACGCATCCTCCGCTCCTGCGATCGACCCAAACCCAGGAGACGCGCTGACATACTCACCCGACAACCCCCTCTGCGAGGTAACTACATTTCCTTTCGTTTCCTTTTAATATTCCGCCCGTCCATCCTCCAGTGAGATGCACGCACTCGCTTTTTTCGCCCTCTCAACACTTGATCCATCTTTTAATTCTTCTTCTTTTTTTTGTGGGAGGGGGGGATTCGGTTTCCAAGGTATAAGAAAACGCATGTGACGCCTCAATGGAGCTCAAATCCGCGCCTCTTTAAAATATAAACAATCTGTAATAAGCCTTGCAGTTCACGTTGAAATCCTCCTGATAGAGTATTGATCAAACTAATTAAAAACCTACATCCAATAAATGAGCTTTATAAGCTCCCAGCGGATCTGTACTTCCTCGGAGCTCTGGCATTTAACAAGCCTCTCATTCATGCAAGTTTTGACTGCATTTCTTTAAAGTTTTTTTTTTTTTTTTAATGTATTTAAATACAAGCGCAAACTGACAAGAAAATTAACTTTGAGTACTGAGGTTGCTGGGTTAAAACTTTTATCCTGGTGCTGAAGCTTAATGCCACAGGAGACGGATTCAATCAAACAAGAGCAGCTAATGATAATTACCACTCTTCTGTTCTGGTGAAATGTAGCCTTGATGCAAGCATTGTTTTTTCTTTCAACCCTGAGCTCAGCTCCTAGTATATCTGGTGTCAGAGCTTCCCTCAGCCATACATTAACGTCACAGGATGCAAATTGCCACGGGCTGTGCAATTCACCTTTGATTATGAGCATGTGGGTGTTGGCTTATGTGCTTCTAGCTGCAGGGTTTCTGCTGGTTTCTGACAGGTATAAGGTTATCTGATGGAATTGAAATGAAACATTTTTCTTTTTCAGACCCATTTGCAGCTACATCCCTGCACAACAACATTGTGGGCTTTTATCGCCAGGTATTTCTGAAGAGGTTCAATCTTTTTCCAGTCTTTAAGCTTCACAGTCTTTGCTCCTGAAGTGTTAATGTTCTGAGGAATACTTTAAAGGTAAAGACTGGTCAGGACTGGTCCACGCAGAGGATAGGATAGCAAAAGACCTTAAAAAAAAAAAAAAAAAAAAAAAAAAAATCAGAAACTGTAATGAATGATGGGTACTTTGTTAAATCAAGATAATAAAAAAGAAGGACTTGTATCAAAGAAAATGTTCAACTTGAATGTTTTGACCTCCTGTGATGCTTCATTCCTTTTTTTAATTAAAACTCACAAACTAATGATGAAACCACTTTGCAGATAAAACACTCAAAGTACAATATTAATAGTATTATTGTCATTGCCTACAGACTACAACAATATTTCAAGAACTATTATGTTGAACTACATACATATATGTGCAGTATTTGAATAATAGCTACAAGTGAACAAATCTGCAGCACAAGAACAAGATGGGTGATGGAAGTGTATTCATGAACATGCGTGTCAAACACAACCTCGGTAATCATGTGTGTAGAGACGAATAATAGGAGAGCACTCAACTGGTTTATGAGAGCAGTTTCAGGCTAAGGAGTCAAATATGCATGCAATCGTAAACTCGACAAAGGAAATTAGGCGTGATCAGGAAAGAGAATACATAAAGGACGTGATTGTGGAAGGAAACATTTGAAGGAATCCGCCAAATGTCGGAAATGCATACACA